>NC_081360.1:72066445-72369475 GCF_030684315.1 Stegostoma tigrinum | reverse complement strand
AACTTTAGTTGTTTAGATGTGAGCCTCACTTGGGGTTTTAGTCCAGGATTCTAGCCTGAATCTCCAAGGGTGTACTTTATAATTTAAACATTATAAGGAAGTCATTTTTTGTCAGATGCCAGGTTATCTTAAAATTCCTTTGAACCAGCCATTTAACAGCCTCTTAAGCCGTGACACAAGTATGACATTTTCTGGAATCTTCAATGGTCATGTGTCTCAAATGTGCCTCCAACTTAATTAAATCATGTTATTCCACAAAATTAATCACTAGAAGTGACAGTTTGCAAAATCAGAACTGTATATCTCCTTGGACTCAATAGCCAATCTCGCAAAACTTCTAGTTTCAACTGGAGGTGGATCAACACCGTTGTTTGACTGTTCATGCAGCAGTTTAAAAAATTAGACTAAATCTGTTTCAACATGTTTATACTCTCCTGATTTATCCTGCATAAATGTTTTATAATTATTTAAGTTGTTGCAGCAATTTGTACACGATTTCCATGCATTAAACATGTATAAGTTGACTGAAAACAGCAATGGTCTGAAGCAGGCACCTGTACTTTGGATAGCAGTTGCATAAGATTAGAATGTAAAAGAGTGGTAATTGAGTAATGGGCAATTCAAGTTTTGTAATAGATCGAGATGTACAATACATTGACTGCTACAGTCCAAGAAAGTGGCTCATCACAAGGCAAGGCAAGTAAGGATGGTCAAGAAATACTGGCCATCCCAGCCAGTGACACTCATACCCTGCAAATTAAGTTGTTGAAAAAATTTTGTGATGAGAAGTCTGAGAAAATATGTATTGGGAATGCATCTACAAACATATCCATAATACACAAACTAGTGTACCAAAGGCAGTGCCTGGTGAAATGTGGAAAAATGTACTCCTAATAAACTGATTTATCCACAATGAATTAAGAAGGAAAGAAACTTATGAAATCATGGTTTTGATATGCAAACACAAATGATATAGTTGGAATGCTGATGGTTGATCAGAAATGTGGCAATAGTTTATGCTTGCATAATCTATATATTATCAAAATCCTGCAAGTTCAGTGCACATCACTTTCTTTAATAATTTATCTACATTTATCATGGAAGCTTCCAATATAAACGATTTGCTAATGTGGTTGATGTTGAATGAACTAAAACACTCAAAACATTTTAAGCAACCCTTTCTTCACAATGTTTTGTTCTTGGTAATTGAAATGTTAATTTCAGAAGTTAGGGTTAAAACAGTTAAATTCAAAACACTTGTTCGATAAGTATAGCTGAATGTATTCATTAAATTGCTTTTATACCTTTTAATATCTCCTTAAAGCTGTTATCTGAGGTTCCTAAAGCCCAGGCTTGTACCTCATAGCTACTAAAATCAACATTTTGCTATCTGCAGGTTCTGACGTGTGCAGAGATAATGAGAACTGCAGATACTGGAGAATCCAAACAAAGAATGGGGCTGGATGAACACAGCAGGCCAAGCAGCATCTTAGGAGCACAAAAGCTGACGTTTCGGGCCTAAACCCTTCATCAGAAAAGGGGAATGGGGAGAGGATTCTGAAATAAATAGGGAGCGAGGGGGAGGCGGACTGAAGAGGGATAGAGGAGAAGAAGGTGGAGAGGTGGGGAGGGGATAGGTCAGTCCGGGGAGGACAGACAGGTCAACAGGGTGGGATGAGGTTAATAGGTAGGAAATGGTGGTGCGGCTTGAGGTGGGAGGAGGGGATAGGTGAGTGGAAGGACAGGTTAGGCAGGCGGGAACGAGCTGGGATGGTTTTGGGATGCAGTGGGAGGAGGGGAGATTTTGAAGCTGGTGAAATCCACATTGATACCTTTGGGCTGCAGGGTTCCCAAGAGGAATATGAGTTGCTGTTTCTGCAACCTATGGGTGGCATCATTATGGCACTGCAGGAGGCCCAGGATGGACATATCGTCTGTTTATTGCGAACCGAGCATCGGTGTTCTGCAAAGCGGTCCCCAAACCTCCGCTTGGTTTTCCCAATGTAGAGGAGGCCACAACGGGAACAGCAGATACAGTATGCCACAATGGCAGGTGTGCTGGTTAACATCTGCTTGATGTGGAAAGTCATCTTGGGGCCTGGGATGGGTGTGAGGGAGGAGGTGTGGGGGCAGGTGTAGCACTTCCTGCGGCTGCAGGGGTAAGTGCCCGGGTGTGGTAGGATTGGAGGGGAGTGTGGAGTGGACAAGGGAGTCGTGGAGAGAGTGGCCTCTCCGGAAAGCAGACAAGGGTGGGGATGGAAAAATGTCTTGGGTAGTGGGGTTGGATTGTGGATGACGGAAGTGTCGGAGGATGATGCGTTGTATCCAGAGGCTGGTGGGGTGGTATGTGAGGACTAGGGGGATTCTCTTTTGGCGGTTATTGTGGTGATGGGTGTGAGGGATGAAGTGCGGGAAATGCAGGAGACACTGTTGAGGGTGTTCTCGACCACTGCGCTATCCTCTCCTCCCACCTCAAGCCACATCTCCATTTCCTACCTACTAACCTCATCCCGCCCCCTTGGCCTGTCCGTCCTCCCTGGACTGACCTATTCCCTCCCTACTTTCACACCCATGCTCTCCTCTCCACCTATCTTCTCCTCTATCCATCTTCAGTCTGGCTCCCCCTCTCTTCCTATTTATTTCTGAATCCTCTCCCCATCCCCTGTTTCTGATGAAGGGTCTAAGCCTGAAACGTCAGCTTTTATGCTCCTAAGATGCTGCTTGGCCTGCTGTGTTCACCCAGCCCCGCAATTTGTTATCTCTGACATGTGCAGTGTGGGTTTTGGGCAGGACCATTTTAAAACAAAAGACTTCATCTCCTCTAGTGTCTGCTGGATGTGGGGATATTCCACCATACACTGGAAGAATGTAAATGGCTGTTTAAAAGAACTTTCAGCAGATGTCATTTTGGTCCGACTGCAATTAAACCCAGTATATTGAAAATATGGACAAAACAAACATTTTTTGCCCAGACCAGCTTATCATGGCCTAAGAAAAGAGCAGAATTTAATAAGAAGGAAAATAAAGGTCATTTACAGGTCCATTTGAGGCTATCATTATAATCGTAGCCTGCAGATTTGAACAGGCATTCTCCATTTTCATCTATGTTTAATTAAATTCAAGGACTTTACCAGGATTTTCAGATACTTTCATTGAAAAGCCACTCAGAGCCTGAGCTTTGGTAAATTTTATTGTTCCCTAAAGGGACATCACTCCCTTTAGCCCAAGTACATAAATTTCTTTGAAATACCGTGCATTGGAGAGTTCAGCATGAGGCTTCCTATGACCTTTCTGCAGGACAACAAGGAACTCAAGGATTGAATGAGGAAGATGTGCATACAGGTTCATCGTAGGAGGCTCCAACCAGCCTGCTGCATGCTTCCCTCTCAGTTTACAGTCACACGCATTCGTAAATTAACCTATGTCAAGGGTCATACAACTTCAAACTTCTTTTCAGCTCAAGATGAGTCAAACCAACATTTGAGTCCTCACTTTCACCAGGCTTTGCCATACGTCATCCTGTCACGAGATATCAAAATGAAAAATATTCTGAATTCTTTTTGCCATGGCTACCATTGGTAACTTTCACAGTTTTGTATGTTTCTGCATCCATTTGATCATGGATATAGGCTTCAAAAAAAACCCCTTATTCATAAGCCTTGGGGTGACAATTCAATAGCATTGAGAGGAAGAGTGAGTTTTTTGCTGTTCCACACATTTCCAAAATTTGTTGCAATGGACCTTTCTTCTAACTTTGGATCCATTCCAAAGCTTCATAAACTTCCCAACCATGAAAAAAATCCAGTGGATGAATGGGAAGCTGGCATGTAATGCATATTTTGCATTTTAGACGCCTTTTATGCCGCCTTGATATTTTTCAACATTTGGCCTTCCAAAACATTGTTCTAGTTTTGTTTTGCAGAGGACAAGAATGCGTTGTAAGCTTCCCAAAGAACATTTGTGACAACAATTGGTATTCTGAAACCTTGTTTCTGGATACTGGATCATGGGGGAATGAACTTTGGAATGTGTTCATGAAAAAATCTTTTGCTTTGTGTTTTTTATTTGTTCTCCATATCTCCTTGTTTGCAATAAGGCCTTAAATTGGAGACATTAGAGTGGGAAGAGAACATCATGTTTAAAAAGTTCATGGAATACTCACTCTGATGCCTGCCTGGGTGCAGCCGCAATTACCATTCAGAAGCAGGCAGTCTGTTTAGCCATGACAGTGTATGGTAGCTGCAGAACCATCTACAGGATGCACTTTATCAAGCTTGTTTCAATAAAATATCCATTGTCTGTTAAAACTGATGAGTAAAAGTCCTACAGTTTTGTTTGAACGTCTTCATTCCAATGTTTCTTTCCAAGTCATACTGACTATCCTGATTAGGAAAATTGTTACTGCTGTTTCATAATCACTGAGTTACTTATAGTGTCAGTCGTTGCTCAATTGTAATCTTGCCTTTGAATCACAAGGGTCCTACACTTGGGTCAAGTGTAAACGTCAAGAGCCACAGATTACTGTCCTATTGGAAGCCAAATCCATGTGCTTTCATGTGAGATGTTAAACAGCAATCTCGAATGATGTAAATGATCCAATGACTTAATTTTGAAGAACTTTATCATTGTTCCCAATGTCTTGGCCGATACTTATCTTTAAAGCAACCTTGCAAAAACAGATCATATGCCAATTATCGCACTGCTATTTATGAGAGCTGGTTGTGTGCAAATTGGCTGCTGCATTTCCTATATGTGAACAATGATTACACTTCAAAAGTACTTTATTGGTTTGAAAAGATTTGCAAAGTCCGGTGATCATAAAAAGCTCCATGTAACTGCAAGTCTTCTTTTACTGTACTAAATTCCTCTATTTAAATTTACATTTTCACTATGAGAACTGTAACATAAAGGAGTAAGATCCACCATAATGCCTGTAGAGTAACAATGGATGGTAAATGAAAATGTCGTGCAACCTTTCCAATATTATCCACATTTCAAGAACAAATAAGCAAATCTATTTTCAGTTTCCAGCATTAGCTAGAGCACTTGATCTGCTCGTAGGAGATGCAATGTAGATCATTCTGATATTGCAAATCACCTTGCATTAGATTCTAAAATGGTAATATTTACAGTAGATTAGAGTTGTGAGACCACATGCATTTTGAAATAAGCTACAGGGTATTTGCTAATATTGTAAAGGACTTATATTTAGGGTATGTAAACTTGGAAGGTGCTGTCCAAGAAACTTTGGTGAATTTCTGCAGCACATCTTGTAGATGGCAGGTGCTGGTGATACTGTGCATTGCTGATATAGGGAGAGAAAGTTTGTGGGTGTGGTATGAATCAAGCCAGCTGTTTTACCTTGGATGCTGTCAAGCTTCTTGAGTGTTATTGGAACTGAATTCAACGAAGCAAGTGGGAAGTATTTCATGATAACAAAGTGTGGAGCTGGATGAACATAGCAGGCTGAGCAGCATCTTAGGAGCACAAAAGCTGACATTTCGGGCCTAGACCCTTCTTCTGAAAAGGGTCTAGGCCCGAAACGTCAGCTTTTGCGCTCCTAAGATGCTGCTTGGCCTGCTGTGTTCATCCAGCTTCACACTTTGTTATCTCAGATTCTCCAGCATCTGCACATGCCGTTATCTCTGGGAAGTATTCCATCATGCTCCTAATGTATGCCTTGTAGATGGTGGACAGGCTCTGGGGAGTTAGGAGGTGAGTTGCTTTCTGCAAGATTCCTAGCCTCCAACATGTGTTTGTACACATAGTACTTATGTGGCCGCCTCAGTTTCAGTTTCTGGTCAATGACAATTCCCAGGATGGGATGTTGATAATCCCAGTATGTGGTGGATTCAGTGATGGCAATGCCATTGAATGTCAAGGGATGATGGTTAGATTCTCTTTTGTTGGAGAAGGTCAGTGTTTGGCACTTGTGTGACACAAATATTATTTTTATTAAATTCATTCACTCACTAACTGTGAGTGTTGCTGCCTGCTCAGCATTTATTGCCCATCCCTAGCTTCCCTCTTAGTTAGTTAGTTGCGCTCTTTATTGAACCAATTTTGATTCCCCTGGCTTGATGGCAATGAGAGAGTGGGGCATATGCCACAAGGTTGCCTGTTGCGCTGGAGTATAATTTGGCTGTTGTTGATGGTCTACAGTGCTTCATGGACGTCTGGACCAAAGTTGCTGGATCTCTTCACAGTCTATATCATTTATCACCGTGATAGTGCCGCACAAAATAATGGAAGGTATTCTTAATGTGACAATGGAACTTCATCTCCACAAGGATTGTGTGGTGGTCACACCTACTGGTACTGTCATGAACAGATGCATTGGCAGCAGATAGATAGGTGAGGATGCGGTCAGATTTGTTTTTCACTCTTGGTTGTTCCCTAACCACCTACCATGGACACCAGCCGTACAGATACACCCCTTACTACTTGACCAGCTCATTCAGTAGCGGTGCTGCTGAGTCACTCTTGGTTTTGACATTGATGTTCCTCCACCCAAAGAACATTTTGATTCCCTGCCATTCTCAATGCTTCCTCCATGAGATGTTCAACATGAGAGAGTACTGATTCATCAGTGATGGGTGTGGAGGGTGTTGGTGGCACACAACAATCAGCAGGTTCCTTTGCCTATATTTGACCTGATGACATGATGCATCTTGGGGTCCAGAATCAATGCTGATGACTTCTAGGGCTACTCCATCTCAACTGTATACCACTCTACTGCCACCTCTGCTGGGTCTGTGTTGCCCATGGGCTGAGGTGGTGTTGCTGCTATGTGGAACATTGGGTATAAGGCAGGATTGTATGTGTATGACAATATCAGGATTCATTGCTCTGTGAGATACCTCTGCCAATTTTGGCATGATTCCTTTGGCAAGGACCTTGTAAGGTAACAGCGCTGTGTTAGCCATTGTCATTCATTTTCAGCACATTGATCAACGTCAGATGATCTGACCAGTTTCATTCCTATTTACCTTTCTAGCACTTGACAGAACTGAACGACTTGCTAGCCCGTTTCAGTGGGCATTTGAGAGCTAGCCACATTGTTGTTGGTCTGGAATCACACGAAAGTCAGACTGGGTAAATACAGCAGATTTCCTGTCCTAAAGGGCATTCATGAACCAGATGGATTTTTATGACAATCAACCATGGGTTTATGGTCATTATTAGACTTTTAATTTCAGATTTTTATTGGATTCAAATTCCACCATCTGCTGTGTTGGGATTTAAGCTCATGTTTTGCAGTGCATTACCTGGGTTTCTGATTACTATTCCAGATACACTGCCACTAGACCAGTTCCTCCCCATCATGAGGTTGAAGGAATAGTAATTGGGAAGGTTTAGAGGAGAGACTAGAAGGGTAAAGTGCAAAATAAATAGGGAGGCAATTACATAAAATGAAACACTGGGAATTACAAAAACTTAAAATTTAATAGTATACTTATAGAAGATATAAGTGTTGAGGGATAAATATTGGACACTGGCTATGAAGGATGAAAGAAGATATTTTGCATTTATTATAACAAATGATAATGTGAGTGAGAACTAGTTATATATTTACATATAATAATATAAAATGTACAGATCAACAAATCTTCATTCCAACCCTCTATTCCCAGCTCCTTCATTTAGTTTCCACTTAAATGCAATTCCTTTCAATCTAGTCATGTATCAATAACCTTCACTTTTTCTCCATTCTTCATCTAAAGAAATTCTTTCTAAATACTTTATGAGAAACATAAGAACCTATTTCATAACCATGCACCCTTATTCTGGACTAATTGCACACGGAGTAATAAATCTCCCTTTTTGAAGACAGGAATTAGATTTACTAAAGGAGGACATGGTACAATTAGTTAAGCTAACTATAGACAGGGGATTGGTTTCAGTTCATAATTCAGTGGTGCCATCTGTTACCCTTGGTATTTACACTTTTTGACTAAATCAGTTGACTGGAAAACACTGAAAGTAATGTCCCTAACTTACAAATAGGCATCAATATGAGCAAATGAACATAGGAAATTTAAAGATCAATTTTTGATATGGGATCTACTGGCTAACTTTATCACCTGTTTAAAATAGATGATGTTAACACATTTTGTGCAATGAAAACAGGAAAAAAGACTTTGCTATTACATCCGTGAGCAGACTTGCAATGATGAGGCATTCATAATATGAAAACACACTCAGCAGTACAGATCTAGAACAGAAATTTACAATGGTGTGCTCAGCAGGTAGGAATTGCTACACCACCCTATTCAGCTCCTACTCCTATATAGTGTATTGAAAAAGTAATTTTCAAGTTTTATGTGTAAATCTGGAGTGAAATCTCAGTCTGATCCAGAGGTCCTGAAGCCATCCACAATTAATCTATCTGAATGTCATTTCACAGAAACAAGCTTTTCATGCAGAGAGTGGTGTGCGCGTAGAATGAGCTGCAGAGGAGGTGGTGGAGACAGTCACAATTTCAACATTTAAGAGGCACCAGGATGGGTATATGTAGACTGGTCTAGGCCCGAAAAGCCAGCTCTCCTTCTCTTATGATGCTGCTTGGCCTGCTGTGTTCATCCAGCTCTACACCTTGTTATCTCAGATTCTCCAGCATCTGCAGTTCCTACCATCTCAGGGTATATGAATAGGAAGGGTTTAGAGGGATAGGGTCAAATGCTGGCAAATGGAACAAGATCAGTTTAGGATGCCTGATCAGCACATAAGAGTTGAATCAAAGGATTTGTTTCTGTGCTGTTTAACTCAATGACTCTAAGTATTAAAACTTATAATCACTGTTTACCTAACTGGTAGGGAAGAACAATCTGAGTTTCGATTAAATGTGTAATATGTTAGTTTGCAGCTGGTGTGATAATGAGATGACTTGGTGTATAATCACCAGAATGTGTCAATATTATCAAGCAGTTACTAGTAAGTGTAAAACCTAAGCTGAAATAGGTGGGAATATGCCTTGGAAATTGTAGTTATGGAACCTCAATCACTGGCCACGTGATTGAGGCAGAAGTTGATGGATTTTCTGGGGACTGATGACATTGGGAATAATGCGGGAAGATGGTGTTGAGGTAGCTAACCAGCCATGACCCAGCTGAATGGCTGAGCAGGTTTGATTGCACAAATGGTTTATTCTGTTCCTATGTTCTGAGTAAATCAGGATGCATTTTGAGATCACAGAAGCACAGTGATTTGCAAAGTTTTGTAGGGAAAAACTGGTACATGTTATTTTCAATCAGTCCCCAAAATTACAGCAGGAATTGCAGCATTGATTTTCATAATCTGTAAATTTGTGTGATTTGTTTAAAGCAGGGAGAGTTGAAAAAATTCATATAGCTTTAAAAAGAGAATGGTTCCTGATTCTTTCAGAACATTCATGCTTGCTTTTTGAGCAAAGGCTAGCATTTAGTCCATTTTACACCTTACGGCAGTGATGAACAATAATGCCTTTTTAAATAATTATTTTGTGGGCAGATAATGCTATACATTAAATGTAACCTAAATATGTATCAATGATACATGATCTGCTAACTTCTGTAATTAAAGAAATCTTTTACGCATATAATCTCTTCATAGTAAAATACTCAGCATTTTGTCATTTTCCTGAGTATAGAATCATGAGATTCTTTGTTTAATAGACATACGTTCCTACTTTATTGAACATTTTCTTATTCAAGCACATTAAAATGCACTTGTGTAAGTTAACTCCATTAATCAGCTGCTTTGGAGTATTATTTAGCAATTAAGAAAGATGCAGTTATTTATGATGTATTGTGGTATTATTAAATGAAACATCTATGCAATTAAATCTGCAGATTGGGCAACCAGTTAAAATGAATTGAAACTTTTTGAACAAAATCCATAGTTTAGTTTGGAGACTGTGCTCGCCTAGGATTTCTCTATTTTTCTTACTGGCAAGACAGTTGTTATTCCAGCACGGATGGCAGTTGCACATAATCTCTGCACAATCCCGACTGTAGCAGATTCTGAAGTTGCTTAGGAAATTAAATTTTCCATGAGGCAATTAATATGCATCTGAAACCTTCCTAAAATCTCCTTTTAAATCAGAGAGGTTCTATTGATGTTAAATAAAATAGTTACTTGGGAAAAGTTAGACCATTAAATCTATAGTCTAATTCCTGAGTAAGTACTAAACCAAATCCGTAGGTACTTCACAAACCCCCAACTACACTTTCCCCAGAACTATAAACCTCTCCCAGACCATTACCTGACTCCCCCACACCCCCGCAAGAACCTGATTCCTCTGTCAACTTGCCTCTGCCCTGGAACTGACAGGAAACAGCCTGCGTGTCCCATGACTTGAACCCTCTACTGGACTGGAATGTATCTGACCTCACTATTTGCAGAGCCAACTCCATCCTACAGTCCCATTTGACCCAACCCATCTTTGACTTGACAAACCCCCAACTCCCCAACTTAATTCTTTGAACCAGTGGCGGACCCTAATCAATTCCACCATTCCCTCCCCCTGCCAGATCCAACCTGGCTTAAGCTCTCCCCTGCCACTGGGTCCATTCTGACCACGTACCCCACCCAAAGCAGGATCTGCAACCCGTCTCCGTTGAATGGCCTTAACTTGATTCCACTGTACCCGCTCCTAGACCCAACCTGACTTCCACCTGAACCCCTAGGACATGACCCAATCCCCCAGGCCAGAAATAACTCCACTCTCTACCCCACCCCTGTTGTACCCCACCTAAGCCCATTGAATCTGACCCACCACCACACCTATTTTTTAACTCATGGGACGTGGGCATTGCTGGCTGGCAAGTGTTTTGTTGCCCTTTGAAGATGGTGTGAGCTGCCTACTTGAACTGCTGTAGTCCATATGCTGGAGGTTGACATACGGTCCCCTGAGAGGGGGAATTCCAAGATTTTGACCCAGTGACAAAGAAGGAATGCAATATATTTCCAAGTCGCAATGGTGAATGGCTTGGAGAGAAATTTTCAGGTGGTGGTGTTCCTGTGTACCTGCTACCCTTGTTCTTCTAGATGGAAGTTGTTGTGGGTTTGAAAGATGTTGTCTAAGGATCTTTGATGAATTTCTGTGGTACGTCTTGTAGATAGTACACATGGTTGAATGTCCAGGGACAGTGGTTAGATAGCCTCTTATTGAAGATGGTCATTGCTTGGCATTTGTGTTGTGTGAACATGATTACCACTTGTCAGCCCAAGCCAGGATATTGTCCAGATCTTGTTGCTTTTGAATATGGACTGCTTCAGAATCTGAGGAGTCACGAGTGGTGCTGAAATTTGTGCAATCATTGGTGAACATCCTCACTTCTGAACTTATGTTAGAGGGAGGTCATTGATGAAGCAACTGAAGATGGTTGGGCCTAGGACACTACCCTGAGGAACTCCTGCAGAGATGTCCTTGAGGTGACATGGCTGACCTCCAACTAAGATCATCTTCTTACATGCCCGGTACAGCTCCAAACAGCAGAGTGTTTGCCCCCGATACCCAGTAATTCCAGTTTTGCCAGGGCTCCTCGATGCCATACACAGTCGAATGCAGCCTTGATATCAAGGGCTGTCACTCTCACCTCAGGTCTGGAATTCAGCTCTTTTATGCAAGGCTATAATGAGGTCAGAAGCTGAGTGTCTGTAATGGAATCCAAACTGGGCGTCACTGCGTAGGTCATTACTGAGCAAGTGCTGCTTGATAGCACTGTTGATGACACCTTCCATCACTTTACTGATGATCGAGAGTGGCACCATCCATACCACTGAAACCAACCTGTCACCACCCCCAAACACACCTCACTCTGCTGCCTCGATCTGACACTCTGGGAGCTGATCTAACTCAAACCCTCTCTTCCTGTTCCTATGATGCTGCTTGGCCTTCTGTGTTCATCCAGCTCTACACCTTGTTATCTCCTTTCTCCTACCACTGGACCCAAAACTCTCAGACCTGACACCTAATCTCCCCATTCTCTGCCTTCTCCCACACAATTACCTACTCAAAATGCTGCATCACTTACCTTGTCACCTTGCATTCTGACACACTAACTGGCTGGCACATAAGCCCTTGCCCAGTTAGCACCCTGCCTGTATCTCACTAGCACCTGACTAACTTCGTACCTTAAATCCTTTTCATCTGACATGCTACTCACCTCGCACCATACCCTTACTCATTTCTCATCCTACTCCTAAACCCTACTAAGGTGATACCTTGCTTACTAGGAATCTTACCTGATTTGCACCATACCAATCTGACTCTCTACTCCCGTTCATCTGGCATCCTATGAGTGATACATTATACATTCCCTAGCTGGCACACTTCCCAGCTGGCATCCTTCTTTCCTGGCACCCTGACACTTACTCACCTGGGAAACTACTTAGCTTGCATCTTAGCTGCCTACCCATCTGCCATGCCACCTTCACGCACCCTAACATCACAATTTCCATATGCATTTATAGTTTGACAGAAGCTGTCAGGCCCTTTAGGTTTTGGAATATGATGGCTGACTTCTGTGAAAAGAGGATGTTGTTTGCTTTCCTCTGACTACTTCCACAGTGATGTGAGAGTACTGTCAGAATGGAAGTATTGCTCTTTGTTTCTGAGGAAGCACCGAGCAGAAACTAAACTGAGAAATGCGGAACACAGTTCTTTCATTAAACAACAGCCAAAGTGGCAATCTGCATGAGATTACCACTCCTTGGAAAATCAGGAGCATTATCTTTTATGACAGCTGTAAATATATACCATCAAATTTTAAATCCCATCATCTGATTGTTATGCGTGAGAACTTTAATGGACTAAAATAGGCAAATACTATTGACTAAAATCACTGCCATGACCACAGACTGTGACACATCCAGGAGAACAATGTTCACACTGTTAACTGTTCGCACTGAAATTAAAGACTTTAAAATCAGGTAACTGAGCCATCATCCAGAAATTTACGTCTCATGTGGAAGATTCTGCCATGAAAGCAGTTGAGGCCAAAACATTGTAACAAAGTGTGAAGCTGGATGAACACAGCAGGCCAAGCAGCATCTTAGGAGCACGAAAGCTGACATTTCGGGCCTAGACCCTTCATCAGAGAGGGTCTGATGAAGGGTCTAGGCCCGAAACGTAAGCTTTCGTGCTCCTAAGATGCTGCTTGGCCTGCTGTGTTCATCCAGCTTCACACTTTGTTATCTTGCATTCTCCAGCATCTGCAGTTCCCATTATCTCTGAGGCCAAAACATTGAATGTTTTCCAAAAGGAGTTAGCTATAATTCTTTGGGCTAAATGGGTCAAAGGATATGGGGAGAAAATGGGAACAGTGTATGGAGTTGGAGCATCAGCCATGGTCAAATCAAATTGCAGAGCAGGCTCAAAGGGCTGGAAGGCCTACTCCCGCTCTTATTTTCTACGTTCTATGGCCAGAGGGCATAATCTCACAGTAATGTGTCACACACTTGAGGTAGAAGTGAAGAGGAATTTCTTCAGCCAAACAATACTGAGGGCCGTCAAGGTTGGCTCATTAAATATATTTAAGGCTGAGATAGAAAAATTTTAATTAGTCTGGGAATTAAAGTTAATGGGGAAAGGCAGAAAAGTGGAGTTGAGGATTAACAAATCAGACATGATCACATTGAATGGCAAAGCAGACTTGAGATGAATACCCTATTCATGCTCCTTCTGGCCTTATTTCAGAAACTGTTTTAAGCAGCAATGCAGAGAGCAGGAAAGTGAGTTTTGTGTTTACTAGAGATGGAAATTTCTTGTTCTGTTTCTGTCAGCCTCTCAGAAGACAACTTGCTGGTGAAAAAGCTCATTGTGGAAACAACTGGTCAATGAAAACTCAAAGGTATCTTATAAGCTTTGTCATGGATGAAGATACCAGAGAATCACCAAATAAATGTGCTCTTTAATACCTTAAGGGCTCTTAGGAGCATTTAAGCTGCATAGCCTTTTAAATCTGTGCTTATGGCTGCGTATTTGAAGTTGTTTTATTATTTTTCTTGGGGTCAGTAATAAACTACCCTCTCTCTCACTTAAGAAAGCCTTGTAATTAGCTCCTTAATTTTGACTCGAGAGCTCTTTATGAATTAAAACGTGATCACTGCAGACTCAAAATAATTTGTTGGAACTGGCGGAAAGGGGTTTAAAAGGATGGGTACCGAAACCCCCTCTTTATCTTTTCACAACATATCATGCTCACAATTAACATTCAGACTGTAACTGATATATTCTGCAAGGCTTCGCCTACTGCTGCTGGCAACACGATTAAAATAAAACCTCTGCGTGGTTTGAAGCTCAAGAAAAACGCAATTTGACTTGAGGGTTAGATCGAAACCTGTCAGCTCCCCGAATCTCCGAGGAGTTCATCATATCGATCGCGGATGTTGTGAAGGAGCAGCAATTCCATAGGAAAAAAAGCGTTACATTTAGCTGTATCTTAAATGCACGTATTCAAATACAGAGACAACTCCAAGCCCATTTCACAGAAGCGAGATTGCTTACTGTAATATAATCTTCCTGGATTTGTAAATACTTTCTAAAACTTTTTTTTAGTTGAGGGCAGAAGTTCCGGCTTGGAACAAAGCTTTTTTCACTGACGTTTGAACTTGACACGGAAGCCTGATCCGAAAGCTGGTTTTAATCTCTGCAGCGCCTCAATATTTCCTTGTTTTGTTTTATGATAACAAGGTAAACTTGCCAACACTGTGAGGAACACTGCAGAGCAACGCCTGGCTTAAAGGGGGTTTATGTTATGTTCGCCTCAAAAAGCGGTGTTGGGGATTCACTGAGATGGACGACATTCGAGCCTAACTGTGCAGGCTTGAAGGAAAATATTTCTGGTCATTTGTATCTCAAGGTAGAAACAAGCTCACGTAGTTGTTGAATGCGATTAAGTTCATGCCTACATTTTGTTTTAACTGCAGCTTGATGTAAATGCTTCATCAGAGTCCAGTCACAGCTCCACGGGAAGCTGACAGTGGGTCAGGACTGATTTGACGAAACTCCGAATTTTAATTAGAGCTGGTTTGTCAATAACACCGACCGCCCCCCACCCCCGACCAACCCCACCCCGTTCCAGTTTGCAGCTCTGTGCTGATGAGTCGGGAGTCCCTTTGATAGGCGAGCTAACGTTGCCATCTCTCCGTTTCTCATTCCATCCTGTGCGGGCGGTGCAGACAATCTCGCCAGTGTGCCACATTCCCCGCGCACTACTTTAAGGCATGGAGTCGCCAGCCTCAGATCTCTCCATTGCTGCCACAGACCAGGCGGTTCCTGAAGCCAGGAACGGTCAGTGCGCCCCGGTATCTGGTCAGTCGAAGGAAAGTTACAAGATGGACAGAGACACCGAGATGAGGATCAGTGAGAGCGCACAGTTCGGCGATACAGTGGAGAACAGAGGTGAGTGTTGCTGATAACGATGGAGTGGGGTTAGGGACTGGAGGCTGGGAGCTGTGTCAGTGCTGGACAGCCCAGAGCAAAATGGCTTGCGAATCAGTCTGAAAACTTTGATACAGGCCACGCTTCACTATTATATAGCGTAAAGCATTAAACAACTTTAAACAGAAAGAGAAAACCTTACATTGTAGCTATTTGGCAAGTTCAATGATTAATTCTTCATCAAGCTCAAATGTTGTATGATGCACTTTCAGGCGGTGTCTAGATTGTCCGCAACACAGATACAATGAAACGGCTAAGGCTGTTTCTTATTATTAAAGCAACTGTTCATTTAAAAAATAAAATGAAATCACCAGCCCATCAAGAACCCACTGGTCTCCGCAGATTTAAGATGCTGGTGTAAAAGGTACAGTCCATCTCAGTTTATACCCGCACTCACCTGGGACCGTGACAGCAAGCTCCAGTTAAAACATTCAAATCGCGGAGGACAATTCATTTCTGCATTGACCTTTCTCATAGGTTTACTGGAAAGCAGCCAAAAGCTGAAACCCCACGAAGCTCAGAGCTACCGCAAGAAGGCGTTGTGGGTGTCCTGGATCTCAATTCTTATCACTCTGTCTCTGGCTGTGGTAGCCTTCAGTGAGTACCCAAACATGTTGGCCTGATCTCACAGACTGCAGTTTATCAGAGCTCCTCCAAACTTTAAAGGGAAACGTCTCTTGTCTCCAGATGTACCGCTCTCAATAAGGGAATGAGTAATTTCTATCAGCGAAGTGAGGGCACTGTAAAGGCCAAAAAAGATGAGGAATGTTGATATTTTGGATGTTTGTTACACTATTGTACTGAGGAAAATGTTTCCTCCAACCCACATCCCTTTACCAATTGTTCTATTAAAATTTCCTTCAGTTAAAGTGAAATGTGCACAAGTGATTGAGAAATAAGTTTTCTTTTAAGTAATGCATCATTCTCAGCAAGATGCAGCCTTTAATACAAATAAAAACCTTGACTAAACAAAGAAGCAAATCCTAGTGAACCAGGATGTCAACATAATGCTAATGTCTTTTTATTGTGGTTTGGGCTTCTAAAATTAAAAAGCAGTTATTGTTTGTGGTTGTTAGGAAAATGCAATAACATTGTTCTTTATTGGTCTTTATTAGTTATTAGTATTGCTTGCCAAGTGTTTAGTGAATAGTCTCAATCTCTGATATGCTACAGAGAAGGTGTTTACCTCAGCACAGTTTCTGAAAGAGCACACACACGTTACATCTGGAAGGTCTGTGTGACATTGATTTGGTTTTGATTTTGGATGGAAGACAGCAGAGTCTGAAAAGTCACCAGTCTGTTCTGTAGGTGATTCCCCCACATTTTGGTGAATTGCTGGAAGTGAGGTTTGCAGCAAGGAGAATGGAGAACAGAGTTTGAGTGATGACTCAGCTCACACACAGCCATGTTGGACTTCACTTTTCACAGAGATAAGGCTCACGGCAGTTCTCATGATGAGGCCGGTGGCTTGCATGGCATCGAGTGATTTTTGAGGCTGACCAAATTTGAGGAAGATATTCCAAAAGACTTTGCAGTTGACAGTGTCTAAGGCTAGTGTGAAGACTATCTACAGTGATTGGTGTTGTTCCTTGCACTTTTGTTGAATTAGATCATCTCCCCAATTAGCACATGCCCCCAACTATTTAAAGATTAATGGTGAGATCTTGGAAAATAGGGGCTATTTTGTGTGTGTTAGTAATCTTCTGACAATGAAGGCGGACTTAGGCAAAAGGGATGATGGCTGACTAAGGAAATGATTTGGCAGAGGAACGGGACACAGTGCAGATGTAAAGTCACGAGCAAGGTCCAGTGAGATGTATAGGGAATTCCAGGACAGATCAGTGGGTAGAAAGGACATGGGGATCAATTAGGGACATGAGAGGTCTGGATGTTCATGCAAGGACCTTGACTGTTAGGGCGGGTGAACCTAGGAGCAACACATGGGAATATGGTATTGTTGCAATCATTGAGACGTGGAGGGGAGATCGGACTGGCAGCTTAACATTCCAGGATATAGATGATGGGGAGAGTAAGACAGGTGGGGGCATTGAAATTTTGTAAAGAAAACCATCACAGCAGTAATGAGGGAGGATGTCATAGAAGAGTCTTCAAAGGAGGCCTTCTGGGTACAGCTTAAAAAGAAAAAAGGATGATTACCTTGCTGGGTATATACTACAGGCATGCCAATGGTCAGAGGGAGATAGAGGAACAGACATGTAGGCAAATCAGAGAAAGGTGTGAGAGAACTAAGGTTAGAGTTGTGGGGAACTTCAACTTTCCTAACCTTAACTGGAATCAGACGGGGTGAAATAAGCATGCAGGAGAGCTTTTTCTGCCAATATGTAGGTAGTCTATCTAGAGATGGGGCAGTATAGACCTTCTCCTAGAGAATGAAGTCTATCAAGTGGTAGAAATATCACTGGGCAAGCATTTTGGGAATAGTGACTATAACTCTAAGTTTCAAGATCATTGTGGAAAGGGATAAGGACAGTGCAGAAATTAAGTGTTGAAATTGGGGAAGGCCGATTTTGAAGTCATTCAACAGGACCTGGCAAAAATAGACCGGAAGCAAGTATTTGTAGTTAAGTCTACAGGTAGAATGTGAGAGTCTTTTAAAAGTATTAGAGAAAGTCAGGCCAGTGTGTTTCTCTAAGAGACACACTGGCCTGACTTTCTCTGTAATACTTTTAAAAGACTCTCACATTCTACCTGTAGACTTAACTGCAAATACTTGCTTCCAGTCTATTTTTGCCAGATCCTGTTGAATTCTAGTTTCTAAGAGAGAAACACAAGGGCGAAAGTCATGAGAACTCTGAATGTCAAGGGATATTGAGAAGTTTTCAAAGAAAACAAAAGGAAGCATATTTCAGATTTAGTGCATTAAGAACTAGGGGAGGTCCTTCAAAAGTATAGAGAGTGTAGGAGGTTGCTTACAAAATAAATTAGGACGGCAAAGAGGAGCTGTGAAATATCTTTGGCAGATGGGACCAAGAAAAGCCCAAGGCATTTTGGAAGCGTACTAAGAGTAAAAGGATTGCCAGGGAAAGGATGGGACCTATTAGAGGCCAAAGATTAACCTGTGTGTGGAGCCAGTGGATGGGTGAAGTGGAGTTTATACATTCTCCCTGTATCATTGTGGGTTTCATTCAGGTTCTTTGATTTCCTGACGACAAAATGTGGACTTGATGTCAAGTGCTGTCACTGACTTTCCCTCTAGAAGTCAGCTTTTGTGCCCATGTTTGAAATAAAACCATAATCAAGTCAGGAGTTGAGTAGACTCGGTGGCACTGAACTACTGAAAGACTGATATGTATTTCACATGGAGTGTTACTATCTTTAGACTTTCCAGGAGCTCCATCTTTATGCAAAACATTAAAAAACTTGACTATTATGTATTAAATATTTGACAGATTCTGCACTCTGGAACCACCTACAAATTTCCTTCCAGGCCACTCACCATCCTGACATGGAAATATATCACCATTCCCTCACTGCCTCTGATCCAAATCCAGGAACTTTCACCCGAATAGCAATGGGGTGGGTCAACCTATATTAATTGGACTGCAGCTGTTAAGAAGGCAGCTCAGCACCACTTTCTGAAAGGCATCTAGGAGTGGCTAATAAATATTGGACCAGTCAGCAACACTCGCATCCCATGAGTGAATAAAAATCTCTGAAATATCTAATAAATTTGATGACAGATAAGTAACTGTGCCTGATATTTCTATAGCAGGAGATCAAATGTATTCACCTTAATTAACATTTCATCTTTTGTTCAAAAATTTTACTGCACAAAATTTGAACAGGAACAATGAGGAAAATAATGAATACTGCAACAAAATCTCAAACTTAAATAACAACATTAATGTATTTGCTGTTTTAAGGCACTTTCCAGCAGAGTTGTCAACAAAATGTGACATATTAGGACAGGTGATCAAAAACTTGGTTAAATAGGCAGACTTTAAAATGTAGCATAAAGAACTGGGAGAAGTAGCAAGGTGAAGAGGTTTAAGCACTGAAATGAGCATTTAGTACCAAAGCAACTGAGCGTTTAGTGTGCTGTTTTGGGAATGTTCAAGTGATTAGCATTAATGAGCATAGAATCTTAAAGGGTTATGGGACTGAAATTACAGAGATGGAGTGATGAGGCCAATGAAAATGATGAGAATGTTTTAGATTAGTAGTGTGCAAGAGGTCTTAATTAGGCAAGTGTAAAGATTGGAACAGGTTCATGCAATAGTAAAGGCTGCAGAGCTTCTGCGTTGTAAGCTCTGAATACAGAAAAATATTCCTTTTCATGTGATATATTGAACAAGCCAAATTCATTGTTCCTCTTACATTTTTAAACCTTGATCATATTGTTGTGTATATCCATGTAAAATGCATGGGTGAATGACCTAAGAAATTATTTCACTTGTTTTTTTTCATGAAACTCAAGTATTAAAATATAGTAGTGCACTGTTTTCTTAAGCTTCAGTAAGAACAAATATTTTAGTTTTTCACATTCTTTTAAATTTTTATTCTCAAACAAAAGCAAATATCCATTTTCAGGTAGGACTAAATTTGTTTCTGAAAAGTGCAAATTCTTTTCTAGATTTTCAAATTATATTCAGTCAAAACCAAAATAATGAACATTATTTTAACTAGAAACTTGGCTTTCGTAAAATTCAGATATTGATGAATTGTTTCTAAAAGACATATTTATTTCAAAATAACCAAAGTAACCAGACCAAATGCAGGATGAATTAAGCATATAATAAACATGCCAGTTTACAAGGTTCTAGTTTCAAGAGATTTATGTAATTCTCAACACTTAACAATACCTGCAACAGATTATGCCCCATCTGTTGATTCTAAATAACAACTTGCAGTTATGTAGTTGCTTCAGTTGCAGAGCAAGAAGGAAATGGACAGAGAATGTTTCTGTTATATTTTAAATATTGATTGAATGCTTGATTCTAACTGCATTTTTAAAGCAGCTTGGAGTTAAAAATGATATTGAGGGTTTAGGAATGAAATTCCACATCACAGAGCCAAGATTCTAATGGAGCTGTCACTAATGGAACAGAAGTGTGAAAGATGTACAGTACATAGGTTAGAGTTAGAAAAAGATGATATCATGACACATGAGATGTAAGGTAATATAGGTATGGACATTTTGTATTTATAGAGGGTGGAATTCATGGAATTTATGGAGGATGGCCAGTGACAGAGCAAACTGGCAAAATCAAATTCAAGATGATATGAACATCAAAGAATTAATCAGTCACAGGTATGAAGAGAGGAGGGAGGAAAATATATTGAAAATTTCTGAGTGATAGATTGGTATTAAGTTTGAAACACAGAGTACATGGGAGCTGCGTGAATTCCAGAAGAAACTTGTCGATATGATGGGTCCATTGCCAGAGAGTGAACTAACAGGAGGATTATCTTTACTAGTCAGGTCATATCATTTCATCCATGAAGGAATTAGCAAATTTCAAGTCTTTATTGGCGCCATACAGGATACATGAGATTTATATTTTTAAACATGCAAGAAAATCTGTTTAGCAGCACTAATGCCAGAGGTATGCATTGATGAGCCATCTTTGGTGCATTGCTTTTTAAGGAAGAATGAGAAAAAGTGTTCAGTGTTATGTGTTATTATTCTCAACAGATTGATTAACATGCACTATGTTCTATCAGTTGAATCTGACCAAATTACAAAGTTAAAATCAACATTTGAATCAAAATGGGTATAATGCACAGAAATAGTGACGCGTCTTATTTTAGCAGAGCAGTGTGTGATACTCATCTCTATCATTGTGGATGATATAGTTGTTAGTGGACCCTCCTGTTCAAAAATCTGATTATAGAATGTATTGTCAACATGATAATTTTAGGCTGGGTATTTTAACTTATAAGGTATTGTTAATTTTTTTTTCTCTAAGGATATGTCATTTGTCGCTTCCTATTTGTCAGTGACATGCTGTCCCTCAGCAACATCACCTCAAAGCAGAGGGTTAGCTTTCACATGTGCCTCAATGACAACCAGATCTATTTCACTATTGCCTCTCATGACTTCTTCCCCATGCTAATTTGTTAGGTTGTTTATCCAACATCGAGTACTGGATTACAGGATACTTTCCCTGACATTGGAGGAAATATCAGAAAGACTGAGGCAATTATTTTCATTCCTTCCTCCAAAATCCATTCTGCAGCTATCAACACCATCCCACTCCCAGTCTGAGATTATGCACGTCTCAATTTGCAAACACTTCACATTTAATGCTGAGGTTAGCTCCTGATCATGTACTAATGCCGTCACTAAGACCACGTATTTCTACCTTCATAACTTTGCCAAACTTTATTTCTGTTTCATCTCTTCTGCTGATGAAACCCTAATTCATATTCATGCTAACTCTAGACTTGATTACTGTGATGGAATTCTCACTGCTCTTTCACATTTTACACTTTGTAAACTTGAGGCTATCTAAGCCTCTTCTGCCCATGTCTTACCTCGCACCAAGTCCCCTTCTCCCCTCAGCCCTGAGCTCAGTGACTTAACATTGGCTTCTCATCAAACAATACCTTGTTTTTGAAATTTTTGTCTTTGTTCTCAAATACCTCAAAGACTTGCCCATTGCTATCTTTGTAGCCTCATCCAGATCACAACTCTCCAAAATGTGTGCATTCCTCTACTTCTGCCTCTTGCATATTCCTGATTTTAATCACTCCAGCATTAATCATTGCACATTGCATGGTCTAGCCCCCAATTTTAGGAATATCCTTCACTATCTCTGCCCCTTTACTTTTCTTCATTCACTCATATTGGCTGTCCCTAGTTGCCTTTGAGAATATAGTGGTGAGCAGCCTTCTTG
The DNA here is from genome assembly GCF_030684315.1 of Stegostoma tigrinum. Taxonomy (NCBI): domain Eukaryota; kingdom Metazoa; phylum Chordata; class Chondrichthyes; order Orectolobiformes; family Stegostomatidae; genus Stegostoma; species Stegostoma tigrinum. The sequence continues at coordinate 72,347,188 of NC_081360.1, read as the reverse complement.
AACCACTACAGGCCATGTGCGGTAGGTTTACCCACAGTTCCCTCAGGGAGGAGATTTGAGCCTGTGACCTTGAAGGATCGGTGATATATTTCCAAATCAAGACGGTGAGTGGCTTGGAGGGAACTTACATGTGGTGATGTCCTTGTCTTTCCAGGCGGAAGTGGTCATGGGTCTGGAAGCTGCTGTCAAAACATTCTTGGGGAATCTCTGCAGTGTAACTTGCAGATAGTATGCACTGCTGTTATGGAACATTGGTGGTGGAGAGGATGAATGTTTGTGGTTTGGTACCAATCAAGTGAGCTGTTTTATTCTGGATGGTGTCAAGCTTCTTGAATATTTTTGGAGTTGAACTCATCAGGAAGTGGGGAATATTTCATGATACTTCTGACTTGTGCCTTGTTGATGGTGGATAGGCTTTGGGGAGTTTGAAGGTGAGCCAGTCACTATAGTATTCCTTGTCTCTGATGTGCTCTTGTAGACACTGCATTTATATGACCAATCCAGTTCAGGTCCTTGTCAGTGTTAACCCCAAAATGTTGATAGAGGAGGATTTGAAAATGCTAACAACATTGAATGTGAAACTTAGGTTTCATTGAACGTGATCATCACCTGGCATTAACATGGCACAAATGTTACTTGCCTCTTGTCAGCCCAAGCTTGGATACTGTCCAGATCTTATTGCATTTGAACATTGATTGCTTCAATATCTGGGGAGTCATGAATGGTCCTGAACATTGTTCAATCATCAGCAAACGTCTCCACTTCTGACGTTATGATGGAGGGAAGGTCATTGATGAAGGAGCTGAAGTTGGTTGGACCTAGGACACTACCCTGAGGATCTCTTGTAGAGATGTCTTTGAATTGAAATGATGGACTTCCAACAACCACAGACATCTTGCTTTGTGCCAGGTATGGCTCCAACCATGGGAGAGTTTGCCCTGATTTGCAATGACATCAGTTTTGCTAGGGCTCATTGATGCCACACTTGATCAAATGCAGCATTGATATCAAGGGCGATAACTCTTCCCTCACCTCTGGAACTCAGCTGTTTTGGCCATGTTTGAACCAAGGTCGTAATAAGGTCAGGAGCTGAGTGGCCCAAGTGGAACCCACGCTGAGTGTCAATGAGCAGGTTAATTCTGAACAGACGTTTCTTAAGAGCACTGTTGATGACATTTGCCATCACTTTACTGATGATTGAGAGTAGGCTGATAGGGTGGTAATTGTCCGGGTTGGATTTGTCCGACATTTTATGTGCAGTACATACCTAGGCAATTTTCCACATCATCGGGTAAATGCCAGTGTTGTAACTGCACTGGAAGAACTTGGCTAAGGGAATGTAACGTTCTGGAGGACAAGCCTTCAGTACTGTTGCCAGAATGTTGTCACAGCATATAGCCTTTGGACTGTTCAATACCTCCAACCATCTTTTGATATCACGTGGAGTGAATTGATTTGGCTGAAAACGGGCATCTGAGATGCTGGGGTCCTCTGGAGCAGGCCAAAATGAATCATTCACTTGGCAGTTCTGGATGAAGATTGTTACAAATGCTTCAGCCTTTATTTTATATCTGGTCTTTCCCAATATTGAAGATGTGGATATTTGTGGGGCCTCCCCCATCAGTGAGTATTTAATTGTCCACCACCATTCACTACTGAATGTATTAGGTCTGCACAGTTTAGATCTGATTCATTGGTTGTGGGATTCCCCAGCTCTATCTAAGCTGCTTATGCTGCTTGGCATGTAAGTAGCCCTGTTTTGTAGCTTGACCAAGTTAACTCCTTGGGTAACCCTGGTGCTGTTGCTGGCAAACCGTCCTGCACCCCTCATTGAATAAGGTTCATTGGCCCCCTGCCTGGTTGGTAATGGTTGAGTGGGGTATATGCCAGCCCATGAGTTATAAATTTTTCTGGAGTATAATCCTGCTGCTGTTGATGGCTACAGTGCCTCATGGATGCCCAGTCTTGAGTTGCTACATCTGTTCAATGTCTGACCCATTTAGTATAATGATAGTGCCACACCATGAAAATGTATTCTCAATGTGAAGGTGGAATTTTGTCTTCTCAAGGACTGTGTGGTAGTCACTCTTACTGATACTGACATCTGTATCTGTGGCAGGAAAATTGGTAAGGATGAGGTCAAGAATGTTTTTCCCTCTTGTTGGTTCTCTCACCATCTGCCACAGACCCAGTCTAGTAGCTACGTCCTTTATACCCAGACCAGCTTGATCAGTCGTACTGCTGCTGAGCTACTCATGTTGGTGCACATAGAAATTCCTCACCCAGCATGTATTCTATCCCCTGCTACCCTTAGTGCTTCTTTCAGGTGGTGTTCAATATGGAGGAGTACTGATTCATCAGCCGAGGGAGAATGGTACGTGATAATCAGCAGTAGGTTTCCTCAGCCCTGTTTAACTTGAAGCGTTGAGACTACATGGGGTCCAGAATTAATGTTGAGGACTCCCAGGGAAACTCTGTCCCGACAGTATGCCATTGTGCTGCCACCGCTGCTGGGTCTGTCCTGACGATGGGACAGGAAATGTCCAGGGATGGTAGTAGTGGTGTCTGGGGCATTACCTGTGAGGAATGATTCCATGAGAATGACAATGTCAGGTTTTTGGCACTAGGTCCCAGATGTTAGTCAGAGGAATTTCCAGCATCAACAGGGCTTCTCTTGCCATTGTCGTTCCCAGTGCTTTAATAACTGAGGAGGCTCAACTGGAAAGGAACAGCATTTGTGGTTGAACACTGAAGTAGAACCAGTACTCATGGAGAACATAGGCTAGTCCCAGCTTGGGACAGACAGTTCCACAGACCCGGCCCTTGGTTTGCTTTTATTTCTTATCCAGAAGTGTTATCACACATGACTGAATGAATGTTATTTTTTTCCAACAACAATTCACTATAGAATTTTTTAAATCAACTTTTACCCACCCTGATCTACTTTTGTTACAATATTCAGAAGTGCTGTCACACACAACTAAATAGTTTTCTCCACCACCTAATCATTGTGACTTTTTTTGTTACTAGCCACTGTCAGTAAATCACCTGAGCAGCTAATTGAATATTTACATGCAGAGCCTGTTACAGGAAATGCAAGCCATCAGAAGGTGGTAGCAGAGGTATGGAGAGAGGGAGGATGCCAAATCAAAATGGAATTGGATAGGGCGAGGTTCTGCATTTTTTTCCTAAATCAACCTGTCCAAAAATGTTATGACATAGCTCTGGACTAGGTGGGACTTGGACCCAGGTCTCCGGGCTCAGAGGTAGGTGAACTACCACTGCACCACAACAGCCTGAAGGATGTGGCTCTGCTTTATTTTCTTTCCATTTCCAGAAGTGCTGTTACACACAACAGAACATTTTCTCCTGATCATCAAATCACCTTGACTTGTTACTGATTTTAGTTGTTAACCACCACCAGTAAATCTTCTGTGGAGCCAATATTGCCGATATTTTCATACAGGTAGTGAGTTTTGACTAGGTGGGAGATTGCATGGTACCAAGGGAACTCACACTCAACAAGCTCCATGAGGTGATTTATTAATTAGTGATTCTCCATTGGCCTTGAAGAGGTTAGCACAGGCGCTCTGGTCAATACCAGGTGATCCACATGGTTTCAATTCATTTTTGAGACTTTATTGCGATTATTACAGCTGAGTGGCTTACTGGACCATTTCAGAGGGCTCCTGAATGTTACCCACATTGCTGTGGGTCTGAAGTCAGACCGGGCAAGGACAGATTTCCTTCCCTGAAGGACATTTGGTTTTCTCCCTTTAAGACATGCGTTAAAAGCACACTCTCCCAGCTTTGACTCATCTGACAGAATATCTCCTTTCCAGTAGGATTGTGACAACTCTTACTTCATGTTTTGTTTAATAATGCCCCCATGATTTTTTTTCTTTACATTTAAGCACTAAAGAAAAAGGACCTGATGCAATTTTAAAAATATTTAATGTAATAAATTTGAGAGCAGCTGGTTTCCAATCTGTACTGTCATAAAGTCAAACCTTACCTGCGTTGCCAAAATATAATAATTAACAGTTGACCTGTAGAAGTCTTTGGAAATATGTTTCTGTACAAAGAGTGGGTGGTATATACTTGTGAGTGGTCTGGCTTTGAAAAAAGGAGTGAAAAATATTGTGATATCAAATAAATCTGTGACCTTAGCTTCAATTATTGCAGTTGGCTTTTTTTTTATTTTTCTGAAAGTGCTGTAAATTCTGATGTTTAAATGTTCTTTCACAAGATATGGGTATCACTGCCAACAGAACATTTACTGTCCATCCCTAATTGCCCTAGAGAAAGTGATGGTTAGCTTGCCTTCTTGAATCATTAGTGCATATCTAAGTGCTGGTAGGGAGGGAGTTCCAGAACTTTGTTCCAGTGACAGTGAAAGAAATGTGATATCATTCTAAGTTAGGAGTATGAGTCGTTCAGAGAAGAACTTGCAGAAGATGGTGTTCTGATGCATCCAATGCCCTTTTCCTTGTAGGCGGTAGATGTTGCAGGTTTGGAAGTAAATTAGTGAGTTGCAGAGGTGCATCTGCAGTGCACATGGTGTGCACAATATGGCAGGTGTAGGGGGAAAAATATTGAAGATATTGTGATGCAAATCAAGTAGACTGCTTTGTCTTGAATGGCATTGAGATTCCTGATCTGCATGTGTCCAGGCAAGTGGAGAGAATTCCATCGTACTCCAGACATGTGCCTTACGGATGGGCTTTGGGGAATTAGGAGATGACTCGCTCCTGACAGAACAATATTTATCTGGCCAATCCAGTTCAGTATTTGAAGGCAATGGCCTTTTGGCCTGGGATCCAATTCTTGACCTGGGTACAAAGGTCCCACTACTGACCTGAGATCAACAGAGCCATCCCCGGCCCATGGACATTGTGCTCCCAAGAGCTTGGGCCCATGGTTATTGTGCCAGTTGTAGTCCCATGCTCCAGGCCCCATCTGTGATAGTGGGGATGGCTGAGATGGATCATCTATTAGCACTTCTGGTTGCATTGCAAATGCTCTATCTTTGTATTTTGTGCTGATGTGCTTGGCTCCCCCATCTTTGAGCTGGGGATATTTGTGGAGCTTCCTCCTGCAGTCAGTATGGCAATGTGAACACTTTTCACTGTGTGTTCTGCAAAAATACAAGTGCCAATAAATTTCTATTTTATTCATCACTTATAATGGATGTGGCTGAAATATAGGGCTTTGATCTGATCTGTTAGCCATGAGATCACTTGGTTGAGAGTTGGTTATTGTCACTGAAATAGTTCTGTAACTTCTCACACAATATGTTACCGTAAGCCATCATTCAATGTTTCATTTGAGTATTTCAAGGACAAATGGAAATATGGTCTTTTATTACAAACCTATCTGTAATGTACACGTCTCATTCCTTAGGTTAATTAGATACCTTTTTTCTCTTTATTGATACATTTTGATGTGAAGGCTAAATGTAACGAACAACTGCTTGACGTTTGCTCATGCAACCCACATTCACACAAATTACTTGGATGAAAAGGAATAACGTCTTTGAAATCCTGTTGTTTATTTAATAACTACATTACTTAAAATGAAGCTATTAACAATAGTTACTGTGATTGAATTTACTTGCTGCACAGAAGGCCTCTGAGGGGTCTGACATTCTTTCTTGTAGGAGGTAATGAGAAAGAAGTATTTCATTCTGCGCTCAAAATATCTTGAAGTGCTATACAACCGATAAATGGTTTCTGAATTGTAGAAATTGCAATTTTATACAAAGCTCAACAGCCAATTTGCCCACAGGTGATCCAACAACCAGATAATGTGCTCTTGTGATATTGATTAAGGGTGGATACTCATTAGAACACAAGGAGTAATTCTAACTTGCTTACAAAAGTGCCACAGTATCTTTTAGGTCCACTTGTAACAAAATGTGGGGTTTTGACTTAACATGCTATTGAAAAGGATGCACTTATTTTGTGACACCAATGTGTGACACCATTTCAGTGCTGAAGTGTCGATTTAGATTATCTGCTTAAATTCATATTGCCTGAAAACACAACCTTCGGATTGAGGGAAGAGTGGTGTCAGCTGAGTCAAGCTCACTCCTAACCAAACGATTCATGTTGTGTTTACACTGTGAATAAGTGACAGTGAGAGGTGAACTCTCACTGTAGTCACAGTACGAATGTGGCCTGAAAAATAAATGACTTCTGAGAATTGAATTTGAAAAAAATCAAGTGCACTGCACTTGGAGGAGAAGTATTACATAATTAAATTGATTAGTACATATGTCAAATCAAGTGTTAACCTACCTGTCCTCTTGTTAAAAAGAAATAGGAACAGGAGTAGGCTATTTGGCCCTTAGAGCCTGCTCTACCATTCACTAGGATCATGACTGACTCGCTTTCCTGTCCTTTCCCCACAACCCTTGATTCCTCTATGGATCAAGAATTTGTCTCAGTTTTAAATACACAGAAGCTCTCTGCCCCCGTAACTCCTTGCGGCAAGGAACATAGAACATAGAACATTACAGCACAGTACAGGGCCTTCGGCTCTCGATGTTGTGCCGACCTGTCAAACCGATCTGAAGCCCATCTAACCTACACTATTCCATGTACATCCATATGCTTGTCCAATGACGACTTAAATGTACCTAAAGTTGGCGAATCTACTACCGTTGCAGGCAAAGCGTTCCATTCCCTTACTATTCTCTGAGTAAAGAAACTACCTCTGACATCTGTCCTATATCTTTCACCCCTCAATTTAAAGCTATGCCCCCTCGTGCTTGCCGTCACCATCCTATGAAAAAGGCTCTCCCTATCCACCCTATCTAACCTTCTGATTATTTTATATGTTTCAATTAAGTCACCTCTCAACCTTCTTCTCTCTAATGAAAACAGCCTCAAGTCCTTCAGCCTTTCCTCGTAAGACCTTCCCTCCATACCAGGCAACATCCTAGTAAATCTCCTCTGCACCCTTTCCAAAGCTTCTACATCCTTCTTATAATGTGGTGACCAGAACTGTACACAATACTCCAAGTGCGGCCGCACCAGAGTTTTGTACAGCTTCACCATAACCTCTTGGTTCCGGAACTCAATCCCTCTATTAAGGAGTTCCAAAGATTCAGAGAAAAAAGTCCTCCTCATCTCAGCTTTAATTTGGTGCTCTTTATACTGAGACTATACTCTCCAGTTCTAGATTCTCCCATGAGAGGAAACATTCTCTCAGTATTTACCCTGTCAAGCCCCTTAAGAATGCCATATGTTTCAAAGAGGTCTCTCCTCATTGATCTAAACTCCAGTGAATAGAGTCCCAACATGTTTGGCCTTTGCTTATAAGACAATCCTTCCATTCCAAGGATCATCCTTGCAACCTTCTCTGAACTGCCTCCAATGAAACGATGTCTTTCCTTAAATAAAAGGGCAAACACAGCTCAGAGTACGCCAGATGTGGTCTCACCAACACCTTGTACAGTTGCAGTAAGACTTCCCAATTCTTATTCTCCAACACCCCCCCCCCCCCCCCCAACACCTTAATTCTTCATTACACCATGTGGTACCTTCAAGTTATATTTTTATTTGAAAGCAAAGGATCTAGAGTATATTTTATTTGAAAACCTTGCCCACTTTTACCTTGAAGAACATGTTGAGAAGAAATATGCCAGTGGCACAGTGGTTAGCACTGCTGCCTCACAGCATTAGGGACCCGCGTTCAATCCCAGCCTTGGGAAACTGTCTGTGTGGAGTTTGCACATTCTCCCTCTGTCTGTGTGGGTTTCCTCCCACAGCCCAGAGATGTGCAGGGTAGGTGGATTGGCCATGCTAAATTGCCCATAGTCTTCAGGAAGGTGTAGATTAGGTGGGTTATAGGGGGATAGGGTCTAGGTCGTATGCTCTGAGGTTCGGACTTGATGGGCTGAAGGGCCTGTTTCCACACTGTAGGGATTCTATAAACAAGTTTGCTGATTTATAACTTTATTCAATTCTTGTGGATTTCATTAGGGATTAACTTAACTAAAAAAGATTGTACCGTCTTTGACTGTGCTTTTGGTCAGCTGCACAAGTGCCTGTTAATGAAACATTCCATGTGCAGGTAATCTCTACTGTAAAGACTTATGATCAGATTTCTATTGGAGGTGGAATTGCCTCAACTATGTAAAGAAGGCACCAAGCAACACGAATATCAGCAATGTGCATTTAATTAGAGTACCTAATGTAGGAAAACATGCCAAGATGTTTTGTTGGAGCATAATCAGTGGAAAAAAAACATCCAAACTAAAGAAGTTGAACTAGAAGAAATTGTGGCTCTCAGTCAGACATGGGTGTAGAAAAGATATCTGATAAGGCGAAGGCAGAATGATGAAATCTAAAATGGATGAGTATCGTGATGAAGCTTCATGATATGATTATTTTGAAATGTGTTTTAAAGTAGACAGAACCATGTATAACTGAAGTTTGATTTGTATTTTTAAACGCTGTGAGCTAATAAGGGGTGGACGTAATTTTAGTTTCTTTTTTTGAGTTCTGAGAGTGGTGCTGGGGCATCTAAAATTTTGCTTACATGCACCTAAATGACGCTTTTAAAATCCTTGAGATGATTAGTTCAGTACCTTAAGACAAGAGTCGAACAGAAGAGGCCCGTTGCATAGCAACAAGGTGTCCTGTGACACAGGGAGATAGAGGCAGAAGCCAGGTTTTATTTAAAATGAGAGAGCCCTCCAGAAGGTCAAGAGGTGCAGTCTTCTGTCAAGAAATTTTCGGGTTTCTTTCAGAGGAAAAGATCTGTATTAAGATCTGTGTAGTTTTGCAGCTTCCAAAAGCTGTCTGTGCAGATGGAAGAAGTTCTTAACTGTTTAATTTCACAAAGAGAAAAGCTCAAGAAACAGAAGGCTGTGAAAGCGGAGCTTTAAGGATCCATGTTTACAAATAAGTGACCTGGAATGGAAATACTTTTTTAAATGATTTTTGTTATCATGTGTATTTTTAAACAAAGAACAAAGAACAAAGAACAAAGAAAATTACAACACAGGAACAGGCCCTTCAGCCCTCCAAGCCTGCGCCAATCAAGATCCTGTATCTAACCTGTCATCTATTTTCTAATGGTCTGTGTCCATTTGCTCCCTGCCCATCCATGTACCTGTCCAGATATATCTTAAAAGACGCTGACGTGTCTGCGTCTACCACCTCTGCTGGCAACGCGTTCCAGGCACCCACCACCCTCTGTGTAAAGAACTTTCCATGCATATCTCCCCTAAACCTTCCTCCTCTCACTTTGAAGTCACGACTCCTAGTAATTGAGTCCCCCACTCTGGGAAAAAGCTTTTTGCTATCCACCCTGTCTATACCCCTCATGATTTTGTAGACCTCAATTAGGAACACCTCAATCTCCGTCTTTCTAATGAAAATAATCCTAATCTACTCAACCTCTTTTCCTAGCTAGCACCCTCCATACCAGGCAACATCCTAGTGAACCTCCTCTGCACCCACTCCAAAGCATCCACATCCTTTTTGTAATGTGGTGACCAGAACTGTACACAGTACTCCAAATGTGGCCGAACCAAAGTCCGAGACAACTGCAACATGACCTGCCAACTCTTGTACTCAATACCCCATCCAATGAAGGAAAGCATGCCATATGCCTTCTTGACCACCCAACTGACCTGCGTTGTCAACTTCAGGGAACAATAGACCTGAACACCCAGATCTCCCTGTTCATCAATTTTCCCTAGGACTTTTCCATTTACTGTATAGTTCGCCCTTGAATCTGATCGTCCAAAATGCATCACCTCGCATTTGCCCGGATTGAACTCCATCTGCCATTTATCTGCCCAACTCTCCAGTCTATCTATATTCTGCTGTAATTTCTGACAGTCCCCTTCACTATCTGCTACTCCACCAATCTTAGTGCCATCAGCAAACTTGCTGATCAGACCACCTACACCTTCCTCCAAATCATTTACATATATCACAAACAACAGTGGTCGCAGCACAGATCCCTGTGGAACACCACTGGTCACAGGTCTCCAATTTGAGAAACCCCCTTCTACTAGTACTTTCTGTCTCCTGTTGCCTAGCAGTTTTTTTATCCATCTAGCTAGCACACCCTGGACCCCATGTGACTTCACTTTCTCCATCAGCCTGCCATGGGGAGCCTTATCAAACGCCTTACTGAAGTCCATGTATATGACATCTACAGCCTTTCTCTCATCAACCAACTTCATCACGTCCTCAAAGAATTCTATTAAGTTGGTAAGACATGACCTTCCCTGCACAAAACCATGTTGCCTATCACTAATAAGCCCATTTTCTTCCAAATGGGAATACATCCTATCCCTCAGTATCTTCTCTAGTAGCTTCCCTACCACTGACGTCAGGCTCACCGGTCGATAGTTACCTGGATTATCCTTGCTGCCCTTCTTAAACAAGGGGACAACATTAGCAAGTCTCCAGTCCTCCGGGACCTCACCCGTGTCTAAGAATGCTGCAAAGATATCTGTTAAAGCCCTCACTGTTTCCTCTCTCGCTTCCCTCAGAAACCTGGGATAGATCCCATCCGGACCTGGGGACTTGTCCACCTTAATGTCTTTTAGGATACCCAACACTTCCTCCTTCCTTATGTCAACTTGACCTAGAGTAAGCAAACATCTATCCCTAACCTCAACATCTGTCATTTTAGTGAGAAATTCAACAAAATACCCTGAAAAACTTGCATTTGTCACCACAATATGGTGCCATTTTGATATTTTAAGAATAAGACAAAAATGAAATGATATAGCTTAAAGAGAAGTCTATCTACATTTGAATTCTGAGCCTGCTCAGAACCACCACTGCTTCATCACCATCTGTGCCAGAGCCAATTAACAGCAAAGTTGCCAATCCTCAGATGCCCTCTTTTGCTGCTGGGCTGATTTCACCTCTGCCACCTCCAGTGCCGGACCCACCAACATCAGAGTATCTCACTGCGGCCGACTTCGTCGATGTTGCTGAGGTGCCCTTCCACCCATTGCTTCGCTGCCGCTAATGACAGACCCAACCAACAATGAAGTTGCCGTCTTTTGCCGCTGGGCCAACCTTCCAAACATCATCTCAGGGCTCTCTCCTCTCCACCATGAATCCGTGCCAGGATAATTTTATCGAGGAGTCTCAGGAAGAGATATTAACAAAGGACATGGTAATGGGTGCATGCAGATGTTTGCTGAAAAGAAGCCAGTTACAGCCATGTCCACTGAACAAAGAGCTTTAAAGTGGAAACAAGGTGACCTTCAGTGAGAGTTGAATGTAGGTAAGGTTGCTGTTGACACAAAAGGGTTGAATCTTTATTTTTGATTATATGTAATAAGACAACTTTGGCTAATTCTAGTATAGCAGTAATAGTTTTATTTCCTTTTTGTTTATAATAAACTTTAATGTTCTTATGTCTAAATTAGCCTCCTTTGAATGTGTTCACTTACTGAAAAACATAGTAACCAAACTGCAAAAATTACTTATGGGCTGTCCATGGGATTTCACTCTGGAACCTGACTTATCCAGTATTATCATCAGCTAAAACAGTAACAGTATGCAAGGGAAAAGAGGGTCTCACTGGGAGAGATTAAGAAATAAAAGCTGAGACTCAGACTGAATACTGTCAACATGCAGAGGTAAAATGGTTTGAGGCTGGATGAACACAGCAGGCCAAGCAGCATCAAAGGAGCAGGAAAGCTTGACATTTTGGGTCAGGACCCTTCCTCAGATCCTTTTCTGAAGAAGGGTCCTGATCCGAAACATCAAGCTTTCCTGCTCCTCTGATGCTGCTTGGCCTGCTGTGTTCATCCAGCCTCACACCGTGTTATCTCAGATTCTCCAGCATTGGCAGTTCCTACTATCTCCATTGTCAATATACATATTGGACCTGATTCCATTTCCTTGAGTGACATCACCAATGAGCAGTATATAGATTGATAGGAGATGAGAAAAAGGTGGCGGCATAACATTTCTCCTTTGTTCTCATCTCACAGTCACCTGCACCAAGGTATGTATTTTAGAGGGATGGTTTTAAAACTTTTTGAGTGTTGTCAATGTTAATAAAGGGCACAATTCATTCTTTTTGTTCAGTCAAAATCAAAAGAAAAGATAGAATCATAGAATTTTATAGTGCAGATGCTGTTCTGTCCCCCATACATATAGACAAATGCTTACTCACGCAACACTGTAAAATAGATATGCAGTGGAACCACTCAGTTCCTCAACAATACCAGCATACAAATAGAAGTAAAGGATCACAGAATCCCTGCAGTGTCGAAGCAGGCCATTCAGTCCGCATCAACTCTCTGAAAAGCATCCCACCCAGATCACCCTCTACACTATCCTTGTAACCCTTGCAGCATTTCTCTTGGCCAATCACCTAGCCTACACATTCCTGGACACTACAGAAAATTTAGCATGACGCATTGACCTAGCGTGCACTGCACATCTTTGGAATATAGGAAGAAACCAGAGCACACCCATGCAGACATGTGGAGAATGCTCAATTTCCACACAGGCAGTCCCCAAGGGTGGAATTGAACCTGGGTCACTGGTACTCCGAGGTAGTAGTGCTAACCATTGAGCCACAATGCCACCCCAGGAGTTCTGGAGGAGGTCAAGAAGGTTCATCCACACCACACTTCTGGATAATGGTTTTGCTTATGTTAGAAAACTATTCCGTGAGCACTGGATATATTCAGTTTGAAAGGGTTATACTTCACATACTAGTCAACCAAAACTTGGTTCCAGAGTCAATCTTTGCTTTCCTTATGTGGTATTACCAATGGGGCGATTTTACATTCCACACTAACCCCTCCCTAAACCACCACCACACCACACCCCCACCCTCCAAGGGCTGGTACTATTGGTAGGGAGAGGTTTTTTTGTTACAATTCACTTGTGACTAGAATGTTGCTAGCTGGCCAGCATTCATTATCCGTCCCTAGTTGCCCTTGAGAAGGTGGTGCTGAACTGCCTTCTTGAACCGCTGCAATCTATGTGCTGTAGGTTGACTCACAATGCCCTTCGGGACAGAACAGTAAAATGTGTCAACAATACACATGAATACAGGAATAAATTTTAAAGGGGAGAACATCTAGTCCGAAAGGGAATATCAAGAGAATGCATTTGAGAAAACCTTAGGTCCTTGTGGTGTTAAGTTTGACTTGACACGGCTGTTTAATTGATGACTTGTATCTTCCAGAGTAGCAACATTTGTAGATGCCTTTTGAGTTTTCACTAAATTCATTGGCCACTGCTTTGCTTTTCTCCACCCATTGTCTTTTGCATGGTGAACTGATGTTCTGAATCCCTCATTCTACTCTCCCTACACTGCCTAAAAGTTGATGACTGAAATATGTTCATTTGCTTATCTCATGTCTGACTTCATTGTGTTTTTCAAGCTGAATAATTTGGAGGTTGTTTTCATCGCAATACCTGACACTTCCAGAAGTGTGCACATCAAATAGGAGGTACAGATCTGAGTGCATGGTTCCAGCCATTTTGATGATGATTTAATTTCAGTTCATTCTGAGTTTCATTTATTGAAAGTTCATTAAGTTGGGCTCAGCATGATCACTGGAGCCATCTTAACTCAATTATTTTCCCTTTAAAAGCGATTTTAGCTAATGAAAGATGAAATGATGGAAGTTGAGATAGAACTACAGATGTTAGAGTCAGAGATAACACAGTGTGGAGCTGGAGGAACACAGCAGGCCAGGCAGCAGCAGGGGAGCAGGAAAAAAGAGGGTCCTAACCTGAAATGTCAACTTCCCTGCTCCTCTGATGCTGCCTGGCCTGCTGTGTTCCTCCAGCTCCACACTGTGTTATCTATGATGGAAGTTGAAACTTGATAGTCCATTTTTACCACTGTCATAAGTGCCCATCCCCCTTCCGGCCTGCATACCATTGAGCTATCCTTCATAACTATGTAGGTGGAGAGGTGCTGAAAAGGCAGTCCACATGCCATATCTTTTGAAAGGTCAATTGAGCTTATTATCAGTTCCGTTGTGTAGGTTATATGCTCCCCACACCGTAATATGGTTATTATTGATGCAGCAAAGTGTTTTCTACTTTTGGGAGAATCTAATACTTGGAGACATAAATACAAGAACAAAGTGCTACAGATGCTGGAAATCTGAAATAAAAATAGAAAAGGCTGGAATTGTTCAGGAAATCTGGCTGCATCTTTCAAGAAAGAAAACATTCCAGCTGTGTGACCCTTCATCAGAAATACAAAGCCAGAAGATAGTTACTACTAATTCAAACAGGGAAATAATATTTCTTTTAAAAAAATCAGGGAGCAATAATAATGTGGAACTCCTTGCTATAGGAAATGATTGAGGTACATGGATTAGATGCTTTAAGAAAGGAATCAGAAAAGTACATAACAACAGGGAAGTATAATAAAATGCTGAAAGATTGAGATGAGACAGATATAATAGGAATGGAGTATAAACACCACCAGTTTAACTGAATGGCTGTCTTGGTGCTGTATTTACTGTGTAAAAATATGATAATTGCTAAAATATTGAATAAAGAATTAGGGAAATCTCTTTACTGAGAGAGTAATATATATGTTAATCTTGCTGTCACGTGGAATCATTAAGGCAATGGGCTAAATGCAGTTAAGAGAAAGGTACGTAAATGTATGAAGGAGGAAGGAACAGCAATAGTGTGAAATGATGTCAGGAAAGGAAGCTTGTATCAAACTTAAATCTAATGCCACTTGTTCCTCTGTTACGTCAACCATATGTCATGCTTCAAATTATACACATATGGCATCCTAAAATATTATTTTCTGAAAGAAATGTATCTAATTTGTATCTGAATGAGCAGTCACCACCTGTCTCCACTATTCCTAGGAACATATTCTAATCATTTAACAATTCCTCAGTGAAAAAAATGACCTTCATATTTGCTTAGGGATGTACTGGAGTGAGGAAGGTTATCCAAAATGATGTGAGCAGCCTGGAAGTAAATTCAAGAGGCTTTTTAATGCAATCAACTCATTGTCAATTATTATTTCATGATTAATATCATTGTGGATTCATTATTAATTGGTTACAGTGGTCTTTAATAGGATCCACATAATAAAATCTAAACTACAGTATTTAAAGCGACAGTCGAGAGATGGAACTTGTAGGAGTTTGTAGTTGGAAAACAACAGGAAAAAAAAGCTCAGAATGGATTCAGGATAATCTAGCACTGTGCCCTGCTTTAACAGGTGTGCTGTTGAGGGTTGTGTGAAAGGAGAGAGATACTCTTTACTAGCAATGGGAAGGGGGAACCTACTACATTTGCAGAGACAACATGGATGGAGTTGGCCCAGGAGGTCATCAGGAAGAGATGCCATGATCCTGAGCTCAGATTAGGAAGCATTTAATGACCTAATCAGGTCAGGAAAACTTATTACAATTGGACATTTGCTGTATACATCACCCTACTTCCTTACTCAAGCCTCCTACATCTTACAATTCTTCACAACCATATAACTAGCATGCCCATCAATCCTTTGCTTTCTATATGCTATCCCACACTTTGATGCATTTATCCATCACTCCCACTTACCCTTTACCTCAAGCAGTTTCATGCTTGTGCTAACTGTCAGAGCAAGGATGCCTGCAGTTTTAAATAGGATTTCAGCTACCTTAAACTTAGTATCACGGGATCCCTCTGCATCACACCAACCCTCCGAAGAGCATCCCACCCAAACCCATCCCCCATACCTGTTCTCGAGAACCCACCTAATCTACACATCCCTGAACACTAGGGGCAGTTTAGCATGGCCAATCCGCCCAGCCTGCACATCTTTGGACTGTGGGCGGAAACTGGAGTCCCTGGCAGACACCCACACAGACATGGGCAGAATGTGCAAACTCAGCACAGACAGTCACCCAAGGTGGGAATCAAACCCAGGTCCCTGCCACTGTGAGGCAGTTGTGCTAACCACTAAGCCACTGTGCCGCCCATTTCACTCCCCACCCATATGCTGCCTTATGGCTTGACAGCCGAGTCTATCCCTGCACTATTGTGTCTCAACAGTCAGAACATGGGTCTGAAGAAATTGAAGTTTCTGGGCTTGTACGCACATAGAACTAGCAGAAAAAGGAAGAGTAAAGCTTCGTGGATGCATATGGGTCCGCACACTTTTATATAAGAAAATGTTATCATAGATTCAAAGAATAGTCGGAACATTGAAAGCAGACAGCCAGTCTATCGTGCCTGTGCTAACCCTCAGTAAGAACAACTTAGCTAGATCCATTCTCCACTCTTCCCATAGCCCTGCATTTTATTTTATCTTCAGTTAATGTTGAAGGTTGCTTAAAAGGAGACAGGAGTTCAAAGGTTTTTGTCTTGCAGTTGTCAGGACTGGGTTGCAAGAAAAAGACTTTTTAAAAGGGACACTGATTTATACAGCAAGAGTTATGATTGATTGGGCCATCATTGTGATGTAGGTGTAGCAGGATCAGTTAACCATCAATCTATGTTCATAGAACAGGCAGGTCAACTCTGATTTGTCAGGATGTTACCAGAGAAATGCAACAGAGATTGATAGTCTTTGATACTTTCTTTTCATTCCAATGCGAAACTTCTATTGTATATACAATTTTATTTTGTCTTTAAGAATCTGGTATTAATGTATGTTGCTTTAGCATGTCCAATTACATCATTCTGTAAGCCACATTGATAATTCATTTCCAGCGTAATTCTTAACACCATTGACTTTATTTATTAAGTGATGCCCAATAACAGAATCACATTGAATGGTGGATGTAATTTGTTGGTTTTAAAGCATGGCGAGCTGAGCAGGATTGGCAGGCTGGCCACTAAATGATCAACTGGGCACGTTGTTTCATATGGGCTGCCAGTCATTGCAACATATGGCCTATGCAACTGGCATCACACTGGCACTGAAATTCATATAATACGTTACTTATTTATTGGTAGGTAAAATGTCTTTTCAACTTGACGTTAGTATCCTGTTAGTGGAACCACTTGTAAGATTACTACAAAGTAGCACTATGAGACAATAAAATGTGAGGCTGGATGAACACAGCAGGCCAAGCAGCATCTCAGGAGCACAAAAGCTGACGTTTCGGGCCTAGACCCTTCATCAGAGAGGGGGATGGGGGGAGGGAACTGGAATAAATAGGGAGAGAGGGGGAGGCGGACCGAAGATGGAGAGTAAAGAAGATAGGTGGAGAGGGTGTAGGTGGGGAGGTAGGGAGGGGATAGGTCAGTCCAGGGAAGACGGACAGGTCAAGGAGGTGGGATGAGGTTAGTAGGTAGCTGGGGGTGCGGCTTGGGGTGGGAGGAAGGGATGGGTGAGAGGAAGAACCGGTTAGGGAGGCAGAGACAGGTTGGACTGGTTTTGGGATGCAGTGGGTGGGGGGGAAGAGCTGGGCTGGTTGTGTGGTGCAGTGGGGGGAGGGGATGAACTGGGCTGGTTTAGGGATGCAGTAGGGGAAGGGGAGATTTTGAAACTGGTGAAGTCCACATTGATACCATATGGCTGCAGGGTTCCCAGGCGGAATATGAGTTGCTGTTCCTGCAACCTTCGGGTGGCATCATTGTGGCAGTGCAGGAGGCCCATGATGGACATGTCATCAAGAGAATGGGAGGGGGAGTGGAAATGGTTTGCGACTGGGAGGTGCAGTTGTTTGTTGCGAACTGAGCGGAGGTGCTCTGCAAAGCGGTCCCCAAGCCTCCGCTTGGTTTCCCCAATGTAGAGGAAGCCGCACCGGGTACAGTGGATGCAGTATACCACATTGGCAGATGTGCAGGTGAACCTCTGCTTAATGTGGAATGTCATCTTGGGGCCTGGGATGGGGGTGAGGGAGGAGGTGTGGGGACAAGTGTAGCATTTCCTGCGGTTGCAGGGGAAGGTGCCGGGTGTGGTGGGGTTGGAGGGCAGTGTGGAGCGAACAAGGGAGTCACGGAGAGAGTGGTCTCTCCGGAAAGCAGACAGGGGAGGGGATGGAAAAATGTCTTGGGTGGTGGGGTCGGATTGTAAATGGCGGAAGTGTCGGAGGATAATGCGTTGTATCCGGAGGTTGGTAGGGTGGTGTGTGAGAACGAGGGGGATCCTCTTGGGGCGGTTGTGGCGGGGGCGGGGTGTGAGTGATGTGTCGCGGGAAATGCGGGAGACGCGGTCAAGGGCGTTCTCGATCACCGTGGGGGGAAAGTTGCGGTCCTTAAAGAACTTGGACATCTGGGATGTGCGGGAGTGGAATGTCTTATCGTGGGAGCAGATGCGGCGGAGGCGGAGGAATTGGGAATAGGGGATGGAATTTTTGCAGGAGGGTGGGTGGGAGGAGGTGTATTCTAGGTAGCTGTGGGAGTCGGTGGGCTTGAAATGGACATCAGTTACAAGCTGGTTGCCTGAGATGGATTCTTTCCGGAGAGACCACTCTCTCCGTGACTCCCTTGTTCGCTCCACACTGCCCTCCAACCCCACCACAACCGGCACCTTCCCCTGCAACCGCAGGAAATGCTACACTTGTCCCCACACCTCCTCCCTCAACCCCATCCCAGGCCCCAAGATGACATTCCACATTAAGCAGAGGTTCACCTGCACATCTGCCAATGTGGTATATTGCATCCACTGTACCCGGTGCGGCTTCCTCTACATTGGGGAAACAAAGCGGAGGCTTGGGGACCGCTTTGCAGAACACCTCCGCTCAGTTCGCAACAAACAACTGCACCTCCCAGTTGCAAACGATTTCCACTCCCCCTCCCATTCTCTTGATGACATGTCCATCATGGGCCTCCTGCACTGCCACAATGATGCCACCCGAAGGTTGCAGGAACAGCAACTCATATTCCGCCTGGGAACCCTGCAGCCATATGGTATCAATGTGGACTTCACCAGTTTCAAAATCTCCCCTTCCCCTACTGCATCCCTAAACCAGCCCAGTTCATCCCCTCCCCCCACTGCACCACACAACCAGCCCAGCTCTTCCCCCCCACCCACTGCATCCCAAAACCAGTCCAACCTGTCTCTGCCTCCCTAACCGGTTCTTCCTCTCACCCATCCCTTCCTCCCACCCCAAGCCGCACCCCCAGCTACCTACTAACCTCATCCCACCTCCTTGACCTGTCCGTCTTCCCTGGACTGACCTATCCCCTCCCTACCTCCCCACCTACACTCTCTCCACCTATCTTCTTTACTCTCCATCTTCGGTCCGCCTCCCCCTCTCTCCCTATTTATTCCAGTTCCCTCCCCCCATCCCCCTCTCTGATGAAGGGTCTAGGCCTGAAACGTCAGCTTTTGTGCTCCTGAGATGCTGCTTGGCCTGCTGTGTTCATCCAGCCTCACATTTTATTATCTTGGAATCTCCAGCATCTGCAGTTCCCACTATCTCAGCACTATGAGACAGCTGGCTTTACCAGTTGCTTACATTTATGAGACACCTTTCCCTTCCAGGATAATTGGTGATAGATTGGGCATCATTCAGGTTTGAAAGAGGTGGGCAGGCCCTTTTATGAATTTTCATGATATCCAGCATGTGATAGCCATCACCACTCAGAACAGTTTTGAAATGTCCTATCTCCATGTTAACCTTTACAGTAAACAAATGGCTAGGGCCCTAATCATGAAATTGTCAGTAAGATTGATCTTGTACAGCGTGGAACTGTAAGAATTCCAATGCATACATTGACCTGTGAATGTAGGTTTTTGGTTGACAGTAATAGTCATTATCAAATCTGTTTGTGGATTTCTCATCTATATGTTAAGGAAAGGGAGATCATTTGATTGCAATACATCAGTGATAAATTTGAGCAGAGGATGAAGTTTATGAAGTTGTGTGAACAAACTGTTCATTGCAGCTGCAGATTCAAATGTTGCAAACATGTCATTTAAGAATCAGAAGGAAGCAAGAGGTAGGTGGTTAATGGTATAAATGAAGACGTTAGCAAGGGCTGGGCCCAGAGGGATTCCAATGGCAACGGCTATTTGGATGTACATGATGTCATTGAAACTGTATGGTTACGAAGTTCATGAGTTCAATGAACACATATTCTGAAAGTGAGATAGAGCAATGTTAATAGCTTCCCTCAATTTTTCATTGGTAAATGAGTTAGTAGTAGTGAAAGAGTACATGGATATCTTACATCTAAATATGTAGGACCCATATGATCTTCATGAAAGGGAAGGAATCTTTCACAAAGTTGAACACTCATTTAAAACTGGCTGCAATAGCTCTGATAACCATTTGGCTAAATCATATTGTACTGAGGCAGCCATTGGTCAAATAGGGAGTAAAGGGACATCATTTTTGTGTGGCCTGGCTAGCCCATAGATTTGTGGACATGGTGAATTCATCCTCATAGTTCAATCATATATATTAGACAGGCAGGTTTCCACTCTGCACAAGTCCAACAAGGACTCTGTAACTTGCCCTCAAGTGTGGATGTGCAGGTCTGCATAGTGGGAGGTCTACAGAAATAAACGTCAAACCATCATTGAGCACAATGTTCATTAATTGCTGTAAATGCAATCATGCTTGTTGAGTATGACTACTACAGTCCCTTGGTCGGGTTTACATTTTCCTGGGGATTATGCAACCATACCAGCCGTTCAGGTTACAGCTGAAAATCTGTCAAGTTATTAGTATTCCACAATATGTATGCATGGAATCCACTCGGCATCCTTTCAGGGTCTCACTATCTTTGTTGAATATACGTTTCAGCTGTGATAACTGGGATAAATGATGTGATAACTGCAGTCCATTTCATGTAGGTACTCATTTCAATGTTGATTTTTAAGAATCTCAGAATTTTGATGCAGCAACACTGAAGAAGCAGTGATACAATTCCAAGTTAGAATGGTGAGTGGCTTGGAAGGTAACCTGCAGCTGGTGGTGTTCTCAAGTAATTTCTGCCCATATCCTTATAGATAGTAGTGGTCATCTATTTTAAAGATGCTGTTTAAGGAGCGTTGGTGGATTTATGCAGTGTTTTTTGTAGATGGTACACACTGCTGCTACCAAGTATCAGTTGTGGAGGAAGTGAATATTTGTGGATGAAGGGCCAGTCAATCAGGCTGCTTTATCCTGAATGATGTTAAGCTTTTTCAGTGGTGTTGGAACTACAGTCATCCAGGAAAGTGGGGAGTATTCCATCACACTCTTGACTTGTGCTTTGTAAATTACAGAAAGGCTGTGTGGATTCAGGAGGTGAGTTGGTCACTGCAGGATTCCTTGCCTTTGACCTCCTCTTGTAGCCAGATATTTATGGATCCAGTTGATTTTGTAGTGGAGAAACTACCAGGAGATGCGGAGAATTCTTCAGGAAGTTAAACTTTTATTTGCAAACAAAAGCTGTGACAATCAGAAAAT
Organism: Stegostoma tigrinum; assembly: GCF_030684315.1. Lineage (NCBI taxonomy): Eukaryota > Metazoa > Chordata > Chondrichthyes > Orectolobiformes > Stegostomatidae > Stegostoma > Stegostoma tigrinum. The sequence continues at coordinate 72,325,854 of NC_081360.1, read as the reverse complement.
GGTTTCCCAATTGGCCCCGATCCTCGGGGCTCGTCATTTTTTTATACCTTTTTGCTAACCTATTTTCTTCAAATTATCAGCATGCCCAATGGTATTAGTTGGTAAACAACTTATGTCACAACTCTTATATCATTTCTATCTCACGACAGAGAGCCACTGCACCTGCACTTGAAGGTCAGTCAGAGCGGTTAGTACTCCTCTATCTTATCAGGTTACTGCTGTATTCTGAAAGGCGCATTGTCTACTAATCTTCCTTTGCAGCAGTCTGAGGGTTAGTGATTTATGTAGCTCTAGAAGAATTAATAAAGTTCGCAGCCTAGAAGCCATTTTGTTCCTAATTTGCATCGAGAAGCCATCTTGTGCCTGTATCCAAGTTTCTTATTTATGACTACATCTGCCACAATGGTCCTTCGCCTCGGGTTGACCCCATTACATCATGCTAGTCCTTAGTTCTATGTTACATGCTTTAATTAACCGAATTAAGCTGCCATTAATAGCTAACCTAGGTGTCCTACCTTTGTTTTACACTCCCTTGACCTATGCTCAAGCACTTCATTCTGTTAAGGTACAGCATTCTATTGATTATTATAACACTTCATAAATCAGTACATCATCCTGCTGATCACTATAAGATTTAACCCTTCGTCTGCCCCTATAATTTTAATTTCCATCAATTTTTGGCCAATATTAAACCCCAGAATGTTGTTAATGGAGAATTTAGTGATGATACCATTGCATATCAAGGGACAAGGGAGATGCTTGTTGCCTGGCATTTGTATGGCAAGAATGTTACTTGTTGGCCCAAACCTCGATATTGTCCAGATTTTGTTTCAATTGTGCATGAACTGTTTCAACATCTGAACAGGTACAAACGGTGCAGAACAGAATATTAATCATTAGCATACATCCTTCCTTCTCACCTTTACAATGGAGGGAAGGTCATTGATGAAGCATGAGTATGATTGGACCGAGGACATACATTGTGCTCTGGGATATCATTTATTAAATGATCTGGATTGTGTAAAGAATTGCACTGGAAACTGATTTAAGATGGTCTGTCAGGCTCACAGTTTCATGCAAGATAACAAAGTGTGGTGCTGGATGAACACAGCAGGCCAAGCAGCATCTTAGGAGCACAAAAGCTGACGTTTCGGGCCAAGACCCTTCATCAGTAAAGAAAAGTATTTTCTGATGAAGGGTCTAGGCCTGAAACGTCAGCTTTTGTGCTCCTAAGATGCTGCTTGGCCTGCTGTGTTCATCCAGCTCCACACTTTGTAGATACTGGAGAATCCAAGATAACAGTTCCCATTATCTCTGATCACAGTTTCGTGTAGTTGCCTGAACTAGAACTTTCATGTATTAACACACAGTATCCTGTTTATGTAACCAAAAGGAATTCATATATGCACTAGAACTTTTCCTTGGAAATAAGAGGTGACCATGGAGATTACCGATCTCTGTTGCATTCCCATGGCCACATCTGCATTATTCAGAGCCTACCTGCCTGGTCTCAGACCTAAGATTGACAGTCAAGTGTTCCTGTTGCATTTGGGTGCTAGCTCTGCTGCCTCACAGTGTCAGGGGCCTGGGTTCAATCCCCGCTTGGACAACTGTCTGTGTGGGGTTTGCAGATTCTTCCCTGTGTCTGCATGGGTTTCCTCTGGGTGTTCTGGTTTCCACCCACAGTCCAAAGATATGCAGTCTAGGTGGATTGGCCATGCTAAATTGCCTATAGTGTTCATGTGTATGTTAGGTGGGCTTGGGGAATAGGTCTGGGTGGGATGTTCTGAGGGTCAGTGTGGATTCGTTAGACTGAGGGCCTGTTTCCACATTATATGGATTCTATGCCAATGATGACTCAATTAATCAGTACCCACTTGTCATATTTTATATATTGTGTACCATTTTTCAAGTCTGTTTCTTGTATCCTAGTCCTAATGAATACATAATGAAAAGTTTAGAGTTCTGTCTCTTCTTAGCAAAGTGTAAATCTAACTAGTTATCAGCTGATCATCCAATTCCCTTTTGAAAGCCAAGGCGGAGCCATAGTCTCAAAGCTCTTGGGTCATTTACCCATTCCCTTTGCAGACATTAGGTCATAAAGGTTTACAGTGCAGTAGAAGGCCCTTTGATCCATCAAGTCTGTGCTAGTCAAAAACAAGTACCTAATTATTCTAGAGATAATGGGAACTGCAGATGCTGGAGATTCCAAGATAATAAAATGTGAGGCTGGATGAACACAGCAGGCCAAGCAGCATCTCAGGAGCACAAAAGCTGACGTTTCGGGCCTAGACCCTTCATCAGAGAGGGGGATGGGGGGAGGGAACTGGAATAAATAGGGAGAGAGGGGGAGGCGGACCGAAGATGGAGAGTAAAGAAGATAGGTGGAGAGGGTGTAGGTGGGGAGGTAGGGAGGGGATAGGTCAGTCCAGGGAAGACGGACAGGTCAAGGAGGTGGGATGAGGTTAGTAGGTAGCTGGGGGTGCGGCTTGGGGTGGGAGGAAGGGATGGGTGAGAGGAAGAACCGGTTAGGGAGGCAGAGACAGGTTGGACTGGTTTTGGGATGCAGTGGGTGGGGGGGAAGAGCTGGGCTGGTTGTGTGGTGCAGTGGGGGGAGGGGATGAACTGGGCTGGTTTAGGGATGCAGTAGGGGAAGGGGAGATTTTGAAACTGGTGAAGTCCACATTGATACCATATGGCTGCAGGGTTCCCAGGCGGAATATGAGTTGCTGTTCCTGCAACCTTCGGGTGGCATCATTGTGGCAGTGCAGGAGGCCCATGATGGACATGTCATCAAGAGAATGGGAGGGGGAGTGGGAATGGTTTGCGACTGGGAGGTGCAGTTGTTTGTTGCGAACTGAGCGGAGGTGTTCTGCAAAGCGGTCCCCAAGCCTCCGCTTGGTTTCCCCAATGTAGAGGAAGCCGCACCGGGTACAGTGGATGCGACTGGGAGGTGCAGTTAAAACCAGTCCAACCTGTCTCTGCCTCCCTAACCGGTTCTTCCTCTCGCCCATCCCTTCCTCCCACCCCAAGCCGCACCCCTAGCTACCTACTAACCTCATCCCACCTCCTTGACCTGTCCGTCTTCCCTGGACTGACCTATCCCCTCCCTACCTCCCCACCTACACCCTCTCCACCTATCTTCTTTACTCTCCATCTTCGGTCCGCCTCCCCCTCTCTCCCTATTTATTCCAGTTCCCTCCCCCCATCCCCCTCTCTGATGAAGGGTCTAGGCCCGAAACGTCAGCTTTTGTGCTCCTGAGATGCTGCTTGGCCTGCTGTGTTCATCCAGCCTCACATTTTATTACCTAATTATTCTAATTGCCTTCTCGCACTTAGCCCATTGCTTTGTATGCCTTGTCATTGAAACTGCATATCTAAATACATCTTAAATGTTATGAAAGTTTGTGCTTCTATCATCCTTACATACAGTTAGTTCCAGATTCCCACCACTTTGTGGGTGAAAAATCTAATCCGCACAATCCCTTTAAATCTCCTGCATTTCCTTTAAATCTACACCTCTGGTCATTGATACCTCCAACAAAGGGAAATGTTCCTTCCTATCTACCCTAACTTTGCTCCTCTATAATTTTATTCACTCAATCATGCTCTCCCTCAGGGTCCTCTTCTCCATTAAAAACAACCCCTGTCTATCCAATTTCACTTCATAACTAAACCTGTTCAGCCCAGATAACATCTCGGTAAATATCTGTACCCTCTCCAGTGCAATCACATCCCTCCTATAATGTGGATTCCAGAACTGTGCACAATATCCTAGCTGTGGCCTAGTCATGTTTCATCCAGTTTCAGCATAACCTCCGTATTCTGAACTCTATGCCTGGCTAATAAAGGCAAATATCCCATATGCTTTCTTATTCACTTTACCTACCTGGTCCATTACCTTCAGGGACTTCCCACTACCTTCAGGGACGAGCGGACATACACACCAATGTTCCTCTGATCTTTGGTGCCTCCAAGGGTTCTACCATACATCATGTGTTCCCTTTCTTTGTTTGTCCTGCCCAAGTGCATCACCTCACACTTATCCTGATAGAATTCCATTTACCATTAATCAGCCCATCTGACCAGCCCATCTATATTCTCCTATAATCTAAGGCTCTCCTCCTCACTATCTCCTACCCTACCAATTTTCATATCACTTGCAAACTTACTGATCACTTCTTGTACATATACTGAATTGAACAATGTACAAATAAAGATTACCCATTGTGATGAAGTGTTGGGTGCACGGACAGTCCAAACAAATCTCCATAAAAGCCAGGCTGGCATTGTGTACATTTGTTAGGAGGTATAGTCATGGGAAGGGGAAGATAGTGGATCAGGGTGAGCTTTGGAAAGATGGGAGAGGATGGTATCAAAGGGTCTAGGCCCGAAATGTCAGCTTTTGTGCTCCTGAGATGCTGCTTGGCCTGCTGTGTTCATCCAGCTTCACACTTTATTATCATGGTACAATTAGTATTGGCACCATGTTCGAGAATGTTACGTAATATAAAGCTCTTACTAGATGGCAGAACCCTTGTTGCTTAATATCTTTATTTCATTCAATCCTATTTTTCACTTGCTTACTTTAAATCAAAGTCTTGTTTCTCTACCCTTTGCTATTGGGAAACTTTGTTCATATCTACACTGTAGATATGAAGGGATAGGAACATACCACAGGGCAAGAGTTATAGATGGGGGAAGGGCAATTATAATGTGATTAGGCAAGACTTAGGCACAGAATGGGTTAGCAAAGTGCAGGGGATGGGGACAATCGAAATGTAGAGCTGGTTTAAAGAACAGATATTGTGTGTCCTTGATAGGTATGTCTCTGTCAGACAGGGAGGAAGCAATAAGGTAAGGGAACTGTGGTTTACTAAAGAAATTGTATCTCTTGTTAAGCAGAAGAGGGAGGCTTATATGATGATGAGACGAGATGGTTCAGATGAGGCGATAGAGAGTTACAGATTAGCTATGAAGGATTTAAAGACAGAGTTAAGAAGAGCAAGGAGGGGACATGAGCAGACATTAGCAGGTAGAATAAAGGAGAACCCTAAAGCTTTCTATAGGTATGTGAGGAATAAGAAGATGACTAATGTAGGAATAGGGCCAGTCAAAGACAGAAATGGGAAGTTGTTTGTGGACCCTGTGGAGATCAGAGAGGTGCTAAATGATTATTTCTCATCTGTTTTCACTGAGGAACAGGAGAATGTTGTAGAGGAGACAGCTGAGTTACAGGCTACTAGAATTGAAAGGATTAAGGTTAGTAAGGAGGAGGTGTTATCAATTCTAGAAGGTGTGAAGGTAGATAAATCCACTGGGCCTGATGGGATTTTTCCGAGGGTTCTCTGGGAAGCTAGGGAGGAGGTGGCGGAGACTTTGGCCTTGATCTTTGAGTCCTCATTGTCTACAGGTTTAGTACCAGATGATTGGAGGATTGCAAATGTTGTGCCCTTGTTCAAGAAGGGCAGTAGGGATGACCCAGGTAATTATAGACCTATGAGCCTTACGTCTGTTGTAGGAAAAGTTTTGGAAGGGATTATAAGAGATAGGATTTATAATCATCCAGCAAGCAACAATTTGATTGGAGATAGTCAGTGTGGATTCGTCAAGGGCAGGTCGTGTCTCACAAACCTCATTGAGATTTTTGAGACGGTGACCAAGCATGTGGATGAGGGTAGGGCATTTGACGTGGTGTACATGGACTTCAGTAAAGCCTTTGATAATGTTCCACATGGTAGGCTATTGGAGAAAATACAGAGGCATGGGATTGCAGGAGATTTAGCAGTTTGGATTAGAAACTGGCTTTCTGTAAGAAGGCAACAAGTGGTGGTTGATGGAAAATATTCAGCCTGGAGTCAGGTGGTGTGCCTCGAGGATCTGTTTTGGGACCACTGCTGTTTGTCATTTTGACGCAGGCATAGGTGGATGGGTTAGTAAGTTTGCAGATGATGCTAAAGTTGGCGGAGCGGTGGACAGTGTGGAAGAATGTTGCAGGTTGCAGGGAGAGTTGGATAAACTGCAGAATTGGGCTGAAAGGTGGCAAATGGAGTTCAATGCGGATAATTGTGAGGTGATTCACTTTGGGAAGAATTATAGGAAGGCAGAATACTGGGTCAATGGAAAGATTCTTGGTAGTGTGGATGTGCAGAGGGATCTTGGTGCCCATGTACATACATCGCTGAAAGTCGCCACCCAGCTTGATCGTGCTGTTAAGAAGGCTTACAGTGTGTTAAGTTTTATTGGTAGAGGAATTGAGTTCCGGAGCCGTGATGTCATGCTGCAACTGTACAAAATGCTAGTGCGGCCTCATTTGGAATGTTGCGTGCAGTTCTGGTCGCCCCATTACAGGGAGGATGTGGAAGCATTGGAAAAGGTGCAGAGGAGATTTACCAGGATGTTGCCTGGTCTGGAGCGCAGTCCCAATGAAGAAAGGCTGAGGGGCTTGGGTCTGTTCTCATTGGAGAGAAGGAAGCTAAGAGGGGGTTTAATAGAGACATAAAAGATGATCAGAAGATTAGATAGGGTGGACAGTGAGAGTCTTTTTCCAAGGATGATGACTTCAGCTTGTACAAGGGGGCATAGCTACAAATTGAGGGTTGATAGATTTAAGACAGATGTCAGAGGCAGATTCTTTACTCAGAGAGTGGTAAGGACGTGGAACGTCCTGCCTGCCAATGTAGTTAACTCAACCACATTAGGGGCATTTAAACAGTCCTTGGATAAGCATATGGATGATGATGGCATAGTGTAGGGGGAGGAGTTTAGATTAGTTCACAGGTCGGCGCAACATCGAGGGCTGAAGGGCCTGTTCTGCGCTGTATTGTTCTATGTTCTATGTTCTCTGTTCTGTTTATTGCAATATTTCAGTGAGTTTGAATCAATGCCCTCAATTCTGTTGTCTATGCTTTGCTTTCACTAATGGGTTCAGGAAATCCATGAACGTATGAGCAAATTTACAAGTGTTTTGAAACACAGCTCAGGAAGTGATTAGCATATATAAATAGGTAACCTTCTCTCCTGAGAGAAATACACAGGAACAGCCTAAATTGGTCCAGTTAAACAGACAATTAGCAGGTTGGAGCCAGCTTTCAGACGTGCCTGCATTGTCGTGAGTTTTCACCCCCCAACTGCACCTAAACCAGAGTATTCCTCAAGTTTGAAGCCTTTCACAGTGCTTCAGCAGATTAGCTTTTAATTTAGACCCTGTCAAGCATAGGCTTGTGTGCTTTGGTTCTACTGAGCTGAGCAATGAGTCAGCTTACATTATCCAGTCCTCTGGAATACAAATCCACTCGTATTTCATTTTCCTCTTTTCTGTTGTGTACCTGCTGAATTCACATTACTGGTCTGCATAATTTAATTCTCTCAGCCTCTCGAAAAATTTGAGTTGCCTTCTTTTTTTAATCCCCTCATTTAGCTGCAATAGCCTTTTGTAGTATTGTAACCAGACAGAATATTTTCATGCCATTGAGTTAGAAAAAAACTCATTAGTTTGATTCAGTTTTAAACTTTTAGAATATATCAGCATCTGATTTGCTTTTGCACTACTTCATTGTTTCAATTTATTATACATTATGATAGCGGATCGGTTAGCTTAGTTAACTGGATGGCTGCTTTTGCAAAGCACAGGAACACCAACAGTGCATGGTCAATTCCTGCATTGGCTGAAGTTACCATGAAGGCCCTGCCTGCTCAACCTCACCCCCGTCCTGAGGCATGGTAACCCTCAGGTTAAACTCACCACCAGTTGTGTCACCCTGTAATGAGATAGCAGGACTGTGGTGACTTTAGCTTACATCAGGATACCCAGATGTGTTATTTTTCATATACATCAATTAATAGTCCCTTCCTGTGAAATGTCTCCAAATAAAATGTTTCACATTTCTTTCCACTGAATTTCACTTGACCATCCAGTTCTGATACATATTCTCATCTTTCTGTCCTGTTCAGTCTGCCAATTTCTTTGGCTTTGAATCATCTGCTAATCTAGGCACTGAATTTGTGATGTGCTGTGTGTCATTTCATAAGATATTAAACTAAATGAGCCCTATGGCAATCAATTGACAGATGTCTTCCAAGTCGAAGATAGTATTTATACCATACTAGTTTGAAAACACTGAACTTGCCTGATCTAGGCCTGATTTGTACTTGGGTGGGAGATGACCTGGGAAGACCAGGTGCAGTAGGCATTGCCTTCTTGTGGCGCAGTGATAGTGCCCCTACCTTTAGACCAGGAGGCCTGGGTTCAAGTCCTCCCTGGTCCAGAATTGAATAATAACTTCCCTGAACAGATTGATTAGAAAATAGGTTAAATTTTAAAAAATTCTACCTCCACTATACTCTGGGTTCAGGTCATCAACTATTGTCAATTATTTCCACTGATGCCTCACTATTTTCAGCATCAACCCTTCCAAAAAAATACTGTTGTCAGAGATTCTACTGAACAGATGTTCATCACATCCACTGTCTTACCCAGGTGAATATCCCCTGTCCAGTTCTGAACCAAAGGTTTTTAGTGTCCTTGGAGAACTAAGACAATGATGCCCATCTGTGCAAACATTCAGTATAGAGAAAAAAATTGGAAGTCTGGAATTAAATTCTATTTTTGCTTACTTGCAATTTGAAAAGGTGAATTTGATATCACTTAAAGCACCTAGAGAACCTTCTTGTTCTCTTTAGGTGTCGCTGCCTCTGCCATATCCTTACAGAAAACCAATGAATTAAATAGGCAAGATTTCCATTTATGCTGATCATCTGCAACAGATGATCAGAAAGTCACAGAAACATGGAATGGGCCGTTTGTTTTTCTTTGTAAAGGACAATATGAACATTTAATTTGCAGTAAACAATCTGTTTGATACACAACACATGAAGTTGTCAGCATAAAATGAATTATCTGGTGAGCAGAAGAGGTACATTTCCTGAGCTGGAAAGGACTCATTATAAAATTCTTCAGCAATTAAATAAGGTTATCAGAGGGTTAAATAGGGTGGATAGGGAGAGCCTTTTTCCTTGGATGGTGACGGTGAGCACGAGGGGGCATAGCTTTAAAGTGAGGGGTGAAAGATATAGGACAGATGTCAGAGGTAGTTTCTTTACTCAGAGAGTAGTAAGGGAATGGAACGCTTTGCCTGCAACGGCAGTAGATTCGCCAACTTTAGGTACATTTAAGTCGTTATTGGACAAGCACATGGACGTACATGGAATAGTGTAGGTTAGATGGGCTTCAGATTGGTATGACAGGTCGGCACAACATCGAGGGCCGAAGGCCCTGTACTGTGCTGTAATGTTGTATGTTCTATGTGATGGTTTTTTTTTGGGAGTTTTGAGTGTTTTTTGTTCGTTCATACTGGTGAAGTACTGAGCACTGGTGGGTGGTAAGCATTGTTCAAATATTCAAAAGTGAACAAGAATGAGTAAACAGTAACTACTTTGGTACATTTTTTTTATCATGGTGCATGACAGTTGTAGGAAGGAAAGTCCTTAAATATAACTGCAACGCCCAGATATGGTGAGTGGAGAATTATGTAGCCCTGCCATTACAAGGAGGGTTTAATTTTTCAAGAAATGTCCTACCATATGAAATGTAAAAAATAGCAGCAGATGCAACAATGATGACCTAACTGAAACCTGAATTAAAATAATTATGTATATAATTAATGATTTTTATAAAGGGAGAAGGCTGCCTTGAATAAGATTTGAATCATTAAGCATAAAGCTTTCTTCATCACCAGGGAGTACAGAAAAGCAGGCACCAAGAATGACCAGATTTGCTGCATTTTCTTCAAGCAATAGGTATCAATTGCTATCGTTACAAAGTCACAGAGGAATAGTGGTAGCTATGTGATTACAATGAAAGACTTAACGTTAGAAATTAAATACAAAAAACATGAATGCACCACTTTATTAGGGGTTTCAATTCCTAAGCAGTGATGTAGATGGAATCATTAAGGTTCTAATTTGGGGGAAGGAGTTGTGGGATTTCGTCTCTCCCAGTGTAACAATGTTTGAGCACAAATTCAATATAGTAAGATAGTGAATGGATTTGAATAATATCATTTACAGCACTGTCCAGTAAGTAGTCCAGGATATCATAAATTAAAATTAGATATGTTCTTGATTGTCAAGGGAATCAAGGGTTATGGGTAGAAAGGGGGAGAATGGGCTTGAGAAACTTAATAGCCATGATTGAACGGCAGAGCAGACAAGATGGGCCAAATGGCCTAATTTCTGCTCCTGTGTCTTATTGTCTTATGGCTTGCACAATCAAAATTACGTAAGAGTTATACAACTTTAGTGTAGAGAAATGTCCCAAAATAACTTAGAGTTGTAATGAAAAAAATTGAACAATAGGAAGACTGATTAAATTGTGTAAGGCACTGGTCATGGAAGAGTTAATGTAAGAACGATGCTGAAGCTCCACTCAGTCTGATATTTAACACATCTACCAGGCCAGATTGAAACAGTCCAAGACAGTTGGACAGGAAGTGAGTTGGACTCTGGTATAGTCTCCTGATTGCTAATAGTTAAAATGCCTGAGAGATTATGTAAATTGTAGGAAGTTAGTTATATAATAAAACAACATCTCATTGTCCAGGACAATGGTCTCTTCTACTGAGAGCTCCATGTGGCCCTTCCTTCACAGTACTGGCCAGCCCCCTAAACTGTGCTAATTGCGGGAGGCAATGGCCGAATGGTATTATTGCTGGACTGTTAATCCAAAGACCCAGAAAATGTTCTGGGGCCCTGGAATCGAATCCTGCCACAGCAGATGGCCGGATTTGAATTCAATAAATATCTAGAATTAAGAAAATAGTGATCGCCATGGATCACATTTGATTGCCACGAAAACCTTTCTGGCTCACTAATATCCTATAGGAAAGGAAACTGCCATCCTCACTTGGACTAGCCCTCATGTGACTCCAGATCCACAGCTATGTGATTGGATCTTAACTGCCCTCTGGGCAATTAGGCATGGCCAATAAATACTGCCTGGTCAGTGATGCCCACATCCTGTGAACAAATAACAAAACAAAACACAGGAAGGAGAATTCAAAGATAATAAAATGTGAGGCTGGATGAACACAGCAGGCCAAGCAGCATCTCAGGAGCACAAAAGCTGACGTTTCGGGCCTAGACCCTTCATCAGAGAGGGGGATGGGGGGAGGGAACTGGAATAAATAGGGAGAGAGGGGGAGGCGGACCGAAGATGGAGAGTAAAGAAGATAGGTGGAGAGAGTGTAGGTGGGGAGGTAGGGAGGGGATAGGTCAGTCCAGGGAAGACGGACAGGTCAAGGAGGTGGGATGAGGTTAGTAGGTAGCTGGGGGTGCGGCTTGGGGTGGGAGGAAGGGATGGGTGAGAGGAAGAACCGGTTAGGGAGGCAGAGACAGGTTGGACTGGTTTTGGGATGCAGTGGGTGGGGGGGAAGAGCTGGGCTGGTTGTGTGGTGCAGTGGGAGGAGGGGATGAACTGGGCTGGTTTAGGGATGCAGTAGGTGAAGGGGAGATTTTGAAACTGGTGAAGTCCACATTGATACCATATGGCTGCAGGGTTCCCAGGCGGAATATGAGTTGCTGTTCCTGCAACCTTCGGGTGGCATCATTGTGGCAGTGCAGGAGGCCCATGATGGACATGTCATCAAGAGAATGGGAGGGGGAGTGGAAATGGTTTGCGACTGGGAGATGCAGTTGTTTGTTGCGAACTGAGCGGAGGTGTTCTGCAAAGCGGTCCCCAAGAGAGGTTGTTCCCCCTCATTGGGGAATGTAGAAATAGAGGGCCCAGCCTTGAGATAAAGCACTGATCATTTAGGAATGAGGTGAAAAATAATTGCTTCACTCAGACTGTGGTAAATCTTTAGAATTCTCTCCCTTAGAGGGTTATGGATACTCTATCGTTAAATATGTTCAAGGCTGAGATGGAGAGTTGGATAGACAGACAACCATGGACATGGTCTGTTAATTATTGTCATCAGATGCCTGAACACCAAACATCGGTAGGTTGTTTGGGCAGAGTGCTGCCACCAATTCTCCTTCCTATGTTTTGTTTTGTTATTTGTTCACAGGATGTGGGCATCGCTGACCAGGCAGTATTTATTGGCCATGCCTAATTGCCCAGAGGGCAGTTAAGATCCAACCACATAGCTATGGGTCTGGAGTCACATGTAGGCTAGACCAAGTGAAGATGGCAGTTTCCTTTCCTATAGGATATTAGTGAGCCAGAAGGGTTTTCCTGATATCCCAGGATATCAAGGGGTATGGGAAGTGGTGGGGTTCAGAAAGTGAAATTGGGCTGGAAGATCAGCCGTGATCATATTAAATGGAAGAGATTGGTTAAGGAGCAACACTCACCCCGAGACCTTTGGATGTCAAGGACAGTACGTAAATATAAAGGAAAACGGTGGAGAAAAGTTTAGACGTTTACAATATTCATTAACAATTTTTTTTGATAAAATATCTACAGTGTGGAAGCAGGCCATTTAGTCCATCAAATCCACACTCTGAAGAGCATCCCACCCAGATGCTGTTACTGTAACCTTGCATTTCCCATGGTAATCCACATAGCCTGCACATCCTAGATGCAATGGGCAATTTAGTGTGGCCAATCTACCTAACCTGCACATCTTTAGACAGTAGGAGAAAACCGGAACATCCAAAGGAAACTCACACCGGCATGGGGAGAATGTGCAAACTCCACACAAACAGTCACCCAAGAGTGGAATCAAACCAGGTCCCTGGTCTGTGAGGCAGCAGTGCCAACCACTGAACCATGGAACCGCCTTTGGATAACACCATAAATATCAAATATCCAAATTTGCTGACGATACAAAATTTGGCAGCATTGGTATCAGTGTTGACAGCAGTATAAAAATATAACAAGATGTTGATAGGTTAGGTGAATGGGCAAAGCTGTGGCAGATGTATTTTAATTTAACCACGTATGAGGTTTATTCATTCTGGACTGAAAAAGGATAGATCAGGATTTTGTTTTAAGAAGATACGAAGTTAAATACAGTCAACATCCGACATGATTCAGAAGATCGGGGGCATAGCTCTTTAAAACGCCATGAACAAGTGCAGAAAATAGTCAAGAAGGCTAATGGAATGCTGTCCTTTATATTTAAAGGGCTGGAGTATAAAGTGTAAATGTTATGCTGCAGTTGTACAAAACCCTAGTTAGATCCCACTTAGGGTACTGTGAACAGATGTGGGTATCTCACCTTAGGATGGATATTTTGGCTCTGGCGGGAGTTCGACGCAGGTTTACCAGGATGAAACCTGGACTTCAGAGGTTAGGTTATGAGGAGACATTAGACAAATTAGACCTTTATTCTCAAGAATTTGGGAGGTTAATGGGTGAACTAATCAAGTTCTTCGGAATATCATCAATACATAATAGATAAAGATGAGCTATTTCCACTGGATGACAATTCTAGAGCCAAAGGACATAGTCTATGAATTAGGGCCCATCCATTCAGAAGAGATTTTAGGAAGCACTTCTACGTGCAAAGAGTAGTGCAGGTATGAAACTCTATTCTTCAAATGGTGGTCAATGCTAATTCAATCATTAAATTTAAGTGTGAGTTAGACAAATTTTTATTAAGCAAGTGCATTAAGGGAAATTGGCCCAAGGTAGGCCACAGATCAGTAATGATCTTATTGAATGGTAGAGCAGGTGAGGAGCTGAATGGCCCACTCCTATTCCTATATTCCTGTAATGGAAGAACTCTGGAGAAGGACTGAAGACTGTTGAAAAAATGGAATGAGAAGACATTAACTGCAAGAAAAATAGAGGTGAAGATTCCAATACTGAGATTGGGGACAAACAATCATTGCATATTGAACATTTGAAATGAATATTATGACATATTAAAATTGTCAAACTTGTCTTTGAAATTTCTACATGACTTCGCTGTCAGATGTTCTGAGATTCTGCAGTTGATTATCTCTTGACTCTTTTCTTGTTCTTAAATAGTTTCTCCAATTGTGACCATGTTGGAATGAATACACGGTGTTTGAAATCAGAATTGAGCCACTAATCTTTTAATTGTCATGTTTTTCACGGTTTGAGAACTTCTCTGTCTGGCAGACCACTCAATTATTTAATCTGATTGATTTCTAATCATTAACTTGCTAATAGTGCAGGACCCCTCCTCCCAACCTCTGTCCTTTTAAATGTTTAAAATTACAGTACTTACAGGTCACTCCCATTTTGTGCAATCTCTCCTGTGATTTCACTCCCATTCACTTTAAAGGATAAGAAATAAAAAAATGAGAGCAGAAATGGAAAAGCCATTGCTTTTGCTATGGTGAGCATAGTCCAGCATTAATTATTTACCCCTCATTTTTTGAGATCCATTATTGTAAATACTAATACATGTTTGGCTGTGTTAGGAATTGTGAAAGCTAACTGCAGCATGCAAAGATGTGGTTGTGAAAGAGTGATTAGACCCACCATTCGGTTCATTAAAGGGAATCTTGGTTGACTAAGGTCTGGGCTCAGCAATACACTAACCAACACACTTTCTGTGATGTATCTACCATGTGTGATTTGTATCAAAATTAATTTGCTGTACATTTATTTTGAGTTGATAATTAGGCAATAGAAGACCCAATTTGGGGGCCCTCTTGTGGCACAGTGGTAGTGCCCATAACACTGGAACAAGAATCCCAGGTTAAAGTCCCACCTGCTCCATTTGTGTATAGTAACGTGTCTGAACAGGTTAATTAGGAAAAGTAAATAAAAGGTCCAATTTAATCCCAATAATGGCATTATTTAGATGTTTTCTCAGGAACGGCCCAAAAAGTTGTTCAATTCAAATAACATACGAGTCGGTTGTAGATTTAAGTATGCATTTTGATTTGTGGTCTTTATTGAGTGGAACAAACGTATAATTAAAATTGTGCGCAGAGATAATGGGAACTGCAGATGCTGGAGAATCCAAGATAACAAAGTGTGAAGCTGGTTGAACACAGCAGGGTGCCCCTAAGATGCTGCTTGGCCTGCTGTGTTCATCCAGCTTCACACTTTGTTATCTTATATAATTAAAATTGCTTTGATTTGGTCATTTTTGATAATATTTATAAGCTTGACTTGTTTTAATTAGGCAGTACAGGTGCTGAAACCAATGGGGAAAAATGGATAGGTTGGAGAGACACTAACAAGCTACCATGTAATTAATATTCATACATTTTTCTATAATACTGTAAAAGCACAGCCTCTTACAGTTTCTGTTCACTTCTACATTAACTACTTTAAGCCATTTATAGCCTAAGCTATTACGTGATGAATTATTTATCCAAAAGTCTTTGTGAAGTGAAGATGATCATGTGAAAGCATGTGGCATAACCAAGAAATTGAAACACACAAATTAAAGTACCAGAAAATGTTCTAAACCCCCTCAGGCAGAAGGCTCAGGCAGTATCAGTTGCGTAAGCTTACATCTAAAATATTAACTTGTCTGTTCTTCACAGATATAATCTGCCCTGATCTGCCCTGATAGAACTTTGAGCTTTTTATTAGCAGCACTTGCATTAATTTTTGCTTTTTATATTTATTCTGGTTGATATCCTGACTCATTGCAAATGACTTTGATACCTAGTAGGGGTGTACTCTCAATTACAAGGAGCAAGAGACAAAATAAACAAGTTTTGAGATGTTGCAGTTGAGAAAAATGTCTACTGTAAAAATCCACAATATGAGCCACAGGGTGTCTCAGTGGTTAGCACTGCTGCTTCACAGGGTCAGGGACTCAGATTCAATTCCACCCTCAAACGACTGTCTGTGTGGAGTTTGATGTGGAGGTTTCAGTGTTGGACTGGGGTGGACAAGTTCAGAAATCACACAAACCAGGTTATAGTCTCAGAGATAATGGGAACTGCAGATGCTGGAGATTCCAAGATAATAAAATGTGAGGCTGGATGAACACAGCAGGCCAAGCAGCATCTCAGGAGATGCTGAGATGCTGCTTGGCCTGCTGTGTTCATCCAGCCTCACATTTTATTATCCAGGTTATAGTCTAGCAGGTTTACTTGAAATCACAAGCTTTCGAAGCGCTGCTTCTTTGACAGGTGAAGACTTCAGCTTCTGATTCCAAAGAAACTTGTTGGACTATAATCTGGTGTTATATGACTTCTGGCCAGTGTGGAGTTTAGATATTCTCCCTGTGTAAGACATGTGGGTTTCCTCTGGGTGCTCCAGTTGGCCATGCTAACTTGCCCATTAGTGTCCTGGGATGTGTAATCCTGAGGTGGATTAGCCATGGGGAATGCAAGGTTGCAACCTGTTCCTGCTACTATTGTCACTCTGGGGCAGCGTGTTCCTACTCTC
Organism: Stegostoma tigrinum; assembly: GCF_030684315.1. Taxonomy (NCBI): domain Eukaryota; kingdom Metazoa; phylum Chordata; class Chondrichthyes; order Orectolobiformes; family Stegostomatidae; genus Stegostoma; species Stegostoma tigrinum. Next base: position 72,309,524 of record NC_081360.1, on the reverse strand, counting down.
CCAGCCAGCCGCCTTGAGCTGCCTGCTGCCAGGTCTCACCGCCAGCTGCCTCGGGCTATCTACTTCCACTCTGGCCATGGCCGCTTCGAGCTGCCTCCACCTCTGGAGCAACTGCTTGCTCTCGCTGCCGGCCGCCTTGGGATGCATGTTCACCAACTCCTCTGCTAAGCAAAATCTAAAAACTGGAAATTTGTTTTTGATCAGGAAAAATATTTCAAGTAATGAGGACATAGCTCCTTTAATAATCTTTTTGCCTTGTGCCTTTTGGTTTATTCCTGCTGAGGTGAACTTCAGTGGAGACCAGCAGTCCTCATGTGTGTGGCTTAAAGAATGAATGACAGCTTTCCTGCTCTGTGCAGCTTATTATACTCCATAAAGTACAATAATACAGAGTCTTTGGACTAAATTTTGGTTTAAAATGTATGTTTTGATTAAGTCAAAATGGACCCAGATATAGAGGTAATTTATGTATTTGGCTTATAGTAATAGATCAAAAAGAAATGAGAAGAGTGTACTGCAGCTATTGGCAATGAATAATACTATTTATTAGAAACCAGCTATAGTTATCAGTTTTGCAAGTAGAGATGAGATAGCTGACTTTAATGTTAATATGTAATTTGCTCAAAATAAACTGTTTACTTGCATGAAACCGGATAGCAGTGTTGCAGAACTGCTAATTGCTGCAAAACAGAACAATGGCTGAAAGAAAGGTATTGACTTAGTCATTCTATTTCAGAAATACTCTCACATCTTAAATTGGATTGCACTTTGAATCACGGAGTAAGAAGGAAGTCTACCATGAAGATAGGCACATAATAACTGACAGCTCAACTGAAAAGTTTCTTTGTGCACAATTGCAACAGCTAGACTTTAAATTTCGTGAGAGTGCTCATATAGATAAAATGTGATGCTGCAATCACTGCTGCTTATATTTTACTTACTCATGGGATATTGGCATTGCTGGCTGAGCCAGCATTTATTGCTCACCCATAGTTGCCCTTGAGAGGAGGGCGGTGAGTTGATTTATTGAACAGTTGTAGTCCATTTGCTGTAGGTAGAGTCACAATGCCATTAGGGAGGGAATGTTAGGATCTTGACCCAATAGCACTGAAGGAACGGCAATATATTTCCAAGTCAGGATGGTGAGTGGCTTGGAGGGGAACTTGCAGGTGATGGTGCCCTTGTTTTTCCAGAAGGTACATAGAACAAAGAATAATGTTGCATAGGAAAAAGCCTTTCAGTCCTCCATGTCTGTGCCAACCATAATGCCATTCTAAACCCATTTACCTGCATATGGTCCATATCCCTCTACTCCCTGTCTATTTCTGTTTCTGTCTAAGTGCCACCTAAACTTTGCTACAGTATCTGTGAAGTAGTAATTGTGGGTTTGGAAAACACTATCTGAGGAGCTTTGGTGAATATATGCAGTGCATCTTGTATATGGTCACACCGCTTCTATGGAGCGCTGATGGTGGAAGTAGATCATGTAGGTATGGTGACAATCAAGTAGGCTGCTTTGTCTTGATTGGTATCAAACTTCTTGAGTGTTTTTAGAGCTGCGCTCATCTCGACATGTGGAAAGTACTCCATCACACTGCTGATTTGTTCTTGTAGATGGTGGACATCATTGTCAGCAGATGCCTTTTTTTGTATCTGTGAGATAAGACTTATTATTGTAAAAATGAAATTTGTAACTGCAAAAATAAGCATGAGCATTAGATAATTGGCACTAAGCAATTCATCAATTATAATAATTGCATGACTTTTAATTTGTGTTATAATTTGTATAGACTAAAGTTAAAATACAATTTCAGATTTGATTTCTTATGATTTGTGAGCAAGCGACTGTCACACCATATTATTTTCAAGCTCCTAAACAATTGTCCCTACTGTAAGTTTAAAAGCTATCTGGACCTAGGCAAACAAAAGAATGCACAGCATTTGATTTTTTTTCACTTCACCCAACTGACTCAACAGGGGGCTTTTCCATGTGAAAATCAATTGCTTGTAGAACGTTTATTTAATTGACAATTTTGCAATGCCTTTCTTCTATTAATAATCAATATAGTCTCAAGAATACTTGATTAGAGAATGAATAACACTAACTAATTTTTGCTTCTGATGTCCATCCAGCAAGCTTACATGACTTTTACTCTCTAGCTCCAGCTCTTCAACTCCAGTTCCCTACTCAAAAGAGATCTCTTCTCTCTTCCAATACTGGCCTCTACTGCATCCCTCATTTTCATCACCTCACCATTCTCACTTGTCTCTTTGATGGCCAAGGTCTTAACCTCTAGAATTTTCACCCTAAAAGTTTCTATCTTTATCTCTTCCAACTCTTTTATTTTGCTTCTTAAAGCCTCCTGCTCCCTCTGTGGTCTTTTATCCAACAATCAACACATTAAGCATCTAAGGAATTTTTCTTTGCTGTGACAAATGGGCCATATAAATGCTTAATGCTTTGTTTAATGTCATGTATTTACATGTAACTGCACCAATAAGGTAACAGGATTATCAAAGCAGTTTTGAAACACTTCTGAGAAAAATCTTTAACAAACCATTGTCATTATCAACCTTTAAAACATAACTTTAATAGATTCCTCTCTGCCCTGTTTTTATGCATTAATAACTTCAGCATGTTGAATTTCTGCACAAATGCACCAAATACATTATTACCATATTTCTATGTACTATACTGCCTGCCAAATCAGCAGAAGGCCTGGAATCAGTGAATTTCATGCCAACTTTAGCTAACCTACAAGTTCTGCAAATCTATTTCCTTCCTGTCAGATTCGTGGTTTGAGCTCAGTGTGCTCCTGCATATTTCTTCTAAATCTCACTTTCTTGATCAGTGGTCTGTGATGACACAGAAACTATGCCAACAGCAACAGGAATACTTAGTTATATAGCATTTTTAAAGGATTAAGGCATCCCCAGGTTTTTCAAAAACAATAACAGGAACACAGAAAATTTGACACTAGGCCAAATAAGGAACAAATGATTGAAAGCTTGGTCAAAAAAGGGTAAGCTTTAAGAAGCAACTGAGGTAAAGAGACGGAGATGTGAGGGTAGAGAATTGTAGTTCTTTAGGCCTGGATGGATGAAGGCATTGTTACCAGCGGCAAAGGGAAGAAAACTGGGACATACAGAAATATACAATTTGAGGAATGCAGAATTCATGGGAAATTGTAGGGATTGAGCTGATGGCAGAGTTAGCATAAGCAAGGGCATAGAACAGGTTTAATAAGGCAAAGCATTTTCAGGATTTTTGCAATGCTGGAATATAAACCACTATTCGTAAACATGGGAGTAATGGTTGAACAGAATTTGATGCGTTAGGATACAGACGGCAGAGTTTTTGATGAACTCAATTTATGGAAAGTAGAAGACAAGGGCACAGGCAGGGAAAGTATTAGAGCCATTGAGCCTGGAGGTAACAACCAAGGCACTGAGTCAAAATCCTGGGAGTCCCTCATATCACTAGATTGTACCTACACCAGATAGAATGCAATGGATTAAGAGTATAGCTCACCACCAATTTCTTTACCATTACTTGGGATAGACAATAAATGCTGGTCATGCCAGTGACATCCACATCTCATGAACAAATATAAGAAAAAGAAACAGTATAGTTAAGGGTTTCAGCAGCAGATGAGCTGAGATGGTGACTGACAATGGTATGGAAGTAGAAGTCAGTGGTCTTGGTAATGGAGTAGATATGTTCTGGACTTTAAGTTGGCCAATCACCTTGGTGAAAGAATGGAGAGGAAAGTGGGGGGATATCCTTGGGGTAAGACCAGCCTCCAGGATGATAGTCAAGTTGTTCATGCCCATCAGCCCTCTGAAACCTGGTGTACCTGATGCCCATCTCTAGAGTGTCTGATCTCATCCCTTCCAAAAATCCTGGCATCTTAGTCTGGGTCCTCTGATCCATTGCCCTCATCATCTTGATTCTGCTTATTCTGGTGTTGCTGAGGCTGCTATAAGCTCTGGAGAGTAGGACTCATTCCCCCTGCTGGCACAAAAGGTCCTTCTGTAGTAAGTCGCTCAGTCTGTGGGTAACTTTTGTAATAGGGGAGGTGTTCAAACAATCCGTACTCTACCAACTCCTCCACCCAAACCCCCACCCTGCTGCTTTATAACCCACTCCTTCCATTTTAAGTCGTTTGTACATCCATCTAAGACATCTGTGAAACATCGTCCAAACCAGAGACTTTGAGAATAGACTTTAGCTAGGATGGAACAATTACTAGACAATTTGACTTCTTCTTGGAGGACAGTGCTTTTTCCCTGTAGTTTATTAGCATAATGTTAGGTCAAGTTAGATGATACTACTAGCAAGGACAGGTTTCTAAGATAAACTTAAAAGGTCCAGAAATTCGGGGAGTATCAAATTTTGAGTTTGTCTGCATATCAGCATATATTCATGCAGAATAGCTACTTTTACTGACTGACATTTGGATTATACATCTGTTCGGATTGATAAAGCCAGAGAACATGGGATGATTTAAGAAACACGTAAGATGCATAACTGACCTGCTGAGTATTTTTGACATTTTCTGTTTTTATTGCCGATTTTCTTCAACTGCAGTATTTTGCTTTTGCTCACTTAAGTGCACTCGAAGCTACCTGTATTTCTATGTAAAGGCTTCTCTTCCAATGAAGTGGAACATGACCAGGTATTGTGCCATTTTTAATTAAACAAATCCTGGACCACAGTAATTCCCTCGTGCATTCTCCAAGGCAATGCCTTGATGAATCTGTTTATTTAACCAAGCAGTCTGTGCTCTTTACCTTGGTAGTATCAATTGCTGTCATCTTCAAAATTTGAAATTCATTTTTCTGTCCTGATGATAGCAAGGTGAAAAGTTTTAGCAATGTGTCCCTTTTTGAGCAAAAATTTCTTCAGTTCTATTATTATACTGGGAGCTGTATTCTTCTTGTCTACAGCTCCCAGTATCATAATAGAACTGAAGAAATTTTTGCTCAAAAAGAGACACATTGCTAAAACTTTTCACCTTGCTATCATTAGGACAGAAAAATGAATTTCAAATTTTATGGATGACAGCAATTGATACGCAAAAGTAAAGAGCACAGACTCTTTGGTTAAATAAACAGATTCATCAAGGCATTGCCGTGGAGAATGCACGAGGGAATTACTGTGGTCCAGGATCTGTTTAATTAAAAATGGCACAATACCTGGTCATGCTCCACTTCATTGGAAGAGAAGCCTTTACATAGAAATATAGGTAGCTTCTAGTATATTGCTCTTAATAGCTATCACTGGCCTGGCTTGCATTAGGTCTTTGTAGTTGTTTGGAAATCATCTTTCAAATTTGCTTTGACTTTGAAATGAAACAATAACTGGTATGCAAAAAGCAGGCATTAAACTGGACAAGCCTGTTTTGTTTATAATGAATAATTGGATATTGGTGTAATAGAACACCTTGTGTTTCTGAACAATGTGGCCTAGATTATTTATAGTGGCTTGTATAGTGATATAACTGATATCACTAAAATGTCCTAGATTTGGAGAATCCAACAATGTAGAACCTTTCCATTTTCATTTCAATCATTGATGACATACAGTATCATGGGGTCATCAATAAGGCATTGGATGCAAAAGGAATATGAAATTTGTATAAAGTACTGGTTGGCTTCAACTTAAACATTGCATCCAATTCTGGGTACCACATTTTAAAAATGCAGTGAAGGTGTTAAACAGGATGCTGGAGAGGGTTTGAAATGAATGACATCAGGTATGAGAAATATCAGTTATATGGGTAATTTGGAAAAGTTGTGACTGTTTTCCCTAGAGACAAGAATGGTGAGATGAGAGCTGATAGAGGTTCTCACAATCATGAGTTGTCTAGTGAGTGTAGAGAAGGCAAAACTCTGGCAATTGATAGAAAGATCAATGGCAGGAAGGCACAAATATAAGGGAAAAGAAGCAATGGTGACATGAGAAAATATGTTTTCCTTCAGCGAGTGGTTAAAACCTAACATGCACTGCCTGTGAGTGTGATGGTGTATTACAGATCATGCAAGGAGTCTGTGTTTGTGTGGCAAAATACACCTACATTTGCACGTTGTAGTTTGGAGCTAGCTTAGTTTGCTGGACAGCTAGTTTGCAACACAATGATATCAACAGTGTGGGTTCAATTCTCACACTGGTTGATGTTACTATCAAGGGTTCTCTTTATCAGCCTCTCCTTTCACCTCCGGCAAAGTGAGCCTCAGGTTAAGCTACCTCCAATCATCACTATCATGACAGAGCAGTCCTATGTCCAGCGCAACTATTTCAACTTTACATTTACTAGTCTGGGCCTTGATATTAGAACATTCCAGCTTTCTTTCCATCACTTGGCTGGTCAGGAATCCTCAATCTTGCTGTCTGCAAGTGTTGGCATCTGTTGGAAGGATATCCAGGCCAACAATCAACATTTTTGGCCTGTTACGAATGCACCTTCCTTGGCTGTCAGGTCCTCAGATGGGACTAGAGCCCAGTATTTCTGGCTCAGTGGTATGAGCAGTACTGACTGCACTACTAGACTACCTTGAATGTGGTGGTGAGAAGTTCTATTGAAATATTCAAGAGGGAATTGGAATAGTAACTGAAAAGAATAGTGCAAGGCTACAGTCAGAAGGTGAAAGTATGGCACTAAATGAATTGTTTCTACAGGGATAATGGGAACTGCAGATGCTGGAGAATCCAAGATAATAAAATGTGAGGCTGCTTGGCCTGCTGTGTTCATCCAGCCTCACATTTTATTGTTTCTACAGGGAGCCAGCTTATACGAACAGATTAAATGACCTCCTTCTGTGCAGTAGTGATTGTATTATTACTTGAGTCATGTGTTAATTAGCATTGGGTCAGGAAGATGAAAAAGCTGAATGTGCCATTCAAGGACTAGTGTGGAAGAAGTGGGTTCTGATTCATCGGTCACTGATATAAACTTTGGGAAAAGTATGAACTGTGCTTTTGTGAGGTACTTCATCTAAACTGCACTAGGTTCAGAATCTGGTGAGTTATGTAGTAGAGGTGGGCAATGATCATGTAGGGGAAGATTGAGTAAACTAGAAGGAAATGACAAGCCAATAGATCAAGGGAGAAATAAAAGTAATAATAATCAGCAAGTGGCAGGAAGGGACAATGATTAGAAATTTTGAGAGAGTGCCAACAGAGAAGTCCACAGCTTACAAAAACAGATTAGAAGAAAAGGGCTGTATATCGGAATGTCTGCAGCAGATGCAATGAAGCATAAAAGTTGTCAGTTTAAATAGAAATTCATATATATGACCAGACAAACACAACAGAGATGTGGCTACAAGAAACCAAAGCTGGAAACGAAATATCCAAGGAAGGGTAGGGAGATGGGGCAGTTCTGTTAATCAAAGAGGTCATTAATACCATCGTGATAGAGGGCCTTAGTTCTAAAGTTCATTTGGGTAAGACGAAGAAAATTAGTTGTTTATGGAAAACCAAACTATAGTAATAGTGTAAATCACAGAATAAATCAAGAAATTGGAGGGATCTACATATGGATTTAGTAATCTAATTAGTACTAGGGCTTTTGAAGATGAATTTCTGGGCTGATTGTAAATTTTTTTTTTAAGAGCAGGATGTTGGTTAACCATCCAAGGGATATAGGCTATTTTAGATCTAGTATTGAACAATGAGGAAGGACTTATTAATAACCTTTGTCACAAATGAGCATTTAGGGAAGAATGATTTCAATATGAAAGCATTTTACCTGAAGTTTGAAAGTGATATAGTTCAAATAGGAGCTAAGGTTTTAAACTCTGAACAAAGGGTACTATGAAGCTGTGAGAAGCAATTCACAATGGTGTTTTTGGAAACTATTAAAGAGTCTGACACATTTAAAGAACAAATGTATAGCATGGAACAAAAATATGTTCTTTTGCTACACAAAAAATCAGCAAGGAAAGTTTTCAAATCATGGATATTAAAAGAAGTGAAGTTCCAAAAAAGATTCATATTGCGCTCAAAGCATCAACTCTGTTTCTGTCAGTGCAGAGGCTGCCATACGTGCTGAGTTTTTCCAGAGCTTGGTTTTTGCTTGATTTTCAGTATCTGCAGTATTTTGCGTTTGGAAGAAATGAAACACTGTATAAGATCAATAGAACAGGTCTGTTAAATTTTCAAAATTATGGTAAGCCTAAGGATTGGGAGTATTTTGGAATGAAAGACAAGGAAAATTAAGAATGAGATGGTAGAATCTGAAAGTAAAATAGTGAGAAACATACAACTGGACTGTTAAAATTTCTATAGGTATGTGAAAAGGAAGAGATTAGCAAAAGCAAATGTGGATTCATTATAAACTGAGTTGGGAGAATTTATAAAGGGGAATAAGGAAATGGCAGAGAAACTTAACAGATATTTTGTGTCAGTTTTCTTGGAGAAAAATGCTTAAATGTTCCCAGACATAATGGAAAATCTAGGGATTAATGTAAGCAAGAACTGCAAAGTTACATTAATAATAGAAAATAATTAATCAGACTTAAAATAGATAAATCGCCTGGTCCTGATGACCTACATTTGAGGGTTGAAAGAAATAGCTAAAGAGATAGTAGATGCATTTGTTGTCATCCTTTAAAATTCTATATTCATTGAAATGGTCCCTGCAGATGGTAAACTGACAAATGTAACTCCTATATTTAAGAATGGGGAGAGAGAAGTGGAACCATAGACCTACCGGCCTTAGGTCAGTCAAAGGGAAAATTCTTTGAATTTATAATAAAGGATGCGGCAAAGGGTAGGACACTTAGAAAATAGAGATAGGATTAAGCAGAATCAATATAGACTTATGAAAGGGAAATCATGTTTGTCAAACCTGTTGGAGTTTTTTTAGGATATAACCAGCTAAATAGATATGATGGAACTGGTAGATATGGCATATTTAGATTTTCAGAAGGTATTTGATAAGATCCCATAAAACAGGTTGATGAGTCAAAATTAAAGGATGTGGGATTTGGTAGAATAAACTAGCATAGGTTGAGGAGATAATAGGAAATGCAGATGCTGGAGAATCTGAGAAAACAAAGTGTAGAGCTGGATGAACACAGCAGGCCAGGCAGCATCAGAGGAACTGGAACCTAGACCCTTCTTCAGAAATTTCTGAAGAAGGGTCTAGGCCTGAAACGTCAGCCTTCCTGCTCCCTGATGCTGCTTGGCCTGCTGTGTTCATCTAGCTCTACATCTTGTTATCGAGTATAAGTTGAGAACTGGTTAATGATAGAAGAAGCAAGTTGGAATAAATAGGTCATTTTCAGGTTGGTAGGCAGTGACCAGCAAGACAGTAAGGATCAGTGCTTGGAGATGGAGATTTAATGTAGTATTTCCAAGTTTGCTGATGACGTAAAACTAGTGTGAGTCGTGAGGAGGATGTAAAAATGTTTCCAGGGGATTTGGAGAGGCTAAGTAAGTGGGGAATAGAATGTGGAGAAATATGAAATGATTCACTTTGATAGGAAAAACAGAATTACAGAATATTAATTAAATGGCGAAAGACAAAGCAGACACTGAACTTCAAACAGACTTGGATGTCTTGTTAATGAGCCATTGAAAGTTAACATCTAGATACAGCAATAGAAAGGCTAATTATATGCTGGCCTTTACAACTAGAGAATTAAGATGTAGGAGAAAGAAGGCTTTCTGTAATTATGCAGAGGCTTCATGAAACCACTTAATATTGTGTGAAGTTTTAGCCTCCCTATCTAAGGACGGATATGCTTGCCACAGATGGAGTGCAATAAAGGTTAATTGAACTAACTTTTGGGATGGAAGACTATGGACTGACCTATTGGTATAAATTAAATAGACTCGCCCCATATTCTTTAGGGTTTATGAGAATGAGAGGTAATCTAATTGAAATAGAAAGAATTCTTACAAGGATCAACATGATAGATGCAGGAAGGATATTTTCCATTAGTTACGGGTTCTAGAACCAAGGTGCTCTGAATATGGACAGGTCATTTATGTCTGAGATAAGGAGGCATTTCTTCAGTGTATTGTGCATACTTGAAATTCTCTGCCTCAAAGAGTCATTGAGTATATTTAAGTCTGGATTGATAGATTTCTGTATCCATGAATCAGAGAATAAAATGCAATGGAATTAAGAGATCAGCGATTGTCTCATTCAATGGTGGAGCAAGCTAGAAAGATTGAGAAACCTACTCCTGCTCCTAGTTTTTATGTTCTTATGATTTCTATTGCTGAAGGACTATGGACAAGATTAAGTTAGTGACCTATTTGATGCACCTATGCACTGCATTATTGATTTACATTTTGTATGGTCTTATGGGAGCTCTGAAATGTTAGAAGCATGAACATTCATCATCACAGTCGCAAGTCACTGCTGTTGCCTTGGCAGCGCATCTCTCTGATTAGAAATTTCTGTAGGTCAGATTATATCAGATGGAACAATTTGTCACTGCGTCTGGTATAATTTATAATCCCATTCCTTTTAGAAATTCTCTCTTCTTTCAAAACTCAAGAAGTTCAATTTTAAGGAAACACTTTCTGGTAGAATAATTTTATATAAAACATGCCAGTGGCAAACTCATTTATTAGATAATAGCCCATAAAACTGCTTTTATATTGGTTTACTTTCATGTTACTGCCCCAGTTTCTAACAACAGAGACAATTTACTTGCCAGTCCTAATTGTTTGGTGTAGTGAATCTTCTTGAACTGATGTAAAGTAATTTAATAAGACCACTTGGCTTTCTAGATGACTTGAAAGGGCATTCCATATGAACTATAATGGTTTTGCGCTGGAATCATTTCCCACATGTAAAATTTCCTTGCCTAAAGGACATCAGAAAGCTTTATTTTAACCCAGTTGCTGCTATGTTTTGAGATAGTAGGAACTGCTGATGCTATGTTTTTATATTTTTTCAAGTTGATTTTTATTCCAAATAAATTTGATTGGTTGAACTTCCATGATGAAATATAAATTTTGCAATACTGGATTATTAGTCACGAAACATAGATTTCTCGGATAGCAGAACAATTACACTACTCAAGCTAATAAAATGTGAGGCTGGATGAACACAGCAGGCCCAGCAGCATCTCAGGAGCACAAAAGCTGACGTTTTGGGCCTAGACCCTTCATCAGAGAGGGGGATGGGGTGAGGGTTCTGGAATAAATAGGGAGTGAGGGGGAGGCGGACCGAAGATGGAGAGAAAAGAAGATAGGTGGAGAGGAGAGTATAGGTGGGGAGGTAGGGAGGGGATAGGTCAGTCCAGGGAAGACGGACAGGTCAAGGAGGTGGGATGAGGTTAGTAGGTAGGAGATGGAAGTGCAGCTTGGGGTGGGAGGAAGGGATGGGTGAGAGAAAGAACAGGTTAGGGAGGCAGAGACAGGTTGGACTGGTTTTGGGATGCAGTGGGTGGAGGGGAAGAGCTGGGCTGGTTGTGTGGTGCAGTGGGGGGAGGGGACGAACTGGGCTGGTTTTGGAATGCGGTGGGGGAAGGGGAGATTTTGAAGCTGGTGAAGTCCACATTGATGCCATTGGGCTGCAGGGTTCCCAAGCGGAATATGAGTTGCTGTTCCTGCAACCTTCGGGTGGCATCATTGTGGCACTGCATGACGCCCATGATGGACATGTCATCTAAAGAATAGGAGGGGGAGTGGAAATGGTTTGCGACTGGGAGGTGCAGTTGCTTATTGCGAACTGAGCGGAGGTGTTCTGCAAAGCGGTCCCCAAGCCTCCGCTTTGTTTCCCCAATGTAGAGGAAGCCACACCGGGTACAATGGATGCAGTATACCACATTGGCAGATGTGCAGGTGAACCTCTGCTTAATAATGGAAAGTCATCTTGGGGCCTTGGATAGGGGTGAGGGAGGAGATGTGGGGGCAAGTGTAGCATTTCCTGCGGTTGCAGGGGAAGGTGCCGGGTGTGGTGGGGTTGGAGGGCAGTGTGGAGCTAACAAGGGAGTCACGGAGAGAGTGGTCTCTCCGGAAAGCAGACAAGGGTGGGGATGGAAAAATGTCTTGGGTGGTGGGGTGAGATTCCTCCCACTTCCTACAGACAAAGGGGGTGGCCATGGGTACCCGCATGGGCCCCAGCTATGCCTGCCTCTTTGTAGGTTACGTTGAACAGTCCCTCTTCCGCACCTACACCGGCCCCAAACCCCACCTCTTCCTCCGTTACATTGATGACTGTATCGGCACTGCCTCTTGCTCCCCAGAGGAGTTCAAACAGTTCATCCACTTCAACACCTTCCACCCCACCTTCAGTTCACCTGGGCCATCTCCAGCACATCCCTCACCTTCCTGGACTTCTCAGTCTCCATCTCAGGCAACCAGCTTGTAACTGATGTCCATTTCAAGCCCACCGACTCCCACAGCTACCTAGAATACACCTCCTCCCACCCACCCTCCTGCAAAAATTCCATCCCCTATTCCCAGTTCCTCCACCTCTACCGCATCTGCTCCCAGGATGAGGCATTCCACTCCCGCACATCCCAGATGTCCAAGTTCTTTAAGGACCGCAACTTTCCCCCCACAGTGTTCGAGAACACCCTTGACCGCGTCTCCCGCATTTCCCACAACACATCCCTCACATCCCGCCCCCGCCACAACCGCCCAAAGAGGATCCCCCTCGTTCTCACACACCACTCCACCAACCTCCGGATACAACGCATCATCTTCCGACACTTCCGCCATCTACAATCCGACCCCACCACCCAAGACATTTTTCCATCCCCACCCTTGTCTGCTTTCCAGAGAGACCACTCTGTCCGTGACTCCCTTGTTCGCTCCACACTGCCCTCCAACTCCACCACACCCGGCGCCTTCCCCTGCAACCGCAGGAAGTGCTACACTTGCCCCCACATCTCCTCCCTCACCTGTATCCCAGGCCCCAAGATGGCTTTCCATTATTAAGCAGTGGTTCACCTGCACATCTGCCAATGTGGTATACTGCATCCATTGTACCCGGTGTGGCTTCCTCTACATTGGGGAAACCAAGCAGAGGCTTTGGGACCACTTTGCAGAACACCTCCGCTCAGTTCGCAATAAGCAACTACACCTCCCAGTCGCAAACCATTTCCACTCCCCCTCCCATTCTTTAGATGACATGTCCATCATGGGCCTCCTGCAGTGCCACAACGATGCCACCCGAAGGTTGCAGGAACAGCAACTCATATTCCGCTTGGGAACCCTGCAGCCCAATGGCATCAATGTGGACTTCACCAGCTTCAAAATCTCCCCTTCCCCCACTGCATCCCAAAACCAGCCCAGTTCGTCCCCTCCCCCCACTGCACCACACAAGCAGCCCAGCTCTTCCCCTCCACCCACTGCATCCCAAAACCAGTCCAACGTGTCTCTGCCTCCCTAACCTGTTCTTCCTCTCACCCATCCCTTCCTCCCACCCCAAGCTGCACCTCCATCTCTTACCTACTAACCTCATCCCACCTCCTTGACCTGTCCGTCTTCCCTGGACTGACCTATCCCTTCCCTATCTCCCCAGCTATACTCTCCTCTCCATCTATCTTCTTTTCTCTCCATCTTCGGTCCGCCTCCCCCTCACTCCCTATTTATTCCAGAACCCTCACCCCATCCCCCTCTTTGATGAAGGGTCTAGGCCCAAAACGTCAGCTTTTGTGCTCCTGAGATGCTGCTGGGCCTGCTGTGTTCATCCAGCCTCACATTTTATTATCTTGGATTCTCCAGCATCTGCAGTTCCCATTATCACTCACACTACTCATGCTTCCCTGTTACCATTGTATGTGAACTGCCCAATCGCCGCATGAGTGATCATCTAATCATCATCCAATTTGCCATTGAAATTAAAGGAGTCTCATATCTCCAACTCGCCAAGGGAATTACTTAATCCATTCAGAAGTAACTAATGCTTGATTATGAAATTGAGGCAAAAGCAATAAATTGTAACTTTTGAATTATGGTATTCAAGCAACTTCAGTTACATTGTATTTTATTACTTTCCTGTGTGAGAACTGAGCTCAAAGACATTTTTTAAAAATTGAGTTTAGGTTCTCATGCTTTATACATACATAAAAATCTGATATAACTAAATACTTCTGCATTACATTACAGTCAGTTCAGCTCATGGATTATAATTACAGGCTAAAATACACTTCCTTTGTGATTAGCAAATCAAAATAACATCATGGTGACTTTAAAAAAAAAATCTACAATATTGCAATATTCCCCATAATATACTAACCAAATCTGAACACATGAATTTGTTTGAGAGTGATAAACTTGGGATGGAAACAACCATGTTTAACTTAAATAAGACGAAGTACAATGAAATGAGGACAGAGTTAACTGAAGTGTACTAGATCGATAGATTAGCAGGATATGACACTAAGAAGTGGCAAACATTTGAGGAGGTAATTCATGACTGTCAGCAAAAATACATCCCAGCAGAGAGGAAAGAGTCTTAGAGAAGGGTAAACGAACCACGGCTAATCAAAGAAGTTAAGGAGAGTATTAAATTGAAAGAAACAGCATTTAAGAAAGTAGTTTTATGGAACAAGGGAATGGCAGAAGAGTTGAACAGATATTTTGCATTGGTCTTTATAATGGAAGATACTTTGAACATCCTATTAATATTAAAAACTGGGGGAGAAATACCACCAACTTCACCCAATAACCCTTCTTCATAACGAAAAAGAATCATGGGACCCAAATTTTAACTCTGCTTTCTTTCCACAGATGCTGCCAGGCTTGCTGGGTTAGTTCAGCAGTTTCTGCATTTGTTTCTGGGAATAGTGAGCCTGATTTCTAGTGAGTCATGACAGTACATTTCCAATATTGCTAAAGGACTGGGGACTTTTAAAATTAAAAAGGCAAGTTATTCAGAAGCTATCTTGAGGAAAGAAGCAATATTTTTAACCTTAGAACATAAGAATTATGATCACAACTGCTCCTCTAAGTAATATGATCAAGACTGATCTTCAACCTCACCTTCACTTTCCTGGTGTTGTTTGGTTCCTTGCAAGACCAAACAAAAAGCTTTTAATGTGCTTAATACTGGATCATCCTCAACCTGCTTGGGGAGAAAATTCCAAACATTCACAACCCTTTCAGTGAAGAAGTACTTCCTCTTCTCAGTCCGAAATGCTCAAACTCTTGTGCTGAAACTCTGCCCTCATGTTGCAGATTCACTAATCAGGAGAAAAACCTCTTCTTGCACATCTTATCAAATCTCCTCACAATCTTGTCATCATCTTTGACAGATAATGAAGACCCCAGCTGAATACCACAACTAAATTTAATTCTTCTCAGGAGGGTCACAGTCCACTGGTGAATACACTAGAAATCAAGCCATGCTATCCCCTGAATTATCACAAAGTTCAAGATTTTAACAAGGACACAAAGATTCCCCAATTTATCTGACTTTCAGATCCAGGTTGACAGAAAGCATGGATCAGGTTTCTGCATCAGCAAAAGTTACTATTTATTACAATTAATTGGACTCTAACTATGATTAAATAATTAGGGACCATTGACTGACATGATTAGTAATTAAAACTTAATGAAACTTTCCATTACACACATACACGCGCGCACACGCGTGTGTACACACACACACACACACACACACACACACACAAATAAACATGGGTGTTACCAGTGGAGCGAAGACTGGGAAGGCAGTTTACAATTTCCTGTTCATAGGGATGCTGAGATTTTTCTAATGGTTCTTGTGCTGGTCAGAATGTTGTTTCTTGATATTCCTTCTCTGGAGCTCTCACTAGTTTATAGGATACGCTTATCAGTTAAC
The DNA here is from genome assembly GCF_030684315.1 of Stegostoma tigrinum. Classification (NCBI taxonomy): domain Eukaryota; kingdom Metazoa; phylum Chordata; class Chondrichthyes; order Orectolobiformes; family Stegostomatidae; genus Stegostoma; species Stegostoma tigrinum. Next base: position 72,293,742 of record NC_081360.1, on the reverse strand, counting down.
TGTCATAGCTTGCAGCAACCAATGAAAGATAGATATACAGGGTTTCTTCAGACTCAGAGTAGCTTTTATTGCAGAGAACAGAGTGATCTCCTGAGCTGGTAGAGAACTGGCATCTTCTCTGCACTTAGTTCACAGCCCATGTGTTCAGTTACCTGAAAACCTACCATATTTATTGGTAGGCAGAAGAACATTCTCATTGGCTTGTGGACTGGTGACCAGTTATAAATCTGCTACCTGTTGCAAACAAAAGCTTCATTTGTGCACAACTCTTTAGCTCCTGTTCATCTGCAACCAATATTGTAAGCCACAGATATATAAACAGTGTTCACAATGAGTGTCAAGTTACTTGCTTTCAAACCATGCAGCAATCCTTTCAATCCCTGGTTGCTTTCTCATTTCAATCCACAATTTAAAATAAAAAATACATTTAAATAAAAAGACACTGTCTTTACATGTGGCAGGAACTGTGGGTGGCACAGTAAGCAAATAGCAATATGTAAATATTCCAGTGTATGACTTAGTGTAAGGATTCAACCTTGGATAAAGTGGGTGTTTTGCTATATTGGAAGCTTTCCTCAAGACCATTTCTTTAGATTTCTTTGGATAAGAGTCTTCTCCCTGTCCCACAGACCGCTTCGCCCATCTCCTACATTCTCCCTCCACCCGGGCCCCTACCTCCAACACTTTACCTGCACTTGATCTGTCCACTGAGAATTATTGATGTAACATAGGTGGATTGAGTGAGAGGGCAGAGAAATTGAGGCAACCAATCTCCTTCTGAATGACTGCACTCCATGCACTCAGCTGTTATTAAGCCTGCCGATAAGGGCGTTGCTGTTGTAGTCTGAAGTCCTGACCTCTACATTGCGGAGGCTGAGCTCTAGTTCAAGATACCTCCTCCTATCTTCCCCTGGACCATGACCCCACCATGACACACCAGGCCATTGTATAACTACAGTCACTCACCTCATTTAATCTGGTGATGTCCCATGTCACTGCTTCCAAGCTGATTCACCCCACGCATGCCCATGATTCCTCTGATGCTTTAGACTAGTTTTGGAATTTCCAGTTTGCAGGCTTCGGCCACCTCCTCTTTACCGTGGATGTGCAATCCCTTTACACTTCCATTCATGGCCTGGATGGTCTTAGGGCTCTACTCTTCTTCCTGGAGTAAAGGTCTCAACTGTCCCCACCCACCACCACTGTCCTCCGCTTAAATATAAACTCTCTACCGTGACCTTGTCCCCTACCACACACTCCAAGCCTTGTTATCACATAGCTTGCCATTACACACCGTCTATTTTTAGCTCTAACAGTCTCCATTAACAGCTATTCATCCTTCCAGCCAAATCGTTATCTGCTCCTTCATCTGTCAACTGCGTTTGTCTCTCTTTAGGCTCTATCCCCACCTATCATTTACTCCCTGCTCCCATCCCCTTATCCTGTCTTCTGCATATAAACCAAAATTTTCTTAGCTACCATAGGTTCTGAGGAAGGGCCACCGAACCTGAAACATTAACTTTTATTTCTCTTCACCAATGCTGCCAGACCTCATTTGCTTTTTTGGCACTTCTGTTTATGTTTATGTTTCTGATTTACAGCATTCACAGTTCTTCCAGTTTTTATTTCTTTTGATCTTCTAGGCTTCAAATTTTGACAGCCATTAACTGGGAAATATAGTTTGACCATAAAAAAGCAACATTGGATGGTGCACACGTCTGCCAAAAAAGCTTATTACTTAAAGGTTCTCCAATAATTCAAATTTAGTATACGATAAAGAAAAGGAAGTCGAGATCTATCTCCTGAAACCCCTCTTCCAAAACACGTTAGCTTCATCTCCAACAGAAATACAAGGATTTTGACTGATTGAAACTATCAGCTACTGCTGTGGCCTGTCCAGCGTTTTAGATATCCTGTAAGGGTCTCCTTGTCCTAGCCTTGAAGTCAAGTCATCCTTCAATTTCTCTCCCATCTTTCCTGAGGCCCTCTTTGAGCTCACTTTGCCTACCAGACCTGTCATATTCCCTTGACTCAAATCCCATTGCTGGCCATCTGGCATTATTTACATAATCCAACATTGCAATATTTTTGTAAATCTGAAAGAAAAACAGAAAGTCAGAAGTGAAAACTCTTGTGATGGATAATCATTGATCTAAAATTTTGGGGTTTGCACTCCCAGCTGACACAAGTCTCCTGTATTTTAAGGTCAGAAAGGCATCAATTAGTTCAGGGTGAGACTTCACCTCCCATCTGGGGAAGTCCTACCTTAGACAGCTACTGGCAAATCTGATTGCTGTTTTAGAGGTCCTGAGTTTGATTGGTAGCCACTGCTGAGACTACAGACAAACCCTGAAAATGAGAGGTTATGGAAACCAGGCTTAAGGCAAATCTTGGCTATATGTGGGGCCAAGCAAGCAGGCCCAGAAGTTTGGGCGAGGGAGGTATGACCTTTACTGGTGTCTGTTGAGGGGGGGGTGCGTGTGGTGGTTGCCTGCGAAAAGGGATACCTTCAATGAGTACACATTGCGTTAATTTTTGATACCAGCTTACCCATTAAACCTGTCAGGTTGGCTAACTACTTGGCCTGGATGCCCCTTTTTAAAAGAAATCATTCACAGGTCATGAGTGTCACTGGCTAGCCTAGCATTTAATGCCCATTTGTCATTGCCCTGAACAAGAGTCAACCACATTGCTATGGGTCTGGAGTCACGTATGGGCCCAACTAGATCAGGACAGCAGTTTCCTTCCCTAAAGGATATTGTCAGGAAAAGCCCATCTGGTTCAATCAGAAATGGTTTCACAGTCATCATCAGAAATGTAATTCCATATTTTTCCTTCTCATTGAATTCAAATTCCACCATCAATCCTGGTGAGATTCAACCCCAGGGCCAGAATGTTACCTAGATCTCTGGATTAATAGACCCTTTATTCCCCCACAAGTCTATCACCATACGGAGTGTTAATCAGTAGCCGGGTTGGGTCAAGGCACTTTGGCGTTTTAAAAGGTTTAAGACTGAGCAGGCCACACAATCCTTTCACTGACGCCTGTACTATGGGAAACAGGCTATAGTCGGGCAGAAAGGTGGTGAGCAGGTTCTTGCTGCTGAGTATCTTCATCTTCTTGGATGGCCATAAAATTCAACTCTATCTCCAACGTCTCATTCAAATTTCTGAACATGTTGTCCCTGAGATCCATGCTCATATTTCTAGAATTCTATGTTTGAATCCCTTAGGTCAGGTTTCAGCCCTTCCTATAGTATGGTAGCAGGAAAAGGTAAAGTATTACTCCACATCCTTCTTGAACCATTAGTACACTTTGACATGGCGTTTGAAAATGTTTTTGTGAGTGCATGGGAAGATTTACTGCACTAAATGTGCTTTATGAATATGATCTGTTGTTAATCTGTATCGTTATTCCAGTACAATTTTACTCATTGAACCCAGTGGATGAAAAGCTAACAATAATTCAGTTTCGAAATATAGACAGATTATTTCTCCTTTCCAGTGAATGAAGATTCATGGGAAAACATTCATCATGTCCTGATTCCTGATTAAACCTGGGGATGACAGGCTTTATTTTAGAATCATAGCTAATCTTCAGGCTTAAGTTTGCCAATACATTAGTTATTGCAATCTCGTCTGGACTTGTTACTCATACTACGATGGAGGGATTTACTTTTAACTTGATGGTATATTGAGTTCCTCCTCTCTGGGCATATTCTGAGTTCATAATCACAGTTGTGTAAAGTTTTGTCCCTGACTCAATCAACTTCAATGGCAAAAACAATGTGATATGCGGCCATGGCTCTAAGCTCTACTCCTTAAATGCATTGCCATTGGTAATTGGGGAGCCTAGTGTTTGGAAGATATGACCTTTATTCATAAGCAGAATGTCAAACACCTGAAAGAGAAGGGACAAAAAAGCCCAATTATTGAAACAAGTATCAGTGAAGTGCCTCATTATTTAATTAAATATTTAAACAGTTTAAGAATCACTTTGTAGTAGTTTACATGGTATCAAATTAATGTTCGCCTTTCGGATTTTGCTCTTTACTATAAAACATTTAACGCCCACATAATTGCTGCAGTATAGATGGGAATGTTCAAAATGACAGGCATGATGACTCTAGTGATGCTCTTGGTTTAATTTACATACTGAAGATGGCATACTGTTTGAAAAGTGACATTATGATTGTGACATCTGTAGGAAGTAATAACAGTATTTGTCTGTTGGCCACAAATATTGTAATTGACTGCAACTTTTGCTCATTAAAGTCAGATAAAATAAATTTAGACTCTTTAATCACCATTTTCAACACATGGAAGTTTATCAATTTCAAAGCTTTTGGCAGTTGAAAAGGTCTCTCTCCAAGCTGCAGTAGAGGGAGGAAATTAAGTATACCACCTTCCACTTCCACCAACCAAGCTAAAATTAGGTGGAGGCACTAAAGATGGAGTTAGGGTTTGAAATCTACAATTATTTACTGAATCAAAAACACTATTGCTCCAAATCTAGTGTACATTATTGGTGACTTCTGAATATTAGCCAGTCTACGCTATTGTCTCTTTGAAAGGAATATTAAACATTACACTAGGCTCTTTAATAGGGAAAATAGGATTGGTGTGAAACAGTTAGTTTTAGATTGCCAATCCAACTTCTAATTCACAGCCATTTACAATGAATAATTTAATGTCAAGAACTACTCTCGGTGACTGCTTCTCTGCAAAGGTTTTGCCATCATTTTGATAACAATATTATAATAGCTCTGTGGCTATTCAGCATTTGTCTGGTGGAAATTTGGATTTGTGCTGTGTTCATCCTAAATGTGTATACTGAGTGATGAATAACAGTGAGAATTAATGTCAGTACAGCTTCTGTGCTGAGTAGACCCATGATAGTATTGATGCCGCATGATCAGTGTCTGGTGCTAAGATTGCCTCTCTCAGCATAATGGAGATTCTCATTGGATTATGTGTCCCACCAAAGAAAGAATGAAATCCCTTGGAGTTTCTGCTCCTGATTATCCATTGCAGCTGTTCAATAATAATGGATTTCAGCTGAGGACAATTATAATTGGGTAAGTCTACAGATAGAAAGCCTTGCCCTAGAACCTGGTCTTAAATGTTGCAGTGACACATGGTATGATATCTCCTTGGTTACCTTGTATTATCAAGTTAAAATGGCATCAAACATTATAGAAGCTTAGATTGTGAGTTGGCTCCTCAGCACTGCAAATTAAAGTCCACAACTGACGTGGTGGGATTTGAAAACACATCTTCAGAGCCTCTGATTTGCTAGTCTGGTGACATTGCCACTCTACCCCCATTTAGTCTACATATTGATTTTTCTATTTCTGCTTGACCATGCCTAGTTTGAGTAAGCATATGTGTACATTTCAATGATGCCAAGCTCTTTTGGATAACTGTCAATAATCAAAATGAGAAGTCTTGTTGCTGTGGCATGATGCCAAAATGCACTCAGCAAAGGCTCAGTGACATTTTGGCTGCTTTTGAAGTACTAAAAAAAATTATTCTTGTTACACCCACAGTGACAATTTGAAGGGAGCGTAAATATGAAGGCTTGTGGATGCTTTTGTATAAACAGTGATTGTCTCAAATGCTTCTCCATAAACTGAAGCTCACCAATTATCTTTCAACTGTTGTATGAATGGGTTTGAAGCTTTACTTGGCTACTTTGTAGGGCAGGAGATTTATTCCTGTGGGTATTTCACACCTTTTTGGGCTCTATGTGGCTTCGGTTCTCTTTCATACTTTGCATTTCTACAGAACTATAAGAAACACCAGAAATTGTTAGAAACATGGACTTGGGCATATATAATTCTAGGCTTTTTGTGCTGGTGCAGTGCGGAAGGGGTGTGGTACTGTTTGTAGTGATACCTTTTATATGAGACATTAACTTGTGTCTGGCTTCTCAGGCAGCCACAAAACATCCCTTTATACTTTTCCCAAACCCTGTCCACCATCTATAAGGCATAAGTCAGGAGTGTGATGGATTACTCTCTAGTTGTTTGGATAAGTACAGCTTCGACAACATTCATGATGGACACCGTCCAGGCCAAAGCAGTTTCTTTATTGATACTGAGTCCACCATTTTACATGTTGTTATATTTGTTCTTGTGGTGTGGACATACATCTATGGCGAAGCACCATGCCAATAATCTGTACTATCTAAAAGATGCACTACAGCAACTCTCTCTGATATCATTGTTAGTGCATTCAAAACCCACAACTCCTATCATCTAGAAGAAGAAAGGTAACAGGCACATAGGAATTCCACTACTTACAAATTGCTCTCCAAGCTCGACACTATCTTACCCTGTCATAATAGCTTTGTCTGTACTGCCACTGACCCAAAAGCCTGAAAGTCTCCTAACAGCACTGTGGGTATACCTACACCACATGGAATGTTACAGTTCAAGAAGGTGCTGACCAATGCCTTTTCTATTGCAGTCAGTGATGCGCAGCAAATGCTGGCTTTGCCAGATCCATGAAAGCATTGAACAGAATTGAGCTGGGGTATCCAAGCCAACAGCTATTTCTCAATCAATATTCCTAACCAAACTATTTGAATTAGATTGATCCCTGCTGAAAACTGACAAGCACTTTATAGGAAGGGCAAACAATTGAGTAGGTTGAAAAGATGAGATGCTCACCCTTTCAGTCTACCTCAGCAATCTAGTTTTGGGTGGGAGGGTGTATCAGAGGTAAAAGGAACTGCAGATGCTGGAGGATCCAAGATAACAAATCTGCTCCTAAAATGCTGCTTGTTCATCCAGCTCTACACTTTGTTATCTTAGTTTTGGGTAGGAATGTCCATGGGTGCCCTTCCTAACCTGTCATTAATTAAGGCCCCAAAGTGGTCAATTAACAACCACAAGACCTGAAAACCCAATTAGCAATTAACTGCCTTCTTAAGGCAAGCAAATGGCTTGGGTGCATTGGGGCGGTGGGCTTCTTGCATATGCTGCCATCTGGGGGCATTTGGATTCAGTGGTTGGGGTGGGCATAGTGTGGTCACTGAAAGTCACTCTTCAGCCTTTGCCTCTCTCCCCTTGATCCCCCACCTCATGATCCTGGCAAAAAAACAACATTGATATTCTGAACTGTGCAGTTCTTCATGACTCTACAGTCTGGGCCTCCAGCAAACACTCAAGCTCCCAGTATAGTCTGGCTTCTGATTGGCCAGCAGCTTCAGGCAGAGTGGGAAGTCATTAGTAAAGCTCCTGAAAGGCCATAAAGTCCACTGGAGGTGGGTTCTCACTGGTGGGTGGGGTTGTTAGTCACTACTGAAGGTATCTGCTCCCACTAATGATTTGTATTACATTGCTGGTTGTGAATCTAACTGTACACAAATTGGTTATCTTGTTTACCACAAAATGCATTTTAAAAATACTTCATTGGCTGCATAGTCTTTGGGATATCCTGAAAGCGTGAAAAACAATATGTAAATGCATGTAGAGATAATAGGAACTGCAGATGCTGGAGAATCCAAGATAACAAAGTGTGAAGCTGGATGAACACAGCAGGCCAAGCAGCATCTCAAGAGCACAAAAGCTGACGTTTTGGGCCTAGACCCTTCATCAGAGAGCCCTGAAATGTCAGCTTTTGTGCTCCTGAGATGCTGCTTGGCCTGCTGTGTTCATCTAGCTTCACACTTTGTTATTGTGTAAATGCATGTAATTCATTTTTAATGTGACTCATTGCTGTACTGTTCCACTGTGTCCATACAAATTCAAGTGTGATTTTACTGTAAGTACCTTAGTATGCAGTGAATTGCAAAGATAAAAGATGTTTTCTTTTGCTTTTCTTCTGCTTTTAAGAGTGGTAATACATAGAAGTTTGTGTCATGTATAGTGTTATAGTTTATTATTTGTGTTAGTATTCTTCTGGCAGAATTTGTGGTAGCAGTTGTTTGCTGGAATGGTATTGCATATTAATTTAGCTCAGCCTTTTTGCAGAACTCTTCAATTCAAAGCATGTAATGCACCCACGAAACCTTTAGAATGAGGAGTCAATGTGGGCAATCTGCCTAGCATGTAAAAATGACAGGGTGTTAAACTTAACAGCTCATTCTGGGAACACTGAAGATGTGATTCCAAAGCTGGTAGAAATAGGATGCAGAGGGAAACGTAAAGGTGCTCTAATAGAAATATTATTTAAAATATATTGAATGTTTTCTTTGATACCTTTAGTGTGGCTTAATGCAGAGCTTTAAGGAGGAAGGCATTTCAGTATCTGGGATCATTACTGGAAGCAAAATTTAAGTCTAAGCATATTGGAACTAACTACTTTTTGTGCGAAAGATTATTCTTATTCATCCATTCATGAGATGTGAGCATCACTGGCCAGGTCAGCATTTATATCCATTTCCAGTTAAGTGTCAACCACACTGTTGTGGACCTGGAGTCACATTTAGGCCAGACTGACTAAGGACAGCAGTTTTTTTGCCTCAGGTACATCTGTGAACCAGATGGGTTTTTCCAACAATTGGCAATGGTTTCATGATCATTACTGGACCCCTAATTCCAGATATTTATTGAATTCAAATTCTACCATTAAACCCACATCCTTAGAACATTACCAGGGACTGCTAGATTAATAGTCCAGTGACAATACCACTAGGCGATCAGGTCTCCTGTTTCACTGTCTTGTTCCAGATTACTGATTGCAGATTAATTTTCAATGGGACAATGAAATCATAATTACATAATTGATTAGATTAGCAGAGGAAGAAATGAATTCCTTTTATAACATTTGAATATGTTAAATGCACCAGATGGCACAAAAGTTGCCAGTCTGTGCCCTCAGGCAGTTATGACAGCTTCACTTAATGCCATCAAAGTGTTATTTACTTTGAATAATTTACAACCTACTTTCAATTTTATCATCTGCATCATTGTGTGCTCATGGTCTATGGACCAACTGTGGTCTTCTCTTGGATCTTGTTCAACATCCATCTGTGCATTCTCCAACTCTGCCAATGAGATAACAATTTCTTGTCCTCCCACATAAAGCAATCTTTTACCTGCATTCTGCTAGTAATTCCTGTTTTTGTGGAGTTCCTTTATTTTCCAGAGGAAAATTGCATTGTTCTAATCTTTCATTGTAATATTAAAAGCCTTCCGGTAAATATTAGGGATTTCACTGATGGCGATAACTTTGGGCCAGCTAGAGGTCTGTACTACTCTCTTTTCTTTTTGCTTTTTACAAAGAATCAACTGCAGTAGCTTTTATGTTTGTAGCCAGGAGTACAATGAGGTAGAAGTGGAAACAAAAGTTAGGATGTTTTTAAAAAAAGCACGTAAAATTTATGATATGGAGGTGCTGGTGTTGGACTGGGGTGGACAAATTCAGAAATCACACAACACCAGGTTAAGGTCCAATGGGTTTATTTAAAATCACAAGCTTTCATCACCTGAGGAAGGTGCAGCTGAATTTTTAAAATGAAACCTTTATAATTATCTATTCAGTTCTGGTTTTACTGATATATTTTTCTAGTTTTAGTTGAGTACTGCTTCAAATGCAATGCACCAAACAGGCACCTTTTCATTGCTTCTGCTCCCACAAGAGGAATTTTCAATTTTGTCTTCTCAGTTGTAGTTGGCTTCTGGCACTCTTTTTTTTGTGACTTCAGATGTATAAAGATCTATCAGTTTGTTCAGTTAGTGGGTGAATCATTGTACAAGGTGATGGGTGTTGAAAATGACCTCTTTTAATTCTTATTTGTTCTGATTCCAATGCAACCTTGGCACATTTGAAGCATATGTCTCTACAGTTCAGCAGATCGATAATTTCTATTTTGTGACCATGAAAGCTAATTTGCTTGCTCTACATCCTTGCAGAATTGTGTTTATTTAATAAAGTTAAATACTTAGTATTGACTGAGTTGGCACCGTGCTGAAATGAATGAACTGACTTCATGAGAATTTATTTTCTGTTTCTTACATATTTTATGTACATCATCTTTCTTGCAGCTCCAACTTATTACTGCTGCAATATCAAGGATATTAATATTTGATCAGCGTAAAGCCAAAATTCTTTTCATGGCTCCATTTTCATTAATATTGTACAGAGTTCCAAACAGTCAATGCATATTTAGACAGGAAAAATGAAGATCGAATTCTCAAGGTTAACTTATATCCTTCAATTTCAGATTTTACAATTTTTGATATTGTTGGACAATTTTCTTCCCTAAGCAGTTATGAAGGGAATTTTATTTCCTTTTAATATTTACCTCAAGTTTGGAGTATCTAATAAAATCTAGATGTTCAAACTGAGCTAGGAAAACATCTTAAATAAAAACTGAAAGAACTGTAGATGCTGTAAATCAGGACCAAAAACAAAGTTGCTGGAAAAGCTCATTAGGTCTGGCAGCATCCGTGAAGGAAAAAACAGAGTTCACGTTTCGGGTCTGGTAACCCTTCCTCAGAACTGGAAAAAGTCTTTTCTGTTATCATCATAAGAAAAACTCAGAATGAAAATAGACCTGGTTGCTAACTAGAACTGGTCAGTGGTTCTATCAGTCTGAAAAATAGACATGGCCAATAAATTCCAACAGCTATGGGATGATTGTGAATCTGAATTATAGATGTGAAAAAATTACTAAATAGACTGAACAGCATCATTCTTCTACCCAGGAAAACTGGACTTCCCATGACTGAATAATGTAATGCAAGATATGAACTAAATATTGCACAGATCGTCCAGTGCATAAGACTGCCACCTTGGCCTATTTTTTTTGTGAAAGAAAGAAACTTACCATTTCTGCTCAGAACTTCCTCAGAAGCATAGAGGCTTTCTTCCATTCTGACAATTCTTGTTAGGCATAGAACTGTCAGACATAGGAAAATCATGTTCTCTTTTCACCGCAGTCAGCTGCTGCATTCTGAAACAAAAATATCCTGACAGCTGTAGTCAAAGGGCAAATGGTTAAGGTAAATGTGATGTTCAGGTGGTGGGGGGGGGGGGGTAAGGTGCCAGATGGGAAGGAGGGGTAATATGCCAAATAATTAGCTTGCGAGGTGGATAGGTTGCCAGGGTGCCCGCTGGGGATGACAAAGGAAATCCAGCTAGCTACTACTGTTCCAGGAAGACGTCTCAGTACTAGCACCTTGTGTGTACAGAATAACTTTGGAATCAGAACACCATTTGTGACAACCCATGACTTATCTTTTATTCATGAGTTTAACTATTAGGGGCCAGACTATTCTAAAGTTAACACTGCTGAGTTTTCATCTGTTTGATTTTCCTCGAATTGTTTGTGTGTCTGTATTCACTTTTTTAAAAAAAGTCTAGCTATACATAGGATCCAAACTGTTTGCATTTGGTAATAAACCATTTTGTTGACTAAATAAACCAGACTAACATGTTCTTTAAAAAAAAACGAAAGAACTACAGAAGCTGTAAATCAGAAACAAAAATAGAGATTGCTGGAAAAGCTCAGCAGGTCTGGCAGCATCTGTGGAGAGAAATCAGAGTTAATGTTTTGGGTCTGGTGACCCTTCCACACAACTATTCAGCCTTTGTTTTGCCACTTGCTGTCTATAGTTCATAAGAGAAGTCATTCAAGTTATCCATTGAATAAGAGCTGACTACAATATATTCTTGCTTGCCAAAGAGGGTCAGGTAGTGTAACCACAACTTTATGAGGATTGCAGATTCTCATGGTGGGGTGCCATTAACTGAACTTTGTGCATGTAGCTAGCACGGATTGCGCATCAACATCACCAGGTGGCTCAGTGGTTAGCACTGCTGCCACACTGTACCAGGAACCTGGGTTCAATTCCACCCTTGGGTGACCGTCTGTGGAGTTTGTGCATTTGCCTATATTTGCTTGGGTTTGCTCTGGGAGCTCTGGTTTCCTCCCAAGTCCAAAAATATGTAGGTTAGCCATGGGAAGTGCAAGGTTACAGGGATAGGGTAGGGAGGTAGGTAGGGTGGGGTGCTCTTCAGAGGTCATTGTGAGCTTAATGGGCCAAATGGCCTGCTTACACATTGTAGGGATTCAATGAACTCTTAAAAATATTCCAAACAAAAGCAAATCCACTTGGTCAACCTCCGGCGGGTTTGTGGTAATATATAATAAACCACGCAGTTTAATGCCCAACACCTTGATAGCTGTAACAATGCCATCATTCTCTAACGGTTCATTGTGCCTTCTGTATTCAAACCATCTTGTCAAATCAAATGGCAACTACTAGGTGACAGGGTCTATCTGGCCACACGTCTGCTGATTCCTGTTCACTTTCTGTGCTAACACTTTGAGCTCTACATCAGAAAAACTGGGAACCTTCTCTCTTGCCTGTTGCTTTGTCAATTGTGTTTTTGCTTCTCTAAATCTTCCACAGGCAATTTGCAGCAACTTTTGGTCAATGAGACCAGCTACCCACTAAAAAGGGCAGGCTGCCTTCACTGAAACATGCACTCATGATACATAACTGCTAAGTCCCTTTTCATCACGCAAACAGTCGGCAATGCAGGTTTCCTGCTGTTTGCCTCAATGGGACCAAATACTGGGAGATTAGTTATCCAAATTCCCAAACACAGAAGCAGATCAAAGTGAAATTATTCACCATGGTATGAAATATTGCAAATACTCCCAATTACCTTTAAATACACAGGAGGACATTTGATTGAATGGAGATAGTTGCTGGGTTGTACAGAGCTTTGTATGTCTGCAAAATAGACAGGCTGTCAAACTTCAAAAGGATTAACATTGTACAATAGTCAAGAAAAATGAACTGATGGTTGACAAGTTTAATTTAATACAAGAAGACAATTTAAATTAAACCACATGAGACAATAGTTCCCTGGTGTTTTCTTCATGTCAATGCCTTGACCAATCAGTTGGCGCTGTACTCGTGATATATGTTGTTGTTTAAAAGGTGGCATTTCTGTATCTGCCCTGATGACTGCAAGACAAAAGCTTTAACAGCCCACTTTTCTGTCAGCAATAACTCAGTGGAAATAAACAATAACATCTGTTGGAAATGTGAATTACTATTACAGTGGAATTAACAGTTTATTCTAGGATTCAAATGGTAGTTACCCACATAGAATTAGAGAGTCTTAAACTGAGCAACTTGGATGTCTATCTACCACAATGCCATACAGAGATTGCAGAAAAGGCATCTGGTTTACAGTAACAGAGCAAATCAGCAAATCCAATTAATATCAGTAGTCTTGATTTATGTAGAGTTGAATGTGGTGATCATATAATTTGCACAGAATTTGGAGGTGATCTGAATTTTCATGAAGGATTTTCTTTGTATTTATTTTTCCCTCAATGCATTAATGTGAAAATGTTCAGCTTTTAGTTGAAGAAATCTTTTTATTCATTCATGGGATGAGGGCATTGACAGCTCAGCGAGCATTAATTTCAAATCTCTAACTACTCTGGAGCAGGTGATAGTGAGATGCTTTCTTGAACTGTTGCAGTGCTTGGGGTGTGTGTACACACACAGTTATTAGCAGGGATGATTCAGTAACAGCGAAGGAATGACAACATATTTTCAAGTCAGAATGGTCGGTGACTTGGAGGGGACCTACTCTGGTAGTGTTCCCATGCATTTGCTGTCCTGTCATCCTAATTGGTAAAGGTGTTGACAGTTGACAGCACAACAAAGTACTTTGATGCGTCTTATAGACAATTCACTCTGCTGGCCCCGAATATCAATGGTGGAGGGAGTCGTTGGAGAATATTTCATTACACCCTTGATCTGTGTCTTATGTGGTGCACAGGTTAAAAAGAGTCAAGAGGTGAGTTATTTACTGCTGGATGCATAATCTATAATCTGTTTTTGCAGCCACAGTCCTTATACAGCTGTTTCAGTTCAGTTTCTGATTCATGTTAACCCTCAAAATATTGATGGTGGGGCATTAAGGTAATATCACTAAGCATCAACATTTGATTTCACTGGAGATAGTCATTGCCTGGTACTTGAGCAGTGTAAATGTTACAAGTCACTTATCAAACCAGGCCTGGATAATTCAGGTATCTGACTAGTTATGAATGGTGTTGAACGTTGTGAAATAGCCAACAAACTTCTCACTTCTGACTTTATGATGGAGTGGAGGACATTGATGAAGCAACTGAAGATGTTTGGGCCCAGGACACCATCTTGCAGAGCTCCTGCATGCCTTTGGATTAAGATGATTGACTTCCACAATCATAACCATCTTCCTTTGTGCTAATTGTGGCTCAAATCAATGGAGAGCTTTAGACTTGATTTCAGGGGCGAACATATCGTGTGGAATTTATAAGGGTCCAAGTGATGTCGGCTATAGCAAGATTTGTGGTAAAAGCATGTGAGAAGAATTCCTCCTCTGGAGGTGTGTCATGACTTATCGAAAATGATTGTTCAACAAGTCATTTATAATCAATCACAAATTATTTGCAGCTACAATCGATCTTATTATTTTCAAATTAAGAAACGTATCAAAGAATTTTGAAGGATGGAGGTAGGCCAATCCCGTCTGAAATTGGATAGTACTCTGGTTGAGATAAACAGGAATAATAGCTAAGTGGAACTTGCTTCCAACTTAACTGACAAAGACCTACTGCCACATTTAACCTCATTTGCTTCATGCTGCAGTGGTATCCCACCTGAAGAGGAACAATTCTTTCAGAAACTGGCATCTTGCTGTAAGATTTCGTGTGCCATTTTAATTTTGTTTTGTACGATCGACATACTCTATAGGACTAACAAAAGAGACACAAAATGTAGTTGAAACAGTCCAAAAACTGTGTAGACCATCTGCATTTTGTTAGCTTAATACATGAGTAATTCCTGAACATTATGTTGGCTCCTGTGGTTGAATCTCTAAATGACAGAATCTGACAGGGGTCAGGGTAACATGGGCGATGACGTGACTTGTGACAGAATCTTGCAAGAAATTCATTGAAAACTATTTAAACATTGGAAGCATCTTGTACCATCTTTTATGATTTTGACAAATGGCATGACAAATGCCTTGATAAAGGCCAGTGAGTTGCAAATTAAAGGGATTATAGCTTGTTAAACATCTGGTTGATGACCAAATTTACCTGATTAATATTAGCTTCCCATCTTACCAAATGCACCAAACAAGGTATAAGTCGAGCAAACTCAACATATTCCTTGGTACTGCCTTCCATAATAAACACCAAGGCTCCAGAAAAGATCAGAAGCATGGATGTGGCCTCAAAGCTCAGGTGAAACAATGCTGCTTCCTGAGAAGACTTCTCAGTTTGTTGCGGCGTACCAGTTGAAAATCACAACCATGAGTAAGGGTTCTTGGCCGCAGTGTTTGTATTTCAAACTCTGGGGAGAAGGTCTGGGTTCAATCCCACATGCACCAGATATATCGCAATGCGTATGAACAAGTTGTTTAAAATATCTATACACTAATATAGTGGGAAGGATTTGCAGCCTGAGAGCGCATAGGTTTGAATATCTACACGTTTGAGACGCTATCATCCAATTTTCTGGTGCAAGTCTCCTCATGCGAACCTCTTGAATTCACTGCTATCCAATGAACTTTTACTGAACGGCCTCCAATGAAATAATACCTTTGCTTAGATAAAACTGCTCACAGTACTACAGTACTTCAGTACATCAGCATCTTGCACAGTTGCTATAAGGCTTCCCTACAGTTATAGTCCAATCCCCTGAAAAGAAGGACCAATATTCCATGAGCCTTCCTGATTAGTTTCCCACATTAACATCTAATTATTACTGTAAAATAAAAATAAAACACTCCCTCCATTTAATGCGGGATGAAAACATTGCTTCCAATCCATTGGATGTGAAAATGCATGTCTTCCTTTCTTTATTGTTTGGTAACGGCTTCTGGTCCAAGAAATTCATCAATCATGGTGATCCTGCCATTACAAGTCTTATCTTAAAATACTTTTATTTTTCTCACTTGTGACAAACACAATACCATATTAATGGAAATGATTGTGCACTCAAGGCCACAGCGAAGAAATTTGATAATTTCTTTGAGCAAAATCAAGTTGTTACACTGATGGCATAAAGCAGTGATACTCAACATTTTCAGCATCAAGACACACTGAAATAAGGCAAACAATTTCCACGGCACACCCACTTTTCTCACCCCACGTGCGCAGTTTCAGAAATCTACACATGTGGCTCTGAGATTTTGTGCACATACAGTGATAGGGACGTCTGGTGTCAGGACAGTACCATTGTTGGCAACTAGTGACTTCAGTCTCCTAAAACAAACAAAGAACTGCATACGCTGGATATCCGAAACAAAAACAGCAATTGTTGGAGAAACTCAGTAGGTCAGTAGCACCTGCGGAGTGAGAAAGCGAGTTAACATTTTGAGTCTAATAGAAAATTTATCAGGTGGCACGGTGGCTCAGTGGTTAGCACTACTGCCTTACTGCACTAGGGAACTGGGTTCAATTCTAACCTTGGGCAACTGTCTGTGTAGTATTTTGCACATTCTCCCTGCGTCTGCGTGGGTTTCCTCTGGGTGCTCAAGTTTCCTCCCACAGCCCAAAGACTTGTAGGCTAGGTGGATTGGCCAGGCTAAGTTGCCTGCAGTGTTCAGTGCTGTGTAGATTAGGAGGGATGGGGTCTGGGTGGGATGCTAGGTGTGGACTTGTTGGTCGAAGGGCCTGTTTCCACACTGTAGGGATGCTATGAAACTAGATTTTTCTCTGCTGTCAGGCC
Organism: Stegostoma tigrinum; assembly: GCF_030684315.1. Classification (NCBI taxonomy): domain Eukaryota; kingdom Metazoa; phylum Chordata; class Chondrichthyes; order Orectolobiformes; family Stegostomatidae; genus Stegostoma; species Stegostoma tigrinum. The sequence goes on along the minus strand of NC_081360.1, from coordinate 72,277,039 downwards.
TGCTGAGTTTCTCCAGCAATTTTGGTTTTTGACTTGAGCCTACTGCTTGATCCAAAGGACGTTCATGTTAGCCGCTGTGTCCTAAAATCCTACAGTACACTTCATGGGCACCAGCCACATGCAACCCACAGCCATGGGCATTGGCATTCCACATGTGCCAGTTTCTAAGAACGCTAATGGCACATCTCTGATCCACTTTCAGAATGCTGCTGTACCTCAGGCTGCACTGGCAACTGTCATTGTAGTGCTAGGGCACTGTGTTCTCAGGGGTACACACCCAGCTTTTGTGTGCTTTGCCCTCAGTCAGAGCTACTAAAATGGGAAACATTTCCACCAGTTGTGAAAAGTCACAGATTTCTTCCTGGAAGTCTTAAAGCCTATTTAAGTTTTCACATGGCAGTTGCTTTACTGGCTGACAACAACAGTTTGTTTTTGACCTTGAAACTGGTCAAACTCAATATTCTGTTACAAAATCATGGGGGTTGGCTAGCTCAGTTGGCTGGTTTGCAATGCAGATTGATTCTAACAGTGTGGGTGCAATTTCCATGCTGACTGAGGTTGCCACGACTGGACCTCTTTCTCAATCTTTCTTCTTGCCTGAGCCATGGTAACCCTCAGGTTAAACCACCACTAGTGTTTTCTCTCTCTCTCTCTCTCTCTCTCTCTGTGTCTCTGTCTCTCTCTCTCTGTGTGTGTCTGTGTATCTCTCTGTCTGTCTGTGTGTCTTTCTCTCTCTCTCTCTCTCTCTCTCTGTCTGTCTGTCTGTCTGTCTATCTCTCTCTCTGTCTGTCTGTCTCTCTCTCTGTCTCTCTCTCTCTCTGTCTGTCTGTGTCTGTGTCTCTCTCTGTCTGTCTGTGTCTGTCTCTCTCTCTCCTCTCTCTGTCTGTCTCTCGCTCTCTCCCTCTCCCTCTCTAATGGGATAGTGGTACTCCGTTGTCTTTGCTGTATTCCACTTTTTATGCAAGGATTTGAGGTAAAGTCATACATGAAGGCCCAAAAATGAGAAGTATCATTTGTGAATAACGAATATTTTCAATTCTCTTGTGCTCTTTGCATTGTAGAGTTGTGGCATTCTTTTAATCTTGGGAGTTATTACACCTGGAGAATGTGATCTCATTTCAGTAGGATATAATTTCTATTTTTTCAACTATTGTTTTGTTCTATTACAACAATGATACTCGTTCATAAGCTTGTAACAGCATCGGATTGAGTGGAGCCTAATACAGTGTCCAACATTGACCATTTCAGAGCTATAGCTTTTCACAACACTACTGAGTGTCAGGACTAAATGATTTCTTCAATTTCCATCTGAAAGTGAGACCAACCTTATAGAAATGTGCCAATATTTGCAAATTCATCTGTGACATTGTTCTTATACAATCAGTATGTTTTAATGCAGTCTAATCTAAATTTTCATCTTGTTAATACTGTACATAAGTTGCTCAAATTTCAGTACTAAGATTGAGACAACTTGATAATTCTATTTTTTAAGTACTATTTACAGAAACTGCACGTGATTTGTGCAGGTTGTGAGATTAAAGACAGGAGTAATTATACCATACAACTTTCTCAGCATGACCTTTGTACAAATCAAGTACATTCTGCTTCCCTGTCAAATTATTCAGTCCTTCAATCATTTTGATGTGTGATCTCAACAATGTCTAAATATAAAATTGCTGCCGTATTGCTCAGTAATGGTTTCCATGGAAAATGTTATGCTTTAAGGAACTGGCAGAATGGATAAAACGTATGTGTTTGCTGTAGCACGCCAGATGAAGTGGTAACAGATCTTTTATCAGTAGGACATCTCCTAACATATCTCTGACATCTGACTGATCCATTATCCTAATCAGCCAAAATTTATCCCAACAGGAGAACTTCTTTTTATAAAGTCTTTCTAGATAAATCATTTTCACTTCTGGGTAATACATTGCTAATTTACATGCAATGCTTATTCTATTCAGTTTAAACAGCTGTCACAGGAATTATTTTACATATTAGATAAAATTGTCTAAAATCATGTGCACATGTACAATGAGCCATCTTATACCTGTATTCTCTGATTCTTGACCCATCCATCTTTTCAATACAAACTCTTCAAGATTTTGAACATTTCTATCAAATCTCCTCTCGACCAACTAATCACGCTGCCCACTGGTTGCCAGCTGCCTGTTTATCAAAGTGTTTATGGAGCTGTTGTGTTTTCAGGATTCCTCATGATTTACCTTGCAATCGGCTGTAGACTTACAAAACCAGTGCCAGTTTGCACTGCACATGTAAAATGCATATAAGTACTCCTCATGGAAACTGTATTCTCATGGCTAAAGTTGTACCTGACATGAATGAAGACAGTTGTGGTTGTTGGAGGGCAGTCATGCCGTTTGTATGACACCTGTATAGGAGTTCCTGAGGGTAGTGTCCTTGGCCCAATCATCTTCAGCTACTTCAATAACCTACCCTCCATCCTAAGGTCAGAAGTGGAAATGTTCGCCGATGATTAGGCAATGTTCAACACCATTCACGACTCCTCAGATATTGAAACAGTCCGTGTCCAAATGTAGAAAGACCTGGACAATATACAGGCTCAGGCTAAAAAGTGGAAAGTAACATATGCATAACTGAAATGTCAGGCAATGACGGTCTCGTACAAGAGAAAATCTAACCATCACAACTTGATATTTAGAGGCATTACCATATAGAAATAGATAATGGTAGTCACCATAGCTATTACTGAATCCCACATTGTAACATACTGGTGGGTATCATAGACCAGAAACTGGACTAGCCCATACAAATGTACTGCCACTTCACATCAAGGTCACTCCCCATCCTGACTTTGAAGTTTGTGACCAACCCCAAAGTGTCAAAATCCTAGAATTTCATCCCTAAGGCCATTGTGGGCCTACCTGTGCCAAATGGACTGCATCCTTTCAAGAGCAACTAGCGACGGGCAACAAATGCTGGCCCAGCCAGCTCCACACACATCCAATGAGCGAATTTAAAAATGAATGATTTGGAGAGAATCAATTTTGGGCCTGGAAGTTTAACTCCGGACTTCAATTGCCAGCAGTTCAGCTGAAGATCAAGGTCACCAGATACACGGGACCACTTGCAAGATCCCTCAGCCACTCACCATCTTGGTTTGAGTGAGGGTTTTAGGATGACAGGATTTCTCTTCTCACCATATGAAAATTCAGTGGTGAATACAATGGCACTGATACAGATTGTCATTCAGCCATTGAATGTTTCAGTGAGCATTAATTGCTGGATTCCGTCCATGACTTGAGTTGACGTCTGCTAGTCAATCATATTGGTCAGCAGCTCTCCTGTGTGTGTGTGTGTGTGTGTGTGTGCGTGTGTGTATGTATGCTAATTTGAAAGATCACAGTTGATCAATCTGCCTTCTCTTTCTCACCCAAGGCTTGAGCATGGTCTTTTTTTCAAGATTTCACTCACTTCTGAACATCACCTTACCTCCCAATTGCTTGACAATTGATGCTTGGTGGGACCCAATCATTTGATGGTCACAAATTGGCCGTTTAAGAGCCTGAGTTGGGGCCAGGGCAGGCAGGTCTGCTTAGCCCTGACATGGCCTACCATAAAACTGAGAGGTCACGACTGATACAAGCCCAATGATGGGGTAATTTGAGGAACTTTACAGGCCAACCTTCCAATATACCCTTTAAACCTACCTCCAAATGGACAAATGTGATACTATCAAATTATACTATACCAATAATCCTTCACTGGCACTGGATCATAATTTTGGAAATACTTTTCTAACAGGACTGTGTACCTATATAACACAGACTGCAACAGTTCAAGACAGTGGCCACCACTCCCTTCTCAAGTATGATTAGGGATGGGCAACCTACCATTGATACCCACAACCTATGAAAGAATGAAAATAATAAATAATAAAAAGGTACGTTACAGAAGTCCAATTTTATAAAAAAAATTACATTAGTATTCTATCCAGAAATGGTTAGCCCTGCATCATTGTGACACTTAATATTTATGTAGATATTAAAGGCAAAATTAGTTTTCCCCATTAACTTTCACTTCTAATATATATAATTGTTGAGTTTGTTCATTTAATTCTGTATTATTGGAGAGTTAAGCATAGAAGTAGTTTGAGTATTTTAAAAATTTAATTAATGTTGGAAATTTTTTAGGATATTTCGAGTCTGCTTAAATATCTTTTGAGCTTTCATTCATTTATGCTTTTGCACAGATTAGCCTGGAGAAACCTTCTGTTGGAATCAGACTTGCTACCATCTTTAGGGAAAGCGAGAGGTAATTTAACTGTCTTGATAGGTGCTTGCCAGGCAGAAACCATAGTGTGACAAGACCTCGGAAAATCAGTTTCTGCATTCCTTTGAGGCTTCAGGATATTTATAGCAGAAGGCTGCAGAATAATATAGAATTTTATTTCTTTCATAACAATTGGCTGTAATGTTACTTTGGAAATTTCTGATGATGAGGGATGGAAACAAAAATGCTGCTTTGAGTATAATTGATGATCTAGTGCAGACTGTGCTTAAAATTACATTGTGAAGTTTAAGATATGGCTCAAGTTTCTGTTCCAATTTTTGACACAATCAGACACAAATTTTCTCCTGAGGCTGTCTAAAAAGGAAATGTTTCTCCCCTGGCATTAGAAAATATTCTTTGGTATTTTTAAGAATGGTAACATGCTACAGTTTTATTAATAAATATGCAAATAGATTTATCATAAACTAAGTCTTTCTATTAACTGTATCTCATCCACCATCTTAGAGCAACCTGATTTTAAACTGAAAATGACTTTAAAATATAATGGCTAACTAGTGTATGGTAATGTAAATTAGTTGTTAATTTTATTTTGTAAAGTCTTTATTCATGTCATTTCAATAAAACAGCTTCATTTTAAAAGATTCCTTGAAAGCACATTTACAAAACCTGCCATGGTGAGAAATTCAAACTGGGCCTTGGACATTTTGTTTTGCAGCAGAGAGAGCTTCTTAGAACATAGAACATAGATCATAGAACAGTACAGCACAGAACAGGCCCTTCAGCCCACAATGTTGTGCCGACCATTGATCCTCATGTATGCACCCTCAAATTTCTGTGACCATATACATGTCCAGCAGTCTCTTAAATGACCCCAATGACCTTGCTTCCACAACTGCTGCTAGCAACGCATTCCATGCTCTCACAACTCTCTGCGTAAAGAACCTGCCTCTGACATCCCCTCTATACTTTCCACCAACCAGCTTAAAACTATGACCCCTCGTGCTAGCCATTTCTGCCCTGGGAATGTTTTGCAAACTTGTACAAAAGGCTGTGGAAACCTGATTTGCACTGTATGTAACTGGCAACACCTCAATCATTTGTACTGGCTTATCCAACTTGGAGCAAATTTCATTGGCTAAACCAATAGAACCCAACAGATATTGCTTCTGGATCATCAGAAGTAACAATAGTTTTTAAGAATGATATCTTTATAAGTTGCAATAAATGCTCTGGTAGAATACTACGAATTAATTTTCTTTTCCAAATTTGCATCATTTATTTTGTGGGCAAGTTTTTAACACTTTTTTGCTAAAATTCATTTCTTAATAAGATTGAAGTTGTCAATAGGTTTTAGTTTTAAAGTCTGTATCTCAGTGAGGAGATCCATTGTTTGAAGCTCCTGGGAAAGAAAAGTTTGGAGCAAGAGACTTTTCATTATCCGATGGTTTTAAGTTAGCGTACAGTAGGACCACTATATCTTCAACTTCAGAAGGTACAAGAGAGAAAATTTCAGATGCGCTTGATTGCGGTAGCAACATCAAAAGAGAAAATGGCAAGAAACATTGTGATGACGGGAGGTTGAAGATTAGATAGAGGTAAAGGAAGAAAGGAAACACATTTTACACTTACAACTACTTTATGGAAATTTAATGGTTGTTGTGCAAAGTCTTTGCTTTTAAGATGAAAATGGGCTTCTCGGGTGTACCAGTAGCAATCTGACTGAGAGAGAACAATACTTAAAGGTCAAATAAGATTGACTGCTGGTGATTGTGTCAATCGCAACTTTTCAGACACTGAAGCCATGCATATGAAAATGCAACATAATCTTGAGAATGTCCAGCCATAGGCTGACTAGTGGCAAGTAACATTCATGCCACACAAATGTCAGGCAATGACAAAGGTATCATTCTTGCAAACCCCCATCGTACTCCCTCCAAGGCCAATATATCCTTCTGAAAGTAGCAGAATTATAACCAACTATTAAATGCAAACAGATCATTTTATTGAATGGAAAGCCTTCACTTTTAGATTTCTGAGTATGTTTGTGATTTTAAACGTAAAATAATTTCTACAGAAGTTGTTTTCCCGCTAAGTGAAAGGCGTAGTTATAAAAATTTGCCTCTTTAATGGATAATTTTTGCATGCCCAATGTATGCAGTACACTAGAGAGAATAATGAACTAGCTCACCAGAAACGCATTATTTCTGACTTCCATATATGTTGCGAAGTAGTTAAGTAGCATTTTTCAAGAAAAATTTTCAAGATTATAGTAGAGTTTTTGTTTGTAATTTGTGGTTTAGGTTGACAATTGCCATGACAACTGGAGTCATAATCTCTGTACAGACTGAAACAGATTTAAGATTCCAGTTACTAGCTGAAAGGATGACAGGTCAAGATTTCACGCCTCAAAATCTTTCCAGTAACAAATATCAAAAAAACCACAATTGACTAAAATCTGTTTTCTTTTATTCTTCTGTCATCTTTTAAGGCAAATTCTGCTCTAAACTACAGAAAGGAACTTCCCACTTTCATACTAATAATGTGCAGGTAATCTCTAGGATGCAAGGGGGTTCTGATCTGAAGTCTGAAATTTGATTTGTCGGCACATTGGAACACAATACAGGGCAATGTAAAGCGTTTGTAAGTTCAGGAAATATTCATCTGTCAGGTCTTTATAATTACACCCCTTTATGGATTGCATTTGTATGTACAAGCATTTATAAGCTAGATGTTTGTAAATCAGGGACCACCCGTATTTGACTTTCCACAGAATTACGGCCTCCTTGGCAGCCAGTTCACAGTTGCTCCCAACATCCAAATGGATCCTATGTTGCTAATTTGCAAAGTAGTAACTATGAGTGATCCTCTGTGTATTTTCCACAGTAAAGACAATCTTAGATCTACCTCAGGCAAAGCCTGTTTCAGTGCCACATCTTCTATCTGGCCATACCAGACCAGGATGTTTAGATGCTTGCAGGATATATGCCTTCAGCTATAAATCATTTCTACCCTAGCCCAGCTAGGACTAAGAACTCCTTTCTCTTGACTGACCGCACAGAACTCCTGCCTGACTGCAATTCATTGAGTTGTAGGAAGCCTGATCTTAAAATGATATTCCTTTATCCTAGTCACCATGGTGACATAAAACATACTAGATATGTATTTATCAAAAACCAAATCATTACTGCAAGGGGAGCTTGTGAGAAGATGTGTAGCTCACGATAGGAAATTCTGTTAGTCTGTAATGGAATGCCCTAATGTTGTAATTGTACGAGCCTCCACCATTTCCTTTGGCGGTTCATTCCACACACGCACCATCCTTTGTGTGAAAACATTACCCCCCAAATCCCTTTTCAATCTTTTCCTGCTCACCTTAAACCTATGCCCTCTAGTTTCAGACTCCCCTATCCTGGGGAAAAGGCTATGACTATTCACCATATCCATGATTTTATAAACCTCTATAAGCTCACCCCTCAGCCTCCAAAACTCCAGGGAAAATAGCCCTACCCTATTCAGCCTCTCCCTATAGCTTAAACTTTTCAACCCTGGCAATGTCCTTCCTAAAGCAAGGAGACTAGAATGCAGTACTCCATAAGTGGCCTAACCAATGCCTGCATAGCTGTAACGTAACCTCCCAACTCCCATACTCAAAGCACTGGCCAATAAAGGCAAGCATACCAAATGTCTTCTTTAGTATGCTGTCTACCTGTGACTCCACTTTCAAGGAACTATGAACCTGTACTCCAAGGTCTCTTTGTTCAGCAATACTCTCCAGGACCTTACCATTAAGTGTATAAGTCCTGCCCTTATTTACCTCTCCAAAATGCAGCACCTCACATTTATCTAAATAAACTCCATCTGTCACTCTTTGGCCATCAGCCCATCTGATCAACTTCCCATTGTACTCTGAGGTAACGTACTTCGCTGTCCACTAGACCATCAATTTTGGTGTCATCTGCAAATTTACTAACCATACCTCCTATATTTACATCCAAGTCAATTATATAAGTAACAAAAAGCAACGAAACCAGCACAGATCCCTCTGGCATGCTGCTGGTCGGAAGCCTCCTGTCAGAAAAGCAACTTTCCACCACCACCAACTGCTTCCTACCTTCTAGCCAATTTTGTATCCAAACGGCTAGTTCTCCCTGTATTCCATGTAATCTAACCTTGTTAACCAGACTACGATGCAGAATCTTGTCAAACACCTTACTGAAGTCCGTATAAACAACATCCAGTGCTCTGCTTTTATAATCCTCTTTGTCACTTCTTCAAAACACTCAATCAAGTTAGTGAGACATGATTTCCCATGCACAAAGCCATATTGACTGTCCATAATAAGCCCTTACCTTTCTAAATACACGTTAGTACTGTTCGTCAGAATCCCCTTCAACAACTTGGCCACCACTGGTATCAGGCTCACCAGCGTATAGATCCCTGGCTTTTCCTTAGCACCTTTCGAAAATAGTGGCACCGCATTAGCCAACCTCCAGTATCTCGCCTGCAGCTATCGATGATACAAATATCTCAGCAATGGGCCCAGCAATCACTTCCCTAGCTACCCACAGAGATCTAGGGTACACCTGAACCAGTCCCAGGGATTTATCCTCCTATTTGCATTTTAAAAATGTCCAACACCACCTCCTCTATACGTTCACATCAATATATCACTATTTATTTCCCAAGTTCCCTAGTTTCCATATCCTTCTCCACAGTAAATATTGATGCCAAATATTCATATTGTATCTTCCCCATCTCCTGTTGTTCCATGCATAGATGTCCTCGCTGATCTTTAAGTAGCCCTATTCTCTCTCTAGTTACTCTTCTGACTTTAATGTATTTATAGAAATCCTTTGGATTCTCCTTAACCCTATTTGTCAAAGGCATCTCATGTCTCCTATTCTACCTCCTGATTTCCATCTTAAGTATACTCCTAGTACTACTATATCCGTCTAGCGATTCAGTCGATCCCTGCTTTCTATACCTGACATGTGCATTCTTCTTTTTCTTGACCGGAACCTCAATTTCTCTAGTCATCTAACATTCCCTACCTCTTCCAGTCTTGCCCTTCACCCTAACAGGAACATACAGTCTCTGGACTGTGCTTACTGAATTTTTGAAGGCCTCCCACTTTCCAGCCATCCCTTTACCTGTAAATATCCACCCCCAATCAACTTTTGAAAGTTCTTGGCTGAATACTGTCAAAATTGGCCTTCCCCCAATTTAGAACTCTGAGTTTTTGATCGGGTCTATACTTTTCCATAACTATTTTGAAACTATTAGAATTATGATCACTGGTCCCATAGTTCTCACCTACTGACATATCAGTTACTTGCTTTGCCTTACTTCCCACGGGCAGGTCAAATTTTGCACCTTTTCTCATTGGCATATCCACATACTGAATCAGATCATTTTCTTGTACATACTTAACAAATTTCTCTCCATCCAAGCCCTGTACACTATGGCAGTCCCAGTTTATGTTTGGAAAGCTAACATCTGCTACAATTACTACCCTATTATTCTTACAGATTACTGAGATCTCCTTACAAATTTGCTTCTCAATTTCCTGCTTACTTTTTGGGCAGTCGATAGTACAATCTTAATAAGGCAATCATCCCTTTCTTGTTTCTGAGTTCCACCCAAATAACTTGGCTGGAGGTAGGTACCTGGAATATCCTCCCTAAGTATAGCCATAGTCTTATCTCTAATCAAAAACACCACTCCCCAACCCCTCTTGCCCCCTTTTCTATCCTTTGTATAGCATTTATACCCTAGAACATTAAGCTGTCCATCCCTGAGCCATGCCTCTGCAATAGCTATGATATCCCAGTCTCATGTTCACAGCCATGCCCTGAGCTCACCCGCCTTACCTGTCAGGCCTCTTGTATTTAAATTAATGCAGGTAAATTTATCAGTCCTACCTTTGTTCTCTGCTTTTCTCCAGCCTGCTTTGACTAATGGACCTGTTCCGTTTCCCAACTGCACCAATCTCAGACTGATCCCTTTTCTCACTGTCTCTCTGGATGAGCTGCCCAGCACAGCACAGATTATCAGATCCAGCTCTATCTCACCATAGCCTGTCTAGATCATTTACTGTCTCTGATGTGCCTGACTGCTGATCCAAAGTCCAACAGTGGATGAGCAGAAACTTCTTCCAAATAACTGTTAAGAAGAAAAGGCCATCGTCCCCAGTCCTTGCTGCAGGCTCCATTCCTTAGTCATTGGCTCCATCTCGTGTCCCAGCATCTGTCTGAGGCTGAACCAGACCACCACCTTAGTGTCGTATTTGATGCAGACATGAGGATCTGGCTAGCTTATCTGTGTCATTACGAGTCCAGCCAATTTTGAGCTTAATAAAAACACCAAATTCAGACACTGTCTCAGCTCAGCTGTTTATGAAACCCTCTTCTCTGCTTTTGTTACCACTTGACTGAATGGTTCCAACACATTCCTAACAATTCTCCCGCATTCCACCTTCAGTAAACTTGAAGTAATTCAAAATTCTGCTGCTATGTCTTTACTCAAACCAAGTTCCATTCATTTGTCACCCCTGTGCTCTATATTGGACCTGTGTAAGCAATGCTTCCCCTTTTAAAATTTTCATGCTTGTTTTTAAATCTGTCCATGACCTCACACCTCTCTCTTTCCTTCAGCCCTACAACCTTCTAAGATTCCCACACACATCCTTCCTTCAGCTGTCTGGATTTTAGTTTCAGATTTTATCCTCCTAAACTCTACCTCTTTACCTCTCTCACATAACAGCTTTATTCACATCAATTGACATCCCACTAGACAAAGAAACATTACTAGAAGAAGCAGCAACTCAATCAGCAAGGACAACATACTTAAATTATTGGACCTCAGCCTCACCACACACTTTGTCTTTAATGGTCACATACACAAACAGATCAATGGTACACCCATGGGGTCACCCATCTCAGGATTCATCGCAGAAGCAGTCATGCAAAGACTAGAACACAGAATCCGCCCCCACATTCAACCTAAACTGTGGATCCAGTGTGTGGACTACACATTTGTCATTATTAAACACAACAAATTAGAAGAGACTCACCACCTCATCAATAATGTATTCACAGGGATTAAATTCACAAGGGAAGAAGAAACCAACAATCAACTTGCACTTCTGGATGTTAGAGTAGAACGATTGACAAATGAGGAGTTCCAAACCTCAGTATACAGAAAAGCAATCCATACAGTTCAAATCCTCAACTTCCACAGCAACAAACAAATCTGCTTTAGGACACTACTTAAATGGGCCAGGACACACTGCAACCTGCCAGAATTACACCAGGAGGAAGAAGAAGAACACTTATACAAGATCCTCAGTTTAAACGGATATCGCCGCAACTTCATCCACAGATGCTGACATAACAGACAACAACAGGAGGGCTCAGTATGACCTAACACACTGACCACACTGCCCTACATCAGGAACATATCAGAACTGACAATGAGGCTCCTAAGACCACTAGGAATCATGGTGGCCCACAAGCCCACAGCCACTCTACGACCAACACTCACAAGAATTAAAGACCCTATTCCCACAACATGCAGAACCAACATGGTTTACAAAATACCATGCAAAGACTGCCACAAACATTACATGGGACAGACAGGAAGGAAACTAGCCATCAGAATACATGAACATCAACTAGCAGCAAAATGGCACAATGAAATCTCCTTAATATCTTTACATTCAGACAATGAAGGCTGTCAGTTTAATTGGGACAAGGTAACCATAGCAGCCCAAGCCAACCATAGCCATGTACAGGAATTCCTAGAGGCATGGTTCTCCACTCATAATTCAATCAACAAACAAATAGAATTGGACCCCATATGCAAACCCCTACAGATCCAAACCGGAAATGACACTACTCACCATAACAGACCGGACAGTATAAATTCCATGCGGAGTAGAATAACATTGCTTCATCAAAGGCCTCACTGATGATGTTACTTAGCATGGTGACGAAACATCTGGCGAAAAAACAAGTCCGCTCGGCGAGCAAGTCAACAACCTCATCAGATTGATTTACTGATGGAAAATGTTAGAGTTACAATAGGTTTTAAATAAATGATTCGGCATGGAATGGAGGATGGGTCAAAGAACAAAAGGGAAAGTCAGTGAAAGGACAGAAGATGAGATATTAAATGAATGTTGACGATAAGGCAAATGTTCAAAACAAGTGAGACGTCTCGGGGGCAAGAAAAGCTGCAAAATGTGGATCCAGAAGAAGTGTAAATGCAAATCACAGAATCATCATGAATCAGCCATCCAAAAGCTCTGAAATTGTCTAATTCAGTGCTGGGTCCAGAAAGCTGAAAAATGTTAAATTGGAAGATTGTGTTGGCCTTCAATCTTGCATTGAGTTTCATTTAGAATCAAAAGTGTTGCTGTCAGGGGGGTGAGGAAGATCCTTGCCCTCCTTTCCATGACCCTAATCCGAGAAATATTCAAAGTAGTCTTTTCCCTTTCCCAGCAGTGATCCTTGCTGAAAGGACCCAAAAGGAAGAAACACTTCCCTTGTTAAAGAACAAGTGAGTGAAAGATATAATGTGGACTAGGGTATATACACTGAGTTGGTGCATTGAAGAGTTCAATAAAACCTAACACTTTGATCAGAATGTTCTCATCTGCCTTTCTGTGGCTCAGTCTCAATTTTGTTTGATAATTCTTTTGTCAAATATTTGATGTGTGCCTGAAAGATGCTGTTTAATGAAAGCTGTTGTTTTATATTATATAACTATAGGCTTTCTTTTTGACATCTAAAAATATTTCAGTGAAACGTCTTCAGAAATTTCCCTAGATAAGACTAAACAAGTTATCTAGTTGATTTGTAAGATGTAAGTGTGCAGAGCGCATTGAAAGTGTTGGCTGTGTGAAACAGCCTTGTTTCATGCTTATGGTATTCTTAAATGGGAGTTAGTGAATAGATTAAAACAAAGATGTGTTTTTCTCAGTGTAGATGTTAAATATTGATCTTCAGTTGCTTCTGTGAAGTCTGTTTAGAATTAGATTAGAGCAGATATTTCCGTTAGATCTAAAGGATATACACAATCTGTTCTGCTGGAGTGCCTGTTTGAAATGTATTACATAAATACATTGACAAATATTTTAATGTTTTCTGTACTAAAAGCTTTCATGTCAATAGTAATAGTGAAAAAAGACTTTGCTTAGGAAGTCTTTTTTGTGCCTGTCTATTGGAAATTATTTGTTTACTGATTAGATTCCACTCTCGCCTGTCAACACCTGAGGGTTCTGACATCCCCACCCTACTGGGTTCCAACGCCCTGCTGGCCAACCCTCTAAGACCCAATATCTTCCACTACCCCACAGGACCAGATACCCACCTCTCCACCCTGCCCCTGTACCTGATACACAGCCTCCCCTGCTATCGGACTTCGCCACCCCCACTGCTGGCCTGTCATTCTCATCACGTGAGACTCACTCTTCCTCTCTTCCCTCCAACATCCTCTACCAAACCCTTTACTTCCCTTCCACCTGCCACCAACCAATGGGCCTGAAAGCCTACCTTCCCTGCCAGATCTGATATCTGGCACACCCCCCACCTCTCATCCTACCCAAGTGTCACCCAACCTAACTAGCACTCTGGCATTTTACCTATCTGGCATTCTGTTACCCTACCAACCAGGCACATGAACAAATACTCACCCTCTCAGTGGTCAAAGTAGCTGTTTGTGCTGGTAAACATGTAAGTCACAGAATACGGCAACTACTGCTGTGAAAAGGGGGCATGATTTGAATATTCCTAACTACCCTGCACTTCAAGGGAACTATTAGATTTCAGAACTTTTTTTCATAGAATCCCGACAGTGTGGAGACAGGGCCTTCAGCCCAACAAGTCCACACCGACCCTCAGAGCATCCCACCCAGATCCATCCCCCGATAACCCACCTAATCTGAGCATCCCTGAATACTAAGGGCAGTTAGGCATGACCACTCCACCTGGCCTGCACATCTTTGGACTGTGGTAGGAAATCCAAGCAGACATGGGGAGAATGTGCAAACACCACAGGCAGTCACCCGAGGTCCTTGGTCCTTGGTACTGTGAGGCAGCAGTGCTAACCACTGTACCACCCGGACCCACCTTTCAAGAGGAGCCATTATCCAAATTTCCTGCCAAAAGATTAACAGAAAGTAGTCGGAACAGTGTGGGAATCTGACTATGGTCGCCATTCCTTGGAAATCTTTCCCAATGATATTTTATGTACCACATGCAACATTCTCTGCTTCACTTCTCCAGTTGTACATTCAGTGTTAAGTCTCCTGATTTAACTTTTAGTATTCATTCTTTTCCTCCAAGTAAATTTGTCCTGCAACCATCAGCATAGACAGTGCTGTATTTTACTGCAAAAATATTTCATTTTTGTAAATATAAACATATATTATAATTTGACTTTGTTTAGGATAAAGTACAATCAAAGTAGGTAAAGAATTCGAATGCATGTCCATTCACCCATTATATATTTTCACTTGCATCTCTTTGATAAGCTGCTGGAAATTGCTGACTGTGTTATTTATGTCACAGAAGGGGCAAGCACCATTGCGGATTCAGACATGTGTGCTGTAAAGACTGAGACAACCTAAGTGCTCAAACAGTACACTTTATGTTTAAAACATTTTTGCTTCCTTTGCTTGACTGATGCTGATCTCCAGATGTTGAGATTGAAAGTTGAAGAATACATACAAACCTTCAACCTAACTTAATGGACTAGCTGTGTATATACTGGAGAAAAACTGGAGAAAGGGTCAGTTTTACTACTTTGCACCTCCAACTGCTGCATTGCAGAGAAGCTTGCAAATACGATAAGAAGGCCAAAGAGATTGATTATTGCATGTACGACCCATTAGCTGCCAACAGCACATCCTGAGCAGCAACTTGGCAACAATGCCAACTATTAGCTTCAAGTATGTTAACTCTTATAGCAGAACTCTCCCTTCAAGGACTGGCCTCTTAAACCGTCCGCAAAAGTGGTGCATTTGAAGACAACCCATCTCAAATGGAGGAGCAAATTACTGCAGATGCTGCAATCTGTACCGAAAACAAAAAATGTTGGAGATCACAGCAGGTCATGCAGCATCCATGGAGCGAGAGCAAGCTAACTTTTCGAGCCCAGATAGCTCTGATGAAGAGGCATCTAGACCCGAAATGTTAGCTGGCTTTCTGTCCATGGATGCTGCTTGACCATCTGAATGAATTTGTTTGTTGGGTGTTCATTATCATCCACAGTTGGAAAGATGCGAGATTTTGCACCTTGGGCCAGATATAAGAAAATATGTTATTTACTCTGCATATTTTTGTTCTGTTTTTTCATTTTTTCAATATTGACAGTTGAAACCTGTGTGGAAACAACAATTGAGGAGCTATATATTCCACTAAGTTAATTTGTCCATATCCAGGAACAAACTGAATATGATGAAGAGTGTTGTCTTTTATCTGTTCATACTGGTATTCCAAAGCAATTCAACCTCCTACAAACAGAAGCACACCTGACAGCTGCTGGCTTTGTTCTGTGAGTGAGCATTAAGAGAAAAGTTTGTAGTCAGATGATAAATTGATTTGAGTCTGCCGGAAATCTGGAAATTGCTGAATTTCAGATACATTTTAAAGATATCTTCTTGTGTGATCAACACCTTTCTTTCTCCCTGGTTGACATCAAAGGGTGGCAATCTACCAGCTCTAAGGCCATGAAGAGAGAAGATGGAGGAATGTTGTCACAAAGCGACATTAGTTGGGATCTGACATTAAGAGTGTTGGTGAAGAGTTGCATGTTTTTATTATTTTCTGTATTAAAGATTAATAGTCTTGATCTGCAAATTACAGGAACTTCCAGAAAACATCCAGCCTTTGCTGCTGCTTAATTGTTATTACTAAAAAGTTTAATTAATTTACTGTCAAAACTACCATGTGATAAAGTGTTTACCATTTTCTGAGGTTCTGGATATCGCGAGCGCCCATAACATTATCAGTAATTAGAATACACAGTCAGGGTGTCTGTGTAACTCCTGTGAATTTGATTTATTGTAGTCACATGCACCTAAGTACAGTGAAAAGCTTTATTTTGTGAGCATTACAGGCAGATCATAGCAAGCAAGAATATAAAGATCATAGGGTGTTTAGACAGAGCAAGTCATACAAGCTTACAGCTGCACAGGAGTTGCACAAAGCATGATCAACATTATTTGAAATTTGACAGTTCACTGCGCAATCGAATAACAGCAAGGAAGAAGCTGTTCTTGAGCCTATAAGGTGCGTGTTCAAGCTTCTGTAGAGGTTGGAAGAAAATATTACCAGGGTGGCAGGGGTCGTTGGTGCTGGTAACATTTCCCCGGCAACGAGAAGGGTAGATGGAGTCCGTGGAGGGGGGGGGGGTTGACTTCTATGATTATCTGGGCTGTGCATACCACTTGCTGCAGTTTCTTATGGTCCTGGGCAGAGACTTACTGTATCAGGTAATTTTGCACCAGATAGAAAGCATTCCATGGTGCATTTGTAAAAATTGGTGAGGGTCCTTATGGACATGCTAAATTTCCTAAGCCACCTGAGGAAGGAGAGGTTTTGTTGTGCCTTCTTGATTGTCGCATCTACATGGGAGGTCCAGAACAGGCTGCCAGTTATTGTCACTCCAAGGAACTTGGACACTTTCAGACCTCTTCCTTTCTTCCTGATGTCAACAATCAGTTCTTGTGCTTTAACGACATTGAGAGAGAAGTTGTGATCATTGCACGAGTACACCAAGCCATCTGTCTCCTTCTTGTATTGCCACTCATCCATCCAACCACAGTGGTGTCATCAACAAACTTGTAGATGGTGTTCGAATGGAATTTGGCTGCGCTTTCATGGATGTACAGGAAGTAGACTACGGGGCTAAGATTGCCAGATCATTAATCATCAAACACACTTTAATAGGGACAGCAAACTTGTTTTGAGTGAAATGAGAAAAAATTTTCAGGAAGAAACTAAAGTTATATTTCTGTGGTTTGGAGTAGATCTGTAGCTCGGGTTGTGGATGTTGAGGTTGGTTGGCTCGCTGAGCTGGTTTGTTGTTCTGCAGACGTTTCGTTACCGTGCTGGGTAGCATCCTCAGTGCAGCCTTTGGTGAAGCGTCGGTGTGTTTTCCTGCCTGGTTTTTAAACACTGGGGTCCGTTGCAATGGATTGCCTCACTTCCGGGTTTCCTCCAGAGTGGAATGTGTATGGGATCAAGTTCAATGTGTTTTTTAATAGCATGCTTTGTGGAGTGCCACGCTTCCAGTTCAGCCATTTACATTATACTTTCCTCTTGCATTTGATCTTCCAAAAAACATCACCACACACTTGTTCAGATTAAACTCCTTTTACCATTTCTCTGCTAAATGTTTTAGCTCATATGTAACCTGCTGCATCCTGTAATATGCTTCCTTGCTATTCACAACACCAGCAATTTTCATGTCAACTCAAACTTATTGACCAGAGCATTGACATTTCTATCCAAGTCCTTTACATATACTACAGCTGCAGTCCCATAAGTGATCCTTGCGGAATATACCTGGCCACGAAAACGCAACTACCCTCCATCTATTGTGCCAAATTTATATCCAGTTTGTTAATTCACCTTCTAGATCAGCCTTCTATGAGGGATCTTATCGCATGTCTTGCTGGAGTTCCTTTGGACAACATCCTTGATCTCACTCTCACCAATCATCTTTGCACTTCATCAAAAAACTCACTCATGTTTGCGAGACAGGACATCCCCAGCATAAAACATTTGACTATTCGTGATAAGTCCATTCTTCTCCAAACACAAGTAGATCCTATTCCTCAGAATCTTCTTCAAAAATTTCCTTACCACTGATGTAAGGCTCACTGATCTATAGTTTCCAGGATTATCCCTTAAACAATGAAATAACATTGGTTTGTCTCCAGTTGGATCACATCTATGGCTAAACGGACTGCAAAGATCTCCATCAAAACCTCAGAAATTTCCTCACTTGCCTCCTTCAGTAACCTTGGATAGAACCCACCAGGCTCGAAGGGATTTACCTCCATGTTTTTCAAGATACCTAATGCCTCCTTCTTCTTAATGTTGATATACCTTACAGCTTCAACAAACCTCTGTTTAGACTTACCGTCATTCATGTCTTTCTCCTTTTATGAATACTGATGTGGAGTATTCGTTAAGGATCTCATCCACTTCCTCTGGCTCCACATATAGACAAAGGTCCTTTGTCTTTGAGTGGACCTACGTTTCCCTAGTTATCCTCTTACTTCAAATATGCATATATAAAAATCATCTCATATGGTTCCTTTACTCGTTGTACTATCCATGCGTTGTTTCAAGATTCGCTCCTGGATGCACTTAACAAATTCTGCCCACAAGGTTGCAGACTTTCTTGCTGAGCCAATGTGTTTGATTGCAAACTGGGACAACACATCCATAATAGCACAAACCAAACAGGGACATGCCAGGGAGTGCCTGGAGGCCTGGCATTCCGATTGGAACTCGAGCAACAAACACATTGAACTGGGCCAGATACACAAATCACTGAAAAACAGAACCAGAAGAGATGCCAACCACCCCAGCAAACCGAGGCATATAAATAACATGTGGGACAGAACACCAACACTTCACCAATGGCACACTGACTATGTTTACCTACCAGGGTGACAAAACGTCTGCAATCAAACACACCGGCTCAATGAGCAAGTCTACAACCTTATTCACAACCTAAGTTACATGTCTTCTCAAAAACTTTAAATTCTGCCCATCTGAGCCCCTGGCATGAAAGGAGTCCCAGTGAATATTTAGGGAATTAAGGTCAGTCATTGCCACAACCCTGTTGTTTCTATGTCTTTCTATGATCTGCTTACACATCTGTTTCTTTAATTCCCACTGGCTTTTGGGAGGCCTGTAATAAAACCCCATCATAGTAAAGTTAAAGTTCTAACTTACAATTTTGCTGATATTAGACAGAAACTTTTAAACATTTATGGGGGAGGCTGTTCACATGTAAAGGGATGTCTGGCAAGTGGGAGTCTTTCAAAAGCAAGATGATGAGAGGTCAGGGCCAGCATGTTTCTGTAAGTGAGAAGACAAGGCTGGAAGGAGTAGGGAACATTGGATGATGAGAGATATTGAGGCTGTGGTCAAGAAAAGAAGGTTTCATAAGACAGGTATAGGCACCTGGGATCATGTAAATCTCTTTTGGAGCATGGGAATGCAGGAGTACATTTAATCGAGAAATCAGGAGGGCAAAAAGGGGACATGAGATAGCTTTGGATTCTCCTTTACCTTATCTTCCAAAGAAATTCTTCAAATATATAATGGGCAATGGAGAAACTGGGAAGAGAATAGGGCTCCTTGAAGATCAACAAGGTTGTCAATGGGAGAGATCCTAAATGAATATTTCTCATGAGTATTTACTGTGGATAAAGACTTGGAAGCTAAGGAACTCAGGAAATGAATAGTAATGTGTTGAAAACGGTCCTCATTACAGAAGAAGAGGTGCTGGAGATCTTAAAACACGTAAAGGTAGGTAAGTCCTCAGGACTGTATCCCAGGGCATTGTGGGAAGCCAGGGAAAGAATTGCAGGGCCCTTAGCAGACACATCTTTCATCATCAATAGCCAAGGATGAGGTGCCACAAGACTGGAGGGTGGCTAATGCTGTCCCATTATTTAAGAAAGGCTGCACAGAAAAGCCAGGGAACTATAGACCGATGAACCTGATGTCATTGGTGTGTAAGTTTTTGGATGGGACTCAGAGAGCCAGAATCTACATGCGTTTGGAAAGGCAAGGACTGATTAGGAATAGTCAGCATGGCTTTGTGTGTGGGAAATTGTGTCTCACAAACTTGATTAAGTTTTTTGAAGATTGAATACCTTAGCAAGGCCTTCAAGAACAAACTGCATGGTAGACTGGTTAAAATTGTATCAGTGATAATGGGAACTGCAGATGCTAGAGAATCCAAGATAATAAAGTGTGAAGCTGGATGAACACAGCAGGCCAAGCAGCATCTCAGGAGCACAAAAGCTGACGTTTCGGGCCTAGAGGGTCTAGGGCCGAAACGTCAGCTTTTGTGCTCCTGAGATGCTGCTTGGCCTGCTGTGTTCATCCAGCTTCACACTTTTTTATCTTGGTAGACTGGTTAGTAAGGTTAGATCGCCTGGGATCCAGGGAGAGCTAGCGAATTGGATACAAAATTGGCTTGATGGTAGGAGACAGAGGGTGGTGGCACAGGGTTGTTGTTCAGACAGGAGGCCTGTGACCAGCGGCATGCCGCAAGGTTTAGGGCTGGATCCACTGCTGTTTGTCAATTATGTAAAAGTTTTGGATGAGAATATAGGAAGCATAGTTAGTAAGTTTACGAATAGCATGTACCCCATATGACTAAGATATCTATTCAGTGGCTTGTGCCACTGCATGCTTCCCACCTCCTCCCCGCACCCCCCCCGCCCCCCCCATGCCCCACCCAGATTCATTCTGTGTTCATCTTCATTCTAGGTCCAGAGTCAGTAAGGGCCCTGAAGGACTTTACTGCAAACTACTTTGAAATCATTCTGTCTGAATTTTCCAATCAGAAGGAACTTCTTTACCAAAAGAACGTGAAAGAATGTTGATCTTGCTGGTGTCAGGAAAGTAATTGAATTGATGAGCTTAAGGAGAAATGAGACAAAGTATGAGGGTGAAGGGAATAGATAATTATGATTGTATATTTCGATGAGGAAAGACAGGAGGAAATTCAAGTAAAGCAGAAACATCAAAGTGGCCGTACTATCCTGTTTTAATGCTGTACATCGAACATAATCCAATATAAGATTATTTTGATCGATGTCACCTGACCATTTTGAGAATCAGTTGCCAGTGAAAGCTTCCATATGTACTTAACCCTGGTCATGGCTGCTATTGTGTGTTCAAAATATCATAATACTCAAAATGATAACCAAAATACTTGTATCTGGAAAATGAAAGCATGACCACAATATAGATTGCTGCCTGAAGGGATGTTGTAAAATTTGATTATATGTATCAGTTTATCAGGCTTGTAGATGAGAGAGAATACTTGAGCGTAGACAAATCAACTGCCACATTTCATCAAAGATTTACCGCAGAATCTATCTATGATTTCATAATTTTCCACTTAATCTGGCTGTAACTTGCTGATTGTTTGGTCTCCTTTCTTTTTCCAGCTGTTTCCGTCATGCGACACAGTGCATCATCCTTTGGATTTGCTGTAAGTAATACTGTGTAAATAATCACAGAGAAAAGGGTTTTGCCACAGTTATCTAGGGTTGATCTGAAACAAATTGTTCACTATTCTTTTAAAACTTAACATTGTTTGATTCTTCCCAAGATTAATTACAAAAGAGAGAACTAGGAGTTGAGGCAAATTTAAGTTTTTACACGGCTACTGATTGTTGCAACAGTATGGATCTGGAAGTTAGTTCTGTTCAGAATGTAACAGCTGTTGTCACTCTCATACAGTATTCTTTTAACATTAGCGCATATAAAGTAGTACAGCTTTAGAGTCTCACCACTTAGCCAATTTACTGTTCCCTAACATTCAGCCAATTGCCAATTGCTTACGTAAAGCAAGTATGATGATGGACTGTAATGCATGTCAAGAAAAATGTAATAGTTGAGGTGGGTGTGGGATGGTAAGGGGGTTGGGGGTCAGCAGAAACACTCCCTTTTGGATATCATGCGTGGTCACTTCACCAGTGCAGCACCTTCACCAAGTTGGTGCCCATACTGTAACCGAGCTGTGGTAAAACAAATGATAGGGATGCTGAAGGAGCACGTTGTAGTTTGGTATAACATGGGAAGGGCCCCGGTATAGTCCCAACAAAGTTTACCACATTATCCTGGCATGCTATGTTTTACGCATTTGGAGCAGGCAATTGCACGATGTGATATCTGCCGGGGAGAAAGGGAACATTCCTCTGAGGAGACAGATGGGCAAATTGAGCTGGGGGAAGCTTGCATTGTGGATGACAGAGCTCAGCTGAACTGAGTGTTACAAGGTGGACAGGAGCTGATTTGATATCCAGTTGCAGTTGATGCCAGCTTGATTGTGTAGACCATCGTGGACTGTCAAAGCCAAGGTGCCAGCATTTGGTTTGCATTTTGGGTGCTAGCTGCAACCTGCTTTCATTCCTGTGTGCTCCCCTTTGATGGCTGTCAATAAGCTTCACGTACTAGATAGTGATAAAATGTGGGTAGCCACTGCGTAGTGGGGAAAGAGTATCAAGGACTTGGAAAGGGGCTTCAGACAGGATATATCTAAAGATGGGTAAATCATGTTGCCTGGTGGTTAAACAGCAACACCGGTGAAAAAATGGACTTGTACGTGCGAGGGAGTTTCAGTAGAGCTGGCTATGTGCTGTGGACAGTGTAGCTTTGTGACTGCTATACCATTATGCTGCTGAAGGGCAATGCTGGATCGCTAATGCTTGCCTATGAGGCATTTTAAAAATGGCATGGGGTGCAAAGCCTGCTATTCTTTTGATGGATAGCCAGTGAGCGTTGAGTTGTTTTGGTAATGGCACATGGAAGGACGGGGGCTAGAACTGGAGGTGAGGGACACTGTAGAGTGGGTTAGGTAGTTAATGAGGCATGATTGGGAAGATATGACAAGTAGGCTTGCTAAGTCTCCTAGTGAGAATCTGGCTAGCAGCTCAACGTGACATGCACATTGAAATTCTTGCCAAATGTCTGTATCTCAGATTAAGTCAGTTTGCACTGAGTTCCTACTGCAAATTGATAAATTACTGCACAAAATACTCTTTCCTCTAAGGCCAGCCATGTTCCAGAAATAATCACATTCATTATATCATGTATTTTCCCATGTTGATGCTGTGTGACATGTTTGCCTTTTGTTTTAAGTTTGATGCTACGCTGGATGTGTTGTCTTCTGCAATAGTGCTGTGGCGTTACAGCAATGCAGCTGCTGTGCACTCTGCCCATCGGGAGAATATGTAAGTCTAACCATAGCTTGTCAAAATTAATGATAGTTATTCGTCTAGGTCACTAAAAGAAGTACAAATTCAGTGCTTTGGTACATTTCTGATTCCGCTTAAACATACCCTGTGTTTGAACTGAGCATCAGAATACTTTATACACTGTATAATGAGGAAAGAAGTAGATGCTCAAAGAAGAAAAGCAAATCCAAATTGAGTTAGTATGCTGTTTTGCCAGATTAGCTTGAGGTCTAGATAACTGACATTTTTCTGAAATAGCATGCATGATTGTTGATTGGTCAAGAGGGATGAGGGCACCTCCAGTAACACTAAAGCAACTTGACGTAATCCAGGAGAAAGTACTACATTGGCACCACATCCACAAACATTCACTCCCTCTACCAACAACACTCAGTAGTAGCAGTTTGTACCATCTGCAAGATAAAGTCAGAGAGTCATCTGCCATGGAAACAGGCCTTTCAGCCCAATTCGTCCATGCTGACCAGTTTACCTAAACTGATCTAGTCCGTTTGCCTGCATTTGGCCCATATCCCTCTAAACCTTTCTTATCCATGTACCTGTCCAAAAGTCTCTTAATGTTGTAATTCTACCCACCTCTACTACTTCCTCTGGCAGCTCATTCCATATACGCACCACCCTCTGTATAAAAAGTTGCCCCTCAGGTCCTTTTTAAATCTTTCCCATTGCATCTTAAACCTGTGCCCTCCAGTTTTGGATTTCTCTACCATGAGGAAAAAAGACTTTAGCATTCGTACTTAATATTCACCTTATCTATGCCCTTTATGATTTTATGAGCCTCTAAAAGATCACACCTCAGCTTCTATGCTCCAAAAGAAAAAGTTCCCAACTTATCCAGCCTCTCCTTATAACTTAAACCCTCTCGTCTCAGTCACATTTTGCACCCTTTCCAGTTAAACGACAACCTTCTTATAGCAGGGTGACCAGAATTGTATACAGATGCGGTGCAGAAATTCACCAGAGGTCCTCAGGAAGCACCTTCCAAACCCACAGCCACTTCCATCTCAAAGAAACCTGCGGCTTCTCCTAAAAGCTATCCACCATCCAGACTTGGATGTATAATATTGTTTCTTCTGTACTGTTGAATCAAAATCCAGGAACTGCCTCTCTAACAGTACTTTGGTTCTACCCACACCAAATGAACAGTGGTTCAAGAAGATAGTTCAGTGCCATCTTCTCAAGTACAACTAATGATGAGCAATGAATGCTTGGCTAGCTAGCAATGCCCACATTCCCAAAATACAAAAGAAATGCTTGCTACAAAGGGGGAACCTTCCAGAAAATCTGTATCAATGTGGAGGAATATAAAGGAGTTCAGCACCAACTTGATACAGGGTTTGACATGGAGTTTGGAGACCATCTGCTCCAGCACTGAAGAAGTGGTTGAAATATTTGAAGACCCAACCATGAAGTGCTACCAAGATAATAAAATGTGAGGCTGGATGAACACAGCAGGCCAAGCAGCATCTCAGGAGCACAAAAGCTGACGTTTCGGGCCTAGACCCTTCTCCATTGCTGAAAGAGTCACAATGTGTGAAGAAAGATACCATCAGCTGGAAACAGGTTTAGAAAAGAGCTCTCTGCGTGACTCCCTTGTCCACTCCACACTCCCCTCCAAACCCACCACACCCGACACCTTCCTCTGCAACCGCAGGAAGTGCTACACTTGACCCCACACCTCCTCCCTCAACCCCATCCCAGGCCCCAAGATGATTTTCCATATCAAGCAGATGTTCACCTGCACATCTGCCAATGTGGTATACTGTATCCACTGTTCCCGTTGTGGCCTCCTCTACATTGGGGAAACCAAGTGGAGGCTTGGGGACAGCTTTGCAGAACACCTCTGTTCGGTTCGCAATAAACAACTGCACCTGCCAGTCGCGAACCATTTCAACTCCCCCCTCCCATTCCTCAGACGACATGTCCATCATGGGCCTCCTGCAGTGCCACAATGATGCCACCCAAAGGTTGCAGGAACAGCAACTCATATTCCGCTTGGGAACCCTGCAGCCTAATGGTATCAATGTGGACTTCACCAGCTTCAAAATCTCCCCTTCCCCCACCACATCCCCAAACCAGCCCAGTTCGTCCCCTCCCCCCACTGCATCACACAATTAGCCCAGCTCTTCCCCTCCTCCCACTGCATCCCAAAACCAGCCCAGCCTGTCTCTGCCTCCCTAACCTGTTCTTCCTCTCACCCATCCCTTCCTCCCACCCCAAGCCGCACCTCCATTTCCTACCTACTAACCTCATCCCACCTCCTTGACCTGTCCGTCTTCCCTGGACTGACCTATCCCCTCCCTACCTCCCCACCTATACTCTCCTTTCCACCTATCTTCTTTTCCCTCCATCTTCGGTCCGCCTCCCCCTCTCTTCCTATTTATTCCAGAACCATCACCCCATCCCCCTCTCTGATGAAGGGTCTAGGCCCGAAACGTCAGCTTTTGTGCTCCTGAGATGCTGCTTGGCCTGCTGTGTTCATCCAGCTTCACACTATTATCTTGGATTCTCCAGCATCTGCAGTTCCCATTATCTTAGAAAAGAGCAAGCTCTTTTTTGACTATCGCTGTCTTCCTCTATAAGGTCAGGACATGCAGAAATGCCTCTTGTCCTCCAGTTAGCTCTAGCTGCCTTCAGGTTCTTCGCCATTTATCCTGCAAGAAAGTGTTTGTTAGTGAATGATGTGTAATCTGTTTCGCCTGTGCAGTAACCATGGTTACGAGCTGCAAGATATGGATGTGAGGCCTGGGACTGCACTGAGTACGCGAGAATGAAACAGCTTATGAATGTCAAGTACACATTCTGATAGATAGAGATTGTTGGTTGGTGAATGAAGTGTGATACACTAAGCAGTATGAGAGGCTGTGATAACAAAGTGTGAAGCTGGATGAACACAGCAGGCCAAGCAGCATTTCAGGAGCACAAAAGCTGATGTTTCGGGCCCAGACCCTTCTGTCTTTCCTAGGTTGTTATAAATGTGGAGAGAGAGCAAGCTAACATTTCAAGTATAGACGATTCTTGATGAGATTCGATGTGTTAGCTTGCACTCTCTCCATGGATACTGCCTGAGGCGCTGTGATCTCCAGCACTTCTTGTTCGCAGTACAGATTTCAGCATCTGCAATAACTTGCTCCTACCTATGTTACAAATTTGGATTTATGTTTAGCACTTGCTTTAGCCACAATGCAGAGTGACTTTAAGTAATGCAGCAAGACGTGGTTTTGGCGGCTCTGCAGCCACTCAGCAGCAATGTTAAGGGCTGGCTGTACCATGTGACCAGCCAGCAACACAAAGTTGACATAGTGGCTACATTACATTGAACAGGCATGAGATAATGGCGCACTTCAATTCCTATATTTGTTTTTATTGCTATCAAATTCAGTCCCCATTGCGATTGTAACTAATTTGAAGATTTCTTTCTTTTATCCATCTACAAAACCTGATATAATTTTAATCCCTTGAGCTCCTTAATTCAAGACTGAAACACTAGTGAACTCAGTACCTGTGTAATGTTATATAAATGCTGCAGTACAGGCCTGATCATTCACTAGGTGGCATGCTAGTCATCTTTAGAGCAAATAGTGTATTTTGCACTTATTGGTTGAAGAGATTTAATTTTGCTTCATCACTTCAAACATGCACAACAGCAATGTAATCATTATTATACCCAGACTGGAGCAACACAGTATTCATTATTGTACCAAGACTGGAGCAACACAGTCTATGTGGAAACAAAACTAGGCAGCACTCAAAATAAAATGTATTAATATATTCAGATAGAGAATTTGCCCAACGTTTCTAAAATAAATTAAACTCACTTTATTGTTTGTCAAAAGTCCCTGAATTTTGTCACAAGAATGATTTTCCATTTTGTGTCAGTTTCTGTTATATATATCACCGTTCAAATTTTCAGCACTGAAAATTACATGGGTACAATTTATACAAGGTAACCCAAACTTATAGGAAGTGACTTATAACCTAGTATAGTTAGAGTTAGTTCTTCTTTATAGTTCTGCTATATAAGTATATTTAAAGAGATGTAGTATTCGATGAATTCACTAAGAGAATAGGGAGTGCTTTGCAAACCTTTTCTTAATATTCCAACAGTTTATTCAGATTATTGCTTTACAGCTACTGTATGAGCAACAGCTATCTGTGATTATTGTGGTGATGCACTGAGTTCCTGATCTATTGTACTTTGAGATTACAACTGAACTGCATTAACTCCTGGGTCTGCTTCATGTATATTTATTTCTTTTCCAAATTGCTGAAACTTTCACAAGAATCGTGCCTTAGTGCTGTTCTACTTCAGAAATTCTCCAACGAGTTAGGTCTTCCTTCTTTCATCTCCTATGTTGTGTCATGAGACATGGGCATTGTTGACGCAACCAACATTCATTGCCCATCCCTTGAACACAATGGTTTGCTAAAAGTCAGTCTCACGGTTGTAGATCTTGAGTCACATGTAAGGCTTAGATAAGGATGGCAGATTTTGACATTAGTGAACCAGATCAGTTTTTACAAAAATCCATGAT
Organism: Stegostoma tigrinum; assembly: GCF_030684315.1. NCBI lineage: Eukaryota > Metazoa > Chordata > Chondrichthyes > Orectolobiformes > Stegostomatidae > Stegostoma > Stegostoma tigrinum. Next base: position 72,249,208 of record NC_081360.1, on the reverse strand, counting down.
AGTTTTGTGGTCAAAATTTCAATTCTACCAGCTGCCATAGTGGGATTTGAATCCCTGTCCCCAAAGCCTACTCTGAATTTCTGGATTACTGGCCCAGTGACATTATCACGAGACCATCACTTCCACAATTGTGTCTTTACTATTGCTGAAAGTCTTTGTAGCTCGTAGAGGGATTCGAATCACAGCCACACCTAAAAAGTTTTGGACCTGATTCCCTAACCTGCACTCCCTATCCATTGCAGGAATCCCATACAGCTATCTTCAACCTGCAGGCAGTGTGCTTAAGGAGGCGGGACTGGGTAAAATGTTGAGCAGGTCAATGTTACATTGCTGCTGATGGAAGGGCTATAGACATCAGTGATTTGGATTTTGTAGATTTTTAAACGAATTTACTTAAAAGGAGGAGCAGCTGATCTTCAAACAGAAGCTAGGCTGTATGGACAAAGAGATTTAAACAATTCAGTTGTGTCCAATCACAACTGTTCATTAAGAGAAACACTACAAATAAATGTGAAAAATAAAATTCAAGGAAAAGTCATCCAAGAATAATTAGTTTCTAAATTTCACAGGAGAGGTTCCCAGAACATAACATCAGCTGATGCAATGCTTTAGCTGCCAGGGGAGGCAGAGAATAGTGTGGGCTGGCAGTAAAAGCGCCAGAAGGCAGAATTGGGTTTTTGGCTGTTATGATCTCACCCACATCTGTGTTTAAATCAGGTAGGTTTGAAGGTGAGTGGCAAGTCCCTGTGGTCCTGTTAAGTGGGTAATTGAAATATTCAAGAAGACAGTAAACTAAGAATTTAACTCAATGGCTATGGCTGGAGGCTCTACCTACATTTCCTATCCCACCACCTGGATTGTCTGTCTCATCTCTGTTGAGTTCTGTCTACCTTCAGGGGAGAAAACACTGAGCTGAGAGAGAGATGTGAAGGAACAACATTTGTAAAAGCTGACCTCTTGATGGCACATCAAGGTGAGAATGTGTTTAAATGTTGGCTGCTCAGATGGGATGTGAGGAGGAGCTTGGAAAGAAAGGAATGCGTGGAGCTGCAAGGTGCGCTGGAATGCTGTGCAGGAGAAAACTGGGAAAGTTAGAAGTTGGGCCTGAAGTGTTACACAATTTATCTTACCTGCCTTCCTGAGGCCCATGAACTTTTGGGCAGTGTCCCCCAAGTTTGAGGGATCATATTCCTGCTGTTCATTACCTTGTCCACTTCCAACTAAGCTGGCTTGTCTTGGGAGAAGTGCAAGTGACTGAAGTTGGCAGCATGCATGGGTACAGTTGCTTAATGAAGATAGAGTCATTGGCTTTGCTTTTAGAGCCATAGGGATGAACTTTCTTGGCACCAGGCCCATTGATGCAAAGATCAAGAGAGTAAGACTGAACTTGCAGAGACCTCAGACTGTCGTTGAACTATAAGGTAGAATTTAATGTTCCCTCCCCCATGAAGAGTATAGGGTGAGGAGGTATTTATTCAGGTGAGAGATTGGCTCTTTCTTCTTGCTTTCCCCCCAATTAAGTCCATGGTTAAAAGGTTCCAAGCATAGCCTTCCTGCCCCACTGCAACTTGAGGCCTTCATGTAGAGAAATAATCCTTAAATCCATGGTGCCTTAATCCCACAAGAATGACGTTAACACTACAGTGGGTACTCCCTCATTCAAAGACATTCAATGGCAAATCCTGCATTAAAAAGATTGAAGCCGCAGAGTATGCTTGCTGCGGATCTGACTCCCCGCAATCCCCGCCGTACGATTTCCCCCCACCCAACCACCAACAAACCGGCATCATTCATTGGCCTGGCATCCAGCACTGATTTTAGGCTTCGGGAGGGCTCCAAGTTAGTGCTGGGAGTGACAATCATCTCCCTGGCATTGCTATCATTCAGTAGAGTTGCTGATTGGCCAGCAGTTGTTAGTGGGTGGGACTTTTACCCACTGCTGTGCAGTTCAGTCTCTGAGTGAGAATTAATTCAGCGGGCCTTTCTTAAAAACTCATCACCCATCACCTCATTAAATTGAGCTCATTGTGTGCAGTTCAAAATTTTTTTGTAGGCTGGTATAGAATTGAAACACATGTAGTGTGGAGTCATGAGAGATTAATTTAAAAAACCCTTAAAGTTTATTTTGGGTCTGAGAAGATTGCATAACTTGGCTCTGGTCTCTATGATTATGCGAGATTATTGAAGCGGTGAATGATAGAAAGTAATAGCTTGTTTACACTCACCATTGTTCTAGGATCATACAGTATGTATAACACAGCCATTTAGTCCATGCCAATGTTTGTGCTCCACTTGAGTCTGTCCCATCTTTCCTTATCTAAAACTAATATTAGATTTTATTTAGATTTCAAATCATTATCATGGATGCTCAAGTACAAAGGTATAGGAGTACAGTGAAATTTTCGATGTCACCACACATGGTGCCTTCTTAGGCACAAGTTCCTAGGTACTAAAACTTAAGCACAAGGTAGAGGGAAATGAGGAACAAGGTTAAGAGTTAAACATAACGGTCCTTCTTAATATTAAGTCTTCCCTAAGTGCTCAGCCATGCTGGGACCACATTTCCTACAGGGCTTCAAACTCCTGCACTTTGGTACGCTTTCCCTGTGCTGGCTCGATCTCCCTGGTTTTCTCCCATGCCCACTACATCCCCTGGCTTTCTAATCCAGGTTCACTGAGGCAGTTTGTTTTGTCTCTCCTGCCTCGGTTAACTCTGCACAGAATGCAAACTGAACCTATGGGCTACATTATGATTAGTATAATTAAAAATTGTGAGAAAACGATAAAGTATAGAGAGATGCTTCAAAGTTTTGCTTACTTATATGATTAAACAGCCTCAGTAAACACTGAACCTACTCAATTTCATGGATTTAATACTGACTTTAATTAGTTGTCATTGTCTGATAAATGAGCCCACTGCAACAGTTGATAAATGCTGTGCTATGAGCTATTTATATGATGTTGCCAAAATAATAACAGAATTGGAAGATTAGCATCCACATCTCTCAGATTTTTTGTTTTGTTGCTGGTTGGCAGAAGGTGTTAATCTAAAACTGAACACAGAAAAGAAAATCAAAACTCTATCATAACCAAAAGGAACCTCCTGGTATTGCAGTACTGTGTGCAGCATTACACTACACTGTGGGGCAGCTGCAATTTCCAACAAGCTGAATTCTCAATCTTGGCAAATCTGTGTAAGAAATCCAGTCAAGCAAAAGCTTTCTCAATAGCTGTGAGGTGAAAATGGATCATGCCTTAGCCCAGGGTAATCAATTTTACTCTTTTTAATAATACTCACAGGATGCAACAGGCAGAAAGGCAGTGGGGACTTGGTATTAGCTAACCTTAAAGAAATCCTTTGTTCATTAAATTGAGTTTGCTACTGTTGTGGCTCGTCAAACTTTAACATCCTTGATATTACTATTGGCAGAGACTGAGGGCTGGGCATCTAAATATTTTGGCAATAAGAATGGGATTAAAAGTTGTGGATTTTGTAGTGAGTAACTCACTTCCTGACGATACACCATCTGTAAGAATCAGGTTAGGAGGGTTCTTCAGGAAAAGTAGTGGCACATTTTCAAATGTTTGGATGAATACACTAAAGTAGCATCCTCCAGGACCAAGCAGCCTGTTCAGTCGGTACCCCATTCACCATCTTAAGTATTCAGTCTTTCTGCCACTCCGACCATTTGCAAATTCTCCTATCAACCACACAACATCCTGACCTGAAATTGTGTTCTCCTTCTTTCACTGTTGCTGCATTAAAATCATAGAACGTAAAGGTTGCCCGTACATAATCACAGAGTATTCTCAGAAAGAAAAAAAATCCTGCATTGATATAGTCCCCAAAACATAATCTTGGAATATCCAGTAGTGTTTTTGTTTGAAAGAGATATTTTTAAATTTAGTCATTGTTGTAGTAATACAGAAGCCTACTAGCACATGGCAAGGTCCCTAAACCGCAGAAACTAGATGTTTTTGTGTCAATGATTTATTGGATAACTTTAGGTTCGGAAAACTAAAAAACTAAGGAAAACAATCTCCCTTACTCTTCTGTATAATAAAGGGATCTTTACCTGGTTGCCTGGAAATGTGGTAGAGACAGGTTCAATTGAGGCATTCAAGAATGCATTGGATGTCTATTGGTGAGAAATGGTGCGTGGGGATATAGGACAAAAGCAAGAGTTTGGCCTTGGGGAATAGAACTGGTACAGGCATGATGGGCCAAACAGCCTCCTCCAGCACTGTAATGATTCTGTGATTTACATAAATCCAGAAAGGAAAACAGGACTCAATCTCATCTGAAAGACAGCATCTCCAACAATTTAACAGTATAGCAGTACTGCATTAGGGTTGTAGCTGTGTCTGTCGGCTGAAGTCCTCAAGTCAGAATTGAACCTTTAAATTTCTGAACCCAAGGTGAGAGTGTTGTCAATAAATCCATGATTGATACATTTTTGAAGTGTAGGTAGAATGAATTAGTATTTTAGCACAGCTGAGCAGCCATTAAGAAAAAAAACGAGCCCCCTCCCCTGCAACTACCCCAGCTCCAGGTCAGGAATAAAAATTTAGTTAATTTATCTGGTTGCAGCAGGAACAGTTTGAGTTATTTCTGCTCATTAACCTGGGTGGCACCACTTTGTCCAGTCATTCGAAAAGGGTCATGCACGAACAATAACAGAACAGGAACATAACCCGACTTACAAACTTGAATGAAATTTTTAAGAGCCTTCTGATTGATGCTGGTGTTATGTGAGATTTGGATTTTTTATTCCATTGGCAACAGGTCCACATTATTGACAGCATTCTCTTTTTGCACCACCAGTATGGGCAGTTAGTAAGGGTTGGGATGATTTCCGGTATTTGCTTATGAGGATCTTTTTAGCATCTTACCTGTAGAATCATACAATCGTACAGAATGGAAACAAACCCTTCAGTCCAACTAAAACATGCTGCCCACTTACCCTAAACTGAACTAGTCCCATTTGCCTTCTTTGGCCTATATCTCTCTAAATTCTTCTCTTCCGTATTCATTGTACCTGTTCAAATGTTAAATGTTGTAATTATACTTGCTCCTTCCTCTGGCAGCTCATTCTATGCATGGACCACCCTCTACGTGTAAACATTGCCCCTCAGGTCTCTTTTAAACCTTTCCCCTCTAACCTTAAACAAATGCCGATTAGCTCTGGACTCCCTTACCCTTGGAAAAGACTTTGGCTTTTCACCTTATCTATGTCCCTCATGATTTTATAAATGTCCTATAAGGTCACCCCTCAGCCTCTGATGCTCCAAGGAAAGAAGTCCCAGCCTATCCAACCTTTCCTTTTAACTCATACCCTCCGGTCCTGGCAACATCCCTGTGATTTTTTTCTGTACCCTTTCTGGTTTAACAACATCCTTCCTATAGTAGACAAACAGAACTGTATGCCACACTCTAAATGTTCTCTTTGGGAACATAGTGAAAATATCTGAGAGTTCTGTTATGGCAGGAGTCAAGGGCTATAATATTCCTGGCAAAAAGGTGTGGAGGTTTCTTCGTAGCCAATAGTACCACACTTGGGCGAAGTTACTTCCCTGCTGTAGCCAACTGTCCAGACGGTAGTCATCAATATGAGCACAGTTGTCTTTTCTGTCACTTGATGTCCTGCTTGATCATGAGCCGCTACCAACACTTGGCACTTGAAGCTATCAAAGAAGATGAGTTACATCTCTCTCTCTCACCCCTTGTCATGATCCAGCCAACAGATGGCCCACTATTCTCTCTATTCTCCTCCCTGATTCTCTTCCAGCACCTCAGCAATTTCAGTGCCTATTTGGATCAGCTGCCTGTGGATTCATGGACCTTGGGTCTTCTACTAATGCTGCAGTGTGTTGTTATCCACATCAATCAGCTAAAGCTGCCTGAGGTCCTCTTCATGTTAGATGTCTTAGGTAAAAACATAGCTGGATCTACCTCTCTGGACCTGGTTTAGATCTCACTCATTAGTGCATTAGTGACACTGCACTCAATCTGATTGGTTGATTTTATTGTCACATGTACCAAAACACAGTGAAAATCTTTGTTTATGAGCAGCACAGGCAGATCACAACAAGCAAAGGATGTATAGGACAAAAAGACTTAGAGGCATACAGTTTACATTGCAGGTTCCATTATTTGAGGCTGGAGTCCATTCAACAGTCTGATAACAGCCAGAAAGAAGCTGTTCCTGTACCTGCTTGTGGGTGTTGTTCAGGCTTCTCTACCTTCTGCCTGATGGAAGAGGTTGTAGGAGATCATTACCAGGGCATGATAGGTCTTTGATGAACTTGGCAGCCTTTCCATGGAGACGATGGATGGAAGTTTGGCTTCTGTGATGGTCTGGGCCATGCACACCACTATCTGTAGTTCCTTGTGGTCCTAAGCAGAGGAGTTGCCATACCAGACCGTTATGCATCTGGACAGTATGCTTTCATGGTGCATCTGTAGACGATGGTGAGGGACCTGTGGACATGCCAAATTTTTGATCCACCTGAGGAAGAAGAGGCATTGTTGTGCCACCTTGACTGTTGCATATATGTGGGAAGTCCAGGTTAGACTGTCGGTTATCATCACACTGAGGAACTTGATGCTGTCCACTCTCTCAACATCAGTTCTGTTGATGTAGGTGGGCGTGTGTTCTCCTCCTTTCTTTCTGAAGTCAATGATCAGTTCTTTAATTTTGCTGACATTGAGAGACAGATTGTTTTCATTGCACCGTGTCACCAAGCCCTCTATCTCCCTTCTGTACTTTGACTTGTTGTTGTTAGAAACCTACAGTGGTGTCATCAGTGAACTTGCAGATGGCATTCATGCAGAGTTTAGCAACACAGTTGTGGGTGTACAGGGACTACAGTAGGGGGTTGAGAACATATCCTTGGGGGTTGAGTGTTGCTGTAGAGGAGGTGCAGTTATCTATCCTCACTGATTACGGCCTATGGGTCAGAAAGCTAAGGATCCAGTTGCGGGGACGGAGCTGAGACCAAGCTCACAGAGTTTTGAGATCAGTCTGGAGGGGATGATGGTGTTGAAGGCTGAGCTATAGCCAATGTGCAAGAATCTGATAAAGGTGTCTTTGTTGTCCAGATGTTCCAGGGATGAGTGCAGGGCTAGGGATATGAAATTCTCTGTGGACCTGTTATGTTGGAAGGCAAACTGCAATCTTAGTGCAACTGTCATAGGGATCAAGCTTGGAGTGCTGACTTTAACTTGGAGCTTGGATTTTATGTCAGCAACAGCCCCCTCTTGTTGCTCAGGTGTTGTCAGAGTTAGCAATGCAGGTGCCTCTAACACTCACAAACAGATCAGCTGCAGAGTTGACTGGGATCAGAGAATGCTCATTGGACATTTATATTAGAGCTGAGTTCTTGAGAATTTTTGGTAGTGTTCCTAGCTCTGAGCCAGGAAGCCTGTGATCATATCCCACTTGCTCAATAGACGTATCATAACAGCCCTGAACAAGTTGATGAGAATTATCTAAGAGCTGAGTTCTTTACACTGCCACATTGCTAATTTACTGGCAGGTTCTTAAAATAAAAACAGAGCTGAATTCTTACCAGTTTGAATTAGTCCTCTGAATTGTTTGTAATTTGAACTTCCTCCCTCTCTCTCTTACACAAACACATGTACGTGCACACACCCCAAGCAGGAAGTCAGTTGCTGAACCAGCAAAGGGCCCAGAAGGGAAATGTGGAAACTTATGTTTCTTTCATTCTGTAGATTTACAAACAAAACTTTGTTCATAACTGAAAGTTTTTTGCTCCCTAATTCAATGTATTGATATGAATGCATGAAATAGGGGTGGGATTTCTTCCATTGTCAGTCTTCTGACTAAAATCAGTGACATTTACATTATTTTTTCCTGACCTGTGCCTGATCTGGACTCGGGTTTGGCTGATATTTGAAAGTAACGGAGGGGCTGTTATCTGTAAACACTTCAAACATGGCACCCACCAGTGTGTGTGTGTGAGAGAGGTAGGCGGGGCTGGGGGGAAGAGGGAGGGTGTGTCTGTGTGTGTGTGTGAGAGAGAGAGGTAGGCGGGGCTGGGGGAAGAGGGAGGGTGTGTGTGTATGTGTGTGTGAGAGAGAGAGGTAGGCGGGGCTGGGGGGAAGAGGGAGGGTGTGTGTGTGTGTGAGAGAGAGAGGTAGGCGGGGCTGGGGGGAAGAGGGAGGGTGTGTGTGTGTGAGAGAGAGAGAGATTGGGGGAGAGAGAATGTGCGTGTGTATGAGTGAGATAGGGTGAGAGAGAGTGGGTATGTATGAGTGAGATTAGGGTGAGAGAGAGAGTGAGTGTGTATGAGTGAGATAGGGCGAGAGAGTGGGTGTGTATGAGTGAGATAGGGCAAGAGAGAGAGTGAGTTTATGTCTGTATGAGGGGGGCAAGAGAAAGAGAGTCTGTGTGCGTGTGGGTGTTGAGAGAGTGAGTGCACTTACACATGTGCATACACATATACTCTCTCTCTCTCTCTCTCACATGTGAATCTATGGGGTGAAATTTGTATTTGTGTTAAGTTGAAAAAAGTGCACAGTTTGTAGACAGTCAGCCAATGTGGCATTTTATAAATTCCTACTTTAGAACTAAAACCAGTCTGACTCCAAACCAAACACAAAGAGATTCTAAACAAGGCCTCACAACTAACATGCATTGCCCGACCTAAAATGTCACTGGAAGTCTCTAGTAAGCCAGACCCCACAAGTACAACCTTTATCCTTCAGTAAATGACAGTGTAAACCAGGTCGGTATGTTCTAAAATCAACAGTGGTTACATAGTTGCCATTACACTCACTTTTACTTCCATAAAAATGTCACCGTCTGCTGTAGTGGGATCAAGTGACATTACCACCACTCCCCAGTGTTTTGTAGTACTGTACATCCCTGTTTAAAGTTGATTCAGTGAACGTTGTTTCATTTTAATGTTGTTACTAAAATGGTGACAATATAGTTGTTTAGTTTTGTTTGCTGCAGACTTCCTGTGTGGCTTGCCTCTTCACAAGAACTTTTTGTCCATGCTTTTGCTGCTGCTGCACTCAGTCCCGAAGTTCCTTTTGTTCTGCTGCTGCCCTGAATTCCCCTTCAGCAAATCCACCCCCGCCCAGCTCCCATTGCTATTGCTGTGTTCTTGTCTTTTAAAAACCCTGGTGGTGTCCACGTTGTCCTTGCTACTTTCTGAACTTGCAGACAAGTCCTGGGTTCCAGCTGTTGGCAGAAGCTGGTCAGTAAAGGTCGTTTTGCCTGCACTGACCACTATCTACCATTAGATGGAGCCTGGTCCATTTAAACTTCATCAGCGAGTTCAACTTTAACATTTATTTATCATAATTACAGTTGCATTGCATTTCTTCTATATTTTATTTCCACAGCTATTTTGTTTTTGAATTTAGGAATGCATATTATTTCAATATTAATAATGTTTTAAAGTTGCTACATCTTGTGATTTATTTTGTTTCCCAAGCTATTTTGGCAAGGAATATCCAGTATTGTGCACAAATGGTACAATTGTTCAACATGCACATTGTTTTTCTGGGCAGAAAATCTCTGGCTTTAACCATGATCCTTATGAGAAACCATTCTTCACTTAAAATCATGAGTTCCAGCAATGCAACCGTAACTTTCCCCGAAGACTTGCTATACAAGAATACATTGAAAAACTTACAGGCTCGGCATTTAAGCAACAGTTACTATTTGTTTTGTTTATTAGTGGGATCAGAGGCCCTTGCTGGTAAGGACAACATTTATTGCCCATTTCTAATCGCCTTTAAAAGATGACGGTGAGTCACCTTTTTGATGTTGACCATTTGTGTAAGGGTAGATATACACCCAAAGTGCTGTTAAATAGAGAGTTCCAGTGTTTTGACCAAGCAACTAGGAACAAGGATACATTTCCAAATCAAATGACGTGTGATTTCTAGGGTAATGTGAGGTAGGGGTCATCACATTCTTCAGCTGCCCATGTTGTTTCTGGTGGCAGAAATCACAGTTTTCGCAGTGCTTTCAAAGGAGCTTTGACAAGGAACTGCAATGTATTTTGTAAGTAGCACATTCTGTGTCACTGTGCTCTGGTAATGGAGGGAATTAATCTTTAAGATAAACCTTATTGTAGTAAATGTGATGTTGAAAAGGTAGAAACGTTGCCCCGATTTTAAAAAAAACAAGAAATTGATTGGAGAAGAGCAAAAGAATCGCGAGACACATGTGAAGAAATCATTAAAAACAGCATTGCAGGTCTGTAACCCATTATCAGGGTAGAGTTCAAAAACAGTGACTGATCTCTCAAGCTGTCCAACCACATTCAAAGACATAAAGCACATACACACCCTGGATTCTCTGTTCTGCACCTTGTTTAGAATTGTATCCTTTTTATGTATTATTCATCTGCATTCTTTTTACTAAAATGAATCATTTCTCACTTCTCTGCCATTTGTTCTTCCATTCTGTGAACTTTTCTATGTTCTTTTGAAGTTCATTAACATCTTCTTCCCCACATAATATTTCCAAGTCTTTTTCAATGTCCACAGGTATTGAAACAGTGAACTTTTATATCCAGGTGTCAATATTTTATAAAAGTCAGGAAGAGCAGGAGATCTAATACTACTCCCTGGAGAGGTCCACTGTAGACCTCCCTCCAGTATGAGAAAAATGTCCATTAGCCACTTCTCTTTACTTTCTGTTGGGCAGTTTTGTTTCCATATTGCCATGTTGCCACGTTACCATGTTGTCACTTTAATTCCATGGTCTTTAACTTTGCTTTATTATGAGACATTTTATCACATGCTTTCTGTTTCTTCTGTTGACCCTTTCTGTTACTTGTTCAAAAAGCTCCGGTGTCTCCACCCTGGACCAGTCCAGCTCCCAATACTTTCTTGAAGTAAGTGATAGGCCCAGAGCCTGGTTCTGCCTATTTCATTCAGGTCTGCTTTAGGTCCCATGTCTTTCCTTAGGAAAATGATGGGCCCCATGCCAAGACCTCAGTTGATCTTCTCCCTCCTGATTTCTTCTAGCCTGGGCCTCAATTTACTATTCTCCTGTGCTTTTATTTTGTTTCATGGTTTTTCCAGCTCTCAGCTTTCTCCTCAGGTAAGTAATAAGCCTTGAGGCTGGGCCTTAATTTATTTCCTTCACAATGCTTCCGATTTTTTGTGTGTATGCCTCTGCTACTTTGCTTGGCTATCAAATTGACCTACAAGAAATGGGACATATTCTTTTTTGAGAGAAGGAAAAGCTAATAAATCTAGAAAATTACACATACTGATCTGTCTCATCTTCTATGCTTAAATCTGGAGTTCCTGTGCAACATTCATTCCTAGTGATCACATTTTTTTAAACAGATTTTCTCTCTGAAGAACATAAAAATAAAATATGGCAAATTGTACAATAATTGATGTTTGGACTTGATTTGTTTTGCTCAGAATGGGGATCAGTCTTCACTAGTGCAGTATATTTTCTATAATTAAGAACTGGTATCGTCTGGATTAAAACAAGACTTTCAAGCATAAGTTAATGCAGTCATTGAACCGCACTTTGAAAGGAAGTATTTAAGGTAAAATGGGAGAAGGGCAATGAATAGACAAGTTTATGAATGAAGCATAAGAGAAATATACAATGCTAGCATCAGAATTTCTCATCTCACTTTTGTGTCTAATAGCAGAAATTGACTCTCAAAAGTATATGCACTTTGTTCAGATTATGTGGGCATCAATGGTTCGGACAGCAATTATTGCTTCTGCCAAATTCCCCTTGAAGTTGTTGATGAACTGCCTTTTTGAACCATTGAAGTTTATTAGATGTAGCAACACCCACAATCCTGTAAGGGAGGGATTTCCAGGATTTTGAATGAGTGACACTAAAAGTGATGTACTTCCATGTCTGTATTAGAGTGGTTTGGAGGGGAACCTGGATATTGACAGCGTTCCCATGTATGCAATAGTGATGATGATATGTTTGGAGGATGCTGTCTAACGTTTCTTGGTGAATTTATGCAGTGCATGTTGTACATGGTACACACTGCTGCCACTATGCATTGGTGATGGAGGGAGTGAATGCATTTGGATTTGTTGCATCCAAGTCGGCCACTTTGCCTTGGGTGGTGTCAAGATTCTTGAGTGCTGTTGGAGCTGCACTTTTTCCAGTCAAATTGGGAGTATTTCACCACATTCACATTGTACCTTTTAGATTGTGGACATGCTTTGGGGAGTCAGGAGGTGAGTTAATTCTTGGAGTTCCAGGATTTGACCCAGTGTCGAGGAGGGAATAGTGTTATATTTCCGAGTCAGGAGTGGCATGGAGATGGTGGTGTTCTTTTGTATTTGCTGTCTTTGCCTTTCTCAGTGGGAGGGTTTGGAAGATGCTGTCTAAGGGGCCTTGATGAAATTTTAATGTTAGATGCATTTTTGAATTCAAATTCCATCATTTGCCCCGGTGGGATTTTAAACTGGTGTTCCCAGACCAATCCTGGATCCTTAGATTATTAATCCATCAATAATACCACTATGCCATTACCTCCCTGTACTAGGTTGCGCTTATAAAGAGACAACAATGTATAAAACACCAGCTTTGAAACAAATAGAGCAAAATTATGTGCATCAATTTTGTAACACTACAGAAGGCGCAAATACATGTAGACAGCAAATTACCAAAGTAAGTCTCATTGTACATCACTGTTAGAAATAGAACTGCATCTTCAGCATTAAACAAATGTGAGTGATCTATATCTGTATGTCCCAAAAGATCTCATAATTATTTTACAACATAATAAGTGCATTCTATTGATGCAGGAAGTATACAATGTAAGTAATAATTGAATCAACATACATTTGGAAAGCATTAGTTGTCTACTATTGATCCGAAAAACTCAATTATTGATTGTTAAATCATCTGATTCATTATAAATTGGTAAATGAGTCACAAGATTCCATATCAAAATGCATCAAGACCCTGGTCTGACAGAAATCCCCAGTACCTGAAAGACTAGCGATACTGTGATGACATTTTCAATTTTCAGCTTTGCTGATGTAAAAATGAGTTACTGCAGAATCTGAAACAAAAGGGGTAAAACAAAAAGACCCTTTATCAAAACAGGTTTAATTCAAACATCAATTGTCACGTCTATCTGTAGATGCTGCAATAATAAAGGGTCTTTATCTTTTAAACTTTGCTATTGTTGGCAAAGTCAGCCTTATTTCAGGAGGAAGCTGGAGAAATTGCAGCTGAGAAATAACAAAATCTTGCCAGCCTAGAGATCAATCCAGCCGTTGCTTTGTAAATATGACAGGTCAGCTGCAAAGGTGGAATACTGCAACCTTACACCTTTTGTAAAGCCATTGTTTATTATACTTAATGTACAATGAGGATTAATAAATCTGTAGATAATAAAGTGTGAAGCTGGATGAACACAGCAGGCCAAGCAGCATCTCAGGAGCACAAAAGCTGACGTTTCGGGCCTAGACCCTTCATCAGTGTAAATAGGTTCTAGTGTTTATAAAAACAGCATGTTATTAAAATGAAGGGCTCTTCATACACTGAAATATTTTTCAATGTTCCTCTCTACATTGGCAGGGCTTTACCAACTCTGTTGCTGATGTAATACAGTCGGGAAGTTCCACAGCTGTATCAAAGTTTTCATGTAAAAGTCATTTTGATTTAATTGTGGAATGTGGCATTTCTGGCTAGGACACCATTTATTGCCCATCCCTAATTCCTTTTGAAAAAGAGGAAGTGAGTTGTCACCTTGAAGCATTAGTTTGGTGTAGTTACATTCCCTGAGTTGCTAGGAAGGGATTTCCAGGGTTTTGACCCACCAATGCTGGAGGAACCCCTATATAATTCCAAGTCAGGATCACGTTTAGTTTGGGGGGGACCTGGATGTGAGTTTGCTCGCTGAGCTGGAAGGTTAGTTTTCAGACGTTTCGTCACCATTCTAGGTAACATCATCAGTGAGCCTCCGACGAACTCACTGATGATGTTACCTAGAATGGTGACGAAACGTCTGAAAACTAACCTTCCAGCTCAGCGAGCAAACTCACATCCAGAACCTCAACCTGAGCTACAAATCTTCTCAAAACTCGCTTGGAGGGGACCGTTGCAACGGTCCTGTGTTTCTGTTTCTAGGTGACACCAGTCATGAGTTTGGAAGGTGATTTGCTTCAGTACAATTTTTAGATGCCACCTACTGATGCAGCTTAGCTTTGGTAGCAGAGGGTGTGAATGTTGAAGGCGTTAGAAAGGTCACCATTCAAGCTTATCCTGGATAGTATCATGCTTCTTGAATTGTTGGGGCTGCACTGATCCAGGCAAGTGGGAAATATTTCTTCACACTCCTGATTTGTGCCTTTGTAGGTAGTGGACAGACTTTGACAAGTCAGAAGATATGTCCCTTGCCATGGAATTCCCTGCCAGTTATAGATAAAATTAAAATATGAACAATGTAATGAGGGATAATGGGTGGCTCACTTTCACTTCAGCAGGAAATCTTAGAATGTTATTTGTAAGTTCAAACATTTATTGTGTTTGGTTTATCTTTCCAAATCCAAGATCTTACTTTTTAGCAGTTCTGAAAGAAGTACGAGTATTAAAATTCAGAAAAATACACAGCAAATATTCTTTGCAGATTAATGATTTTCAACTGTGACAATAATGTTGGCTTTTTGCTGATGCATCACAGATTCTCAAGTGAGAAGGTAGAGAAGACGAACAAAACTAAAGTACTGTGTTGGAATGGAGGGCAGGAAAGATTAAATTGACAAAGCTTTCGTGGTTCAAAGCCAAATAGAGTAGTTATAATGTAAATTGGAGAAACAAAAGCTGTCTCTGGAAGATTTGTGAAGGGCAGACCTGCCCAATTGCAAATCAAACGTATTAAGAAAGATACAAGAGAAAAGCTGAACCAGCAAAAAAAACAAAACAAGATGGGGCAGAAGTTATTAACTAAAATTGTTGAGTCTACAAGGCCATAGAGTGCCAGGTTGAAAGAAGAGGTACTGTTCCTGGAGATCGCTTTGACCTTCATTGGAATTCTGCAGCTGACCGGGTACAGAAAGATAAAATGGGAGCAATGAGAATGGAAGTAAGAAGAGACAGGAAGCTCAGAGTCGTCCTTGCAAACTGATGAGAGATCTCTTGCAAAGCAGTTGCCCAGACTGTTTTTGATCTCCCTACTGTGTTGGGCACAGCATTGTGAGCATTAAATACTTTATTGAAGAACGAACAAGCAGGTTGCTGCTTCACTTGGAAGGAGTGTTTGGGGTCTTGATTGATAAAGGGAGATGAGCTGATAAAAGGGCATGTGTGGTGTCTCCTGTAATTTAATGACATGGCGTCATTAGGATTGGAGGAAGTGTTTGGGTAGCTGTTTGAAGAATGGATCAGGAATTTGCAGAGGGAATGTTCTCTTTTGGAATGCGGCCAGAAAGAGGAGGGAAAGAGTTGCTTGGTGGTGACATTACAATAGAGGTGGCAGAAGTTCTGAAGGATGATACTTTGAAGACAGAGGCTGGTTGCTGAAAGATGAGGACAAATTGAAGCCTAAAATGGTTCTGAGAGAGGCTACACATGGTGACGGTCCCAGCTGATCATGGCAGTGGAAATTTGTGCGGGATCCAATTCCAATGGCAGCCTTCAGGAGCCTAATTATAGACAATGGAACAGCCATTGACAGAGACCCACGCCACTGCGAAGCTGCCAAGGCTCAACCAGCAGTCCCTCCTCACTGGGCTCAGTGGCTCTTTCTCAAGTGGATTAAATTCTGTAGATGTGTGAAATGGTCCTTAATTTGCTGCCAAGTGGGCAGTTGTGCCACTAATATTTCTGCTACTGATAATATACCATAGATGCAGGAAGACTTCAGGCTTGCCTTCTGTTGCTGGTCACTGTCACCTAATACATCCTCGCACAGGAAACTGCAGAGGAAACCCTGATTTTGTGGGAGGAATCAGAAAGAAGATGTTACATCCATTGAACTATTCAAGCATCAGAGCACACCTATCTCACCTCCTTTCCAAACGGTGTACTCTGAGAGAGATTTCACTTCTGTCCTTTAACTGTGTCTCTCCAGCAGACAGGGAAAAGAAAAAACTCCGTCTGTGCAGTTTGGAAGCACTGGCAGGTTTTCAACTGCAATATATAACTGAGACAAGCAAATGGATGGCCCACTCCTTGATAGTGATTCCCACCAGGTTGTGGCTGATCAGCAAGAAGGTCCCCATGCCAGCAATGGGGAACAGAGACCAACCCACCAGATTAAACCTGGATGGAAGTCACAGTGGAGGTCAGTGGCTGTTAAATCATCCAAACTGCCATCAGAGGCTGAATGGCTTCTTGCAATTGGCCAGGTGGTATGGACCTATGTAAGAATGTGTGAGAGTGTCTGAGCCAAGCGCAGGAGGCGGCATGAATAGACACATCACATGGGATGGTGCCAGGAGATTCTTGTGGACAGAGGCTCCCATAATCCAAGACCTGTTAGTTTACAAAGATCCTCATAAAGTGCTGACTGCAGACAATGGATATTTTGGGCACAGAATCGAAAGTGGAAGATTCATAACAATGGCCCTTTTAACTTTAAAATAAGAACAGAAGACCAGGCTTAGTCCATTCAGCCCCAGATGCTCTGCTACTTAATATGATTACGGGTGATCTCATCTTTGGTCTCAGCTCCAATTTCCTGCCCATTTTCCATAACCCTTCATCCTATCACTAATTAAAAATATGTTTATCTCCTCTTTAAAGTTACACAGTGTCCTGGCATCGACCATACTCTGGGGTACTGAATTCTCCAGAATAATGAGAAGAATGATTGATTTGCATGTGAAGAGGACACAAAATACCCAGAAAAGGGCAAGGATGCTGACTATGCTTATGAGCCATAGAACCCCTACAGTGTGGAAATAGGCCATTTATCCCATCGAGTCCACACTGACCTTCTGAAGAGTATCCCTCCCAGACCCACCCCACTACGCTATCCATGTAATCCTACATTTCACATGGCAAATCTACCTTATCTCCACGTCTTTGGATTGTGGGAGGAAACTGGAGCACCTGGAGGAAACCCACACAGACACAGTCAAAATGTGCAAACTCCATACAGATAGTTGCCCAAGGGTCGAATTGAATCCGGGTCTGTGGCACTGGGAGGCAGCAGTGCTAGCCACTGAACCACTACAGCATCCATCTTGAATGGATATCCCTTGTTGCCCCAGAACCAGCCAAAAGGGAAAAACAAAACTACATATTCCTCTATTTATGGTGACAGATGAGCTGGACTTTGATTGAATGGAATCCTTTTTTGTTGCAAAAGGATGGAGTGTAATTGCCACATGGGTACAATCTCCTAGCTCTTTGGGGAATCCAGCAATGTTTGCAAAGCTTTTAACTCTTACAACTTCAGTGGTCTGTCCTGTGCTAAATGCAATGAATTCACTGGTACGCCTGAACGTTTTGTGTCGCTACCTTGATACAATGACAGGCTGTTGGCTGCGAGATGCCCAAAAGCTGTTGGCTGATGCCTGGAAAAACTAAGATGCAATAATGTTAAAGGCCAGTGGCACCTTCAAAGTTAGTAGGAATTGCAGATGCTGGAGAATTTGAGATAACAAAGTGTAGAGCTGGATGGACACAGCAGGCCAAGCAGCATCAGAGGAGCAGGAAAGCTGATGTTTCAGGCCTAGACCCTTCTTCAGAAATGGGGGAGGGAAGGAGGTTCTGACATAAATAGGGATACAGGGGGAGGCGGATAGAAGATGGATAAAGGAGAAGATAGGTGGAGAGGAGACAGACGAGTCAAAGAGGCGGGGATGGAGCCAGTAAAGGTGAGTGTAGGTGGGGAGTTAGGGAGGAGATAGGTCAGTCCATGGAGGACAGACAGGTCAAGGGAGCGGGATGAGGTTTGTAGGTAGGAAATGGAGGTGCGGCTTGACGTGGGAGGAGGGGATAGGTGGGAGGAAGAACAGATTAGGGAAGCGGGGACGAGCTGGGCTGGTTTTGGGATGCAGTGGGGGGAGGGGAGATTTTGAAGCGTGTGAAGTCCACATTGATACCATTGGGCTGCAGGGTTCCCAAGTGGAGTATGAGCTGCTGTTCCTGCAACCTTCGGGTGGCATCATTGTGGCACAGCAAGAGGCCCAGGATGGATATGTCGTCTGCGGAATGGGAGGGGGAGTTGAAATGGTTCCTGACTGGGAGGTGCAGTTGTTTAGTGCAAACCGAGCGTAGGTGTTCTTCAAAGTGGTCCCCAAGCCTCCGCTTGGCTTCCCCGATGTAGAGGAGGCCAAACCAGGTACAGTATACCACATTGGCAGATGCGCAGGTGAACATCTGCTTGATGTTGAAAGTCTTCCACCACCTGGTGGAGGGGAGTGTGGAGCTGACCTGGCACTTCTCCCTGCAACCACAGGAAATGCTACACCTGCCCCTACACCACTGCCCTCATCCCCATCCCAGGCCCCAATAAGACCTTCCACATCAAGCAGATGACACTCACCTTCACTGGCTCTAATCCCCCCTCTTTGACCTGTCTGTCTCCTCTCCACCTATCTTCTCCTTTATCCATCTTCTATCCGCCTCCCCCGTCTCCCTATTTATTTTCGAACCCCCTTCCACCCCCCGATTTTTGAAGAAGGGTCTAGGCCCGAAACTTCAGTTTTCCTGCTCCTCTGATGCTGCTTGGCCTGCTGTGTTCATCCAGCTCTACACCTTGTTATCTCAGATTCTCCAGCATCTGCAGTTCCTACTGTCTTTCACAAAGTGATGTGACTCTCTGGAGAAGTGCAGACTTTGCAGGCACAGACACCCTGATGTGAACAGGTATGTTGTTCGTAGCCTGTACACTGTTGTTTGATGTGGTTGCCTACTTCTGGGTGCCTCTCTGGTGTAAGCATATTCCACCGACACCCTCATCCGCCTAGCCGAACTCGTCCTCACCCTTAACAACTTCTCTTTCGATTCCTCCCACTTCCTACAGACAAAGGGGGTGGCCATGTGTACTCGCATGGGCCCAAGCTATGCCCACCTCTTTGTAGGGTACATGGAACAGTCCCTATTCCGCACCTTCACTGGCCCCAAACCCCACCTCTTCCTCCGTTACATTGATGACTGTGTCGGCGCCGCCTCTTGCTCCCAAGAGGAGCTCAAACAGTTCATCCACTTCACCAACACCTTCCACCCCAACCTCAAGTTCACCTGGGCCATCTCCAGCACATCCCTCACCTTCCTGGGCACCTCTGTCTCCATCTCAGGCCACCAGCTAGAAACTGATGTCCATTTCACGCCCACCGACTCCCACAGGTACCTAGAATACACCTCCTCCCACCCACCCTCCTGCAAAAATTCCATCCCCTATTCCCAATTCCTTTGCCTCCACGGCATGTGCTCTCAGGTGAGGCATTCCACACCTACACATCCCAGATGTCCGCGTTCTTCAAGGACCGCAACTTCGCACCTCCACAGTGGTCGAGAATGCCCTTGACCGTGTCTCCCGCATTTCCCGCAACACATCCCTCACACCCCACCCCCGCAATAACCGCCCAAAGAGAATCCCCTAGCCCTCACATACCACGCCTCCAACCTCCGGATACAACGCATCATCCTCCGACACTTCCGTCATCTACAATCAGACCCACTTCCCAAGACATTTTCCATCCCCACCCTTGTCTGCCTTCTGGAGAGACCACCCTCTCCGTGACTCGCTTGTTGGCTCCACACTCCCCTCCAAACACACCACACCCGACACTTTCCCCTGCAACCGCAGGAAGTGCTACACCTACCTCCACATCTCCTCCCTCACTCTCATCCCAGGCCCCAAGATGACTTGCCATATCAAACGGATGTTCACCTGCACATCTGCCAATGTGGTATACTGCATCCCCTGTACCTGTTGTGGCTCCCTCTACATTGGGGAAACCAAGCGGAGGCTTGAGGACCGCTTTGCAGAACACCTCCGCTCGGTTCGCAATAAACAACTGCACCTCCCAGTCACGAACCATTTTAACTCCGCCTCCCATTCCTTAGATGACATGTCCATCCTGGGCCTCCTGCAGCGCCACAATGATGCCACCCAAAGGTTGCAGGAACAGCAACTCATATTCTGCTTGGGAACCCTGCAGCCCAATGGTATCAATGTGGACTTCACAAGCTTCAAAATCTCCCCTTCCCCCACTGCATCCCAAACCAGCCCAGCTCGTCCCCGCCTCCCTAATCTGTTCTTCCTCTCACCTCTCCCCTCCTCCCACCTCAAGCCGCACCTCCATTTCCCACCTACTAACCTCATCCTGCCTCCTTGACCTGTCCATCCTCCCTGGACTGAACTATCCCCTCCCTACCTCCCCACCTGTACCCTCCTCTCCACCTATCTTCTCCTCTATCCATCTTCGGTCTGCCTCCCCGCCTCCCCCTATTTATTTCAGAATCCTCTCCCCATCCCCCTCTCTGAAGGGTCAGCTTTTGTGCTGCTGTGACGCTGCTTGGCCTGCTGTGTTCATCCAGCTTCACACTTTGTTATCTTGGATTCTCCAGTATCTGCAGTTCCTATAATCTCTAAGCATATTCCCTCACCTGGATAGCAAGCTACAGCTGTCCTCTTCTGTCTCCTCTTTTTCTCCTCACTGAAGGAGCACATCTTCTCCACTGCACTGTGCCAATTAGGGACAGTAAACTCCTGATGCAATTATGGAGTCCTCAAAGATTATAAAGCCTTGGCTGCAGGCTTCTCTCCAAATGGGAACTATATCTATGAGGATGAACACTGAGGCTACACAGGGATTTAAACACAAATTTGAGAGTTTGAGTAACTGAGCCAGTTTACTTCTGCAAGGATAGGAGGATGGCTGATTAGTAAAGAGTACAGGGAACAAATAGGATTGAAGTTTAAAGTGAAAAGAATGGGAGGCATCGAATACAGTAACAAATAATGTTCATTTATAAAGTACACTGTCTTTAGAGTGGTAGAAATCTGAAACTCACTACCTGGAACAATGGTGGAAGCAGAAACCCTCATAGTATTTAAGGAGTATTCAAATGTACACTTGTGATGCCAAGGCATCCAAACCAATGGGCTAAGTGCTGGAAAATGGGATTATAATAGCTGCTCTTTTTTTAAACCGATGGCATGCACTGAAGTGTCTTTTTCAGTGCTATAGATTTCTCTGGCTGTGACTTGCAAATGCTCTCACTTGCACAGGCAGCTTCTTCCGCTAAACCCAGGCACATCACTTTACAATGCGCCCTGGCAACTCCTTCTCATAGCTGGCAATACTCAGTCCCAGCATGTTTCCTACGCACTGAGCAAAAAATGGAGTGGACTATGTAAAATCTGAATCAATTGCCTTGTTCAACTGCTGAATTGCAAATTGAGCAGAAGAAAAGGAATGGGTGGTGAAGGACCATGCACCAAAAAGGGGCACCTGTGGAAAGAACAGATAGTACATTTTAGTTATGAAGCCCTCCCCAAAGATCCATGACTAAGACACCAATTTCTTTCCATCGATGCTTCGTGACCCTCAAGGTGGCTCCAGTTCTATTTTTCTTTTCACTGATATGTCTTCCATGAAACTCTTGGAAACTTTTTATAAGAACAAAGGAAATTACAGGATATTTGATAAATGTGTTGAAAATTATCAAGGGATTGAACTGTGTAGATAGATATTGGACATTTCCAATGATTGAGTGAACTAGAACGAGGATACATGGAATTAAGCTAAAGTGTAAGTAGGTTATGACTAAAAGCAGATAATTTTTTTCAACTATTACTAAGGTCTGTGAAGTTGCATGGAACTCTCAACTCTAGTATAGATTGAGTAGATGTTAATATTTGAGAATCAGTTATATGCATTGTTGAAGGAAATTGGAACAAAATAATATGGAAAGATGCTTATGATAAGTTACAACCACATATATGGAGGATGTACTCTAGCAAGGACAGGTTAGGCTGATTAACTAATTTCCATGCTGTAATTTCTAAAAGAAAGCATAGGGCAACACATCCGAATCAGACCCAGAATAAGTCACCCCAGTCGTTCAGAACAGATCAAACACTGCTCCAATCTATAGTATATACTATACCATATACACTGTAAACTGTGAATTTATGATATTGTATTCTAAACAAAATGCCATTGGAGCAACAGTCCTTAAAAGTTATTTCAAGATGCTTTATCAATTTTCATTCATTTCTTTTTCACAGAGCTTGCGCCATCTTGGGTGTTATATTTCTTGTTTCAACTCTCTGCATTTACGGTAAAGCTATTCATGACCTTGCTACAAAGCTGCTTCCCGAAGTGGTAAGAGAATTTTACTTTAATTTCTGTGGCTTTGAAGAGAACCAGAAAATTGGTGAACAGCTACATCTAACTTAGGTGGTCAGCAAGTAATGACATTTGAAAATTATTACTGGCATTGGGGTAAAAGGTCGAGCAGGATCACTGGCCAGAAAATTCTCTAAAAAGTTCCTCTCGCCAGAATATTCCACTAACATGACTTTGCCTAATGCACTACAATTCACACATGGGAAAATGGAGTTTCTGCTGTATTTCCAAAGCAGCTACCAGGAATTTTACAACTGTTATGTTTGTCAGAGGTCTTTGCAAATTGTGTGTAAACTTTGATATTTAGCTTTATTTCAGATTTCCTAGACAGTAACAAAAGCTCAATGAATTCCTTTGAGAATACCTGGACCACACTCCCAAATCTCAATGGGTCAGTGGGCTGAGGATTGGCAAATGGAGTTTAATTTTGGATAAATGCGAGGTATTGCATTTTGGTAAAGCAAGCAAATGTAGGACTTATACAGTCAATACACAAAGTTGCTGGAAAACCTCAGCAGGTCTGGCAGCATCTGTGGAGGAGAAAACAGAGTTAACAAAACGGAAGGAACTGAGGAAGGGTTACCGGACCCGCAACATTAACTCTGTTTTCTCCTCCACAGATGCTGCCAAACCTGCTGAGCTTTTCCAGCAACTTTGTTTTTGCTCCTGATTTACAGCATCCGCAGTTCTTTTGTTCTTATACAGTCAATGATATGGCCTTGGGCCGTGTTGTAGAACAGAGAGACCAAGGGGTTCAAGTGCATAATTCTTTGAAATTAGCATCACAGGTAGACAGGGTGGTTAATAAGGCATTTAACATGCTTGCCTTCATTGCACAGACCTGTGAGTATTAGAATTGGGATGCCATGTTGAGGAGTACAGGATGTTGGTGAGGCCTGTTCTGAAGTAATGTGTGCTGTTCTCGCTGCCCTGCTATAGGAAGTATAAAATTGAAGAGGGCTTGGAAAAGATTCACCAGGACATCACCAGAAATGAAGGGTTTCAGTTATAAAAATAGACTGGATAGGCTGGATGATAAAAAGCTCAGGGGTGTCCTCATAGAGGTTTATAAAATCATGAGCAGCATAGATAAGCGATTAGCAAGAGTCTTTTTCCCAGGATGAAGCAGTTCAAAACCAGGGGATGTCTTTTTAAGGTGAGAGGAGAAAGTTTTAAAAAGGACATGAGGGACAACAGAGATTGGTTCACGTACGAAGTGAACTGCCAGAGAAAGTGATGGATGCAGGTACAGTTACAACATTTAGAAGACTTTTGGATAATTATATGAATAGAAAAGGCTTGGATGAATATGGGCCAAATGAGGGCAACCGGGGCTAGTTTTAGTTTGGAAACATGGTCAGCATAGACTAGTTGGACCAAAAGGTCTGTTTCCGTGCTGTATGATTCTATGATACATGGGGGATGAATAATTGTTAATTGAGATGTTAACTATATTCTCATGAGTTGAAATGTAGTTGACGTCAGTACATTCTAATTAGTGCAGAAGATTCACACCATTCAATTAGTTTAAAGCAGTTCCATAAATATGCTGTAGACTGGTATGACAAAGACATTCTGAGTTTTTTTTTAGTTCAGTTTCTAATAAACTAAATAGTCACTGTGTCGGTAACATCGTAGTATTTTTAATGAGATTATAATTCAAAAAACATTTATTGCACATGGTTAATTTTTAAAAAAAATTGTACAGAATACTTAGCATAACCACACATAGTATAAATATTATTGCTTCAGAACATGTTTGACATGGTATTTGTCTCACCAGTATGTTTCACGCAGGCGCAGCAGATGTACATAAATTATTGTGTATTTTCTATTTTGAAAAAAAAACAGAGAAAAAATATTCAGGTCCATTAAATCTTCTCTTTCAATAGATCATGTACAACTTAACTTGTTACAGACTTTATTCCATCTTTTAAAGGGTTGAGGGATACAGATTTTATTCCATCTTTTAAAAGGTTCAGAAAATAGTTGCAATCATTGTACAGTCAATTCTCTAAAAGTAATCTCCCAAATCTCAAAAATTTTCAATTTCTGCAATTTGGTACAATCTTTCTCCATTTCATAAAGAGCACCTATGACCATCAGGCTTGAGGACCGCATTGACATTTTAAAAAATTCGTTCATGAGATATGGGTTGGATCAGCATTTATTACCCATCCCCAGTTGCCTTTCAGATACACATGGTGCTGTTACAAGGGAGTTTCAGAGTTTTGATCCAGTGACCCTGAAGGAACAGTGAACTAACTTCAAAGTCAGTGATAATGGGAACTGCAGATGCTGGAGAATCCAAGATAACAAAATGTGGAGCTGGATGAACACAGCAGGCCAAGCAGCATCTCAGGAGCACAAAAGCCAACGTTTCGGGCCTAGACCCTTCATCAGAGAGGGGCATGGGAAGAGGGAACTGGAATAAATAGGGAGAGAGGGGGAGGTGGACCGAAGATGGAGAGAAAACAAGATAGGTAGAGAGGAGAGTATAGGTGAGGAGGTAGGGAGGGGATAGATCAGTCCAGGGAGGCAGGTGCTGAGGAAGGTGATGTGACTGTGGTACCTGGTTTGCTTCAAGACAAGGTCGAGCAGTTTCAAGGCTGAAGAGATTACGAGAGAGATTCCCTGAGGTTGGTCCGGAGGGAGGAGGGTAGCTTCTTCAGGTTAGGCATCCTTGGAAGAGGCTTCGCAGTGGGGTTAAAATTGTATCAGTGATAATGGGAACTGCAGATGCTGGAGAATCCAAGATAACAAAGTGTGAAGCTGGATGAACACAGCTTTTGTGGTCCTGACGTGCTGCTTGGCCTGCTGTGTTCATCCAGCTCCACACTTTGTTATCTTAACTTCAAAGTCAGGATGGTGTGTGGTTTGGACACAACCTTGAGGTGCAAGGATTTTCATACATCATGTGCCCTCCTCTTTGTTGATAGACTGCAAGGGTTTGGAAAATGTTGTTAGAGGATCTTTAGTGGATTGCCACAGTGTGTCTTGTGTATGGTGCACTATCTAGGTGTATAAGAAGTTGCAAATGGGGAATATTGTCAGAGATGAGACAACACTGGGTTATAGTCCAACAGGTTTATTTGAACTCTCAACCTTTCGGAGCATAGCCCCTTTGTCAGGTGAAGTGAAAGAGTAGCGCACAGAACACAGTTTATGGGCAGTGAGAAATCAAGGGCAGAGCGATCAAAAGACCATAAAATTGGTGTGAATGGAGTGCTAAATAATAAATCCCTGCAGGTTATCCAAAGTGTTAGATGGTGTGACTAAAGTGTCAACAGCTGAATAACAAGTGAAGAGATAACCTATAATCCAATTAAATGATCTCCAGTTCTGATCTTATTGTCAAGGGAAGGTCATTGTTTAAAATAAAAAGAGGGTGATTGGGCTTATACAATACCCTGAGTTATACACTTTACATTTTTGACTGAAGATAGATCCTAGTATTTCAATTTTATCTTTTCCAAAATGTCCTGGGTTCCCTTGTCATCATGGATGAGGATATCTGTGAACAGTCCTCCTCCAGTTCATTGTTTAATTGTCCACAAGCATTCATAATTTGATGTGGCAGGACTGCAGATCTTAAATCTAATAGGGGATCTCTTAGCCCTGACTATTGCATGCTGCTTCTGCTGCCTGGCGTGCAGGTAGCCCTGTATAATAGCATCAGCAGCTTGACACCTCATTTATAGGCATGTCTGGTGCTGCTACTGGTACGTGCATGCACACTTTTCAGTTAACGGTGTGATATAAGGTCTGTGAATTATATATAACTTGGTATCATTTATTTTAGAATTTGAATTTTGAATTATTGGCATGCTGCTTCTGGCTTGACAGATCATGTTTTCTTTTTACTTTTCTTGAAAAAGTAGTCTTTTACTGAACAAGCAGACAATGTTGCAGATTTGGTTCTGTACAAGAATATCAGAATAAGAAGTTGCCCAAACAGAGGACAAAGAATTTCTTCCCCTTGGAGGGTCAAGAATCTGTGAAGTTCTTTACTACAGAGGTCTGTAGAGGCTGGGTTTTAATTTTTTTGTTATGATTGATTTGATTTATTATTGTCACATGCACTGAGGTACAGTGAAAAGTATTGTTTTGTGTGGCAACCAAACAAATCATATCTTACATAAGTTCATCAGAATTATAGAATAGAATGCAGAATATAGTGTTATATGTACAAATTCTGTGAAAGGGAAATCATGCTTAATTAACTTGTTGGAGTTCTTTGAAGGAGTAACTTGCAAAGTGGATGAAGGATAGCCTGTAGATGTAGTATAACAGGATTTCTTGAAGGTATTTGTCAGTAGGCCATATAAAAAGGCAAAATGCAGGAGCTCGTGATGTGGTGGGTAACAGATTAGCATGGATAATTGGTTGACTGACAGTAAAACATGAAGTATATATAAGTGGATCTTTTTCTGATTATAAGACTCCATTCTTCACATCCTTACAAGGGTCTGTGCCGGGCCTCAGCTTTTCACAATCCACATCAGTGACTGGGAAGGCACGGTAATGTTTGTCAAGAATAGCTTCTTCCCTGCTGTTATTAGAATTCTGAAGGGACCACCAAATTTCAAATCTAACTTTGATCTTGCTTTTTGTACACCTTCTTTGTGGCTGTAACTTTATATTCCTTGCTCTATGACCTTTGTGTCTTTATATTTTATGATCTATCTGCATTGCACACACAACAAAACTTTTCACTACTCGGGTACATGTGACGATAATAAATCAAATCAAAAACTTTTATAGATGACACAAAGATAGGTTGGAAGGTAGGTTGTGAAGAGGATGTAGGAGGATGCAGCGGGATATATATAGGTTGAGTTAATGGGTAAAAATCTGGCAGATGGAATATAATCTGGGAAAATGTGTAGTTGTTTGATTTGTAAGTCAGAATAAAAACAATACTACCTAAATAAAGAACGACTGCAAATTTCAAGGCACAAAGAGATTTAGATGTTCAAGCACGAAGGTCATTACAGGTTAATATGCAGGTACAGCCAATTGATTAAGAAGGCTAATGGAATGCTATCCTACATTATAAGAGGAATTGACCCTAAAAGTAAGGCAACTACTCTTATATAGGAAATTGTTAAGACCACATCTTGAATATTGTGTGCAGTTTTGGTCTCCTTATTTAAGAAAGGGTGCAAGGTTAAGAGGAGATTTACTAGATTGATACCTGGAGCCAGCAGATGTACACAATATTATTTGTAAGATGTTGGGATAGCCCATGGACAGAGATGGCGCAGAATGGCTGCCCATGGATTTTCAGTTGGCATAAAATGGTAGACAAGATTTTTTAGCTGGAGTAACAGAATTAGCTTGCTTGGTTCAGTATTAAAGAGAGACCATCAGATAGGACAATGGTACCTTTGAGCAGCAGATAGATCTAAAGTTACAGAGGCTAGGCAGAACAAAGAATCTTGCAAATTAATATATAGGCAGTTCTGTACAAAGCACAGCTACAAATGTCTGTAAGAGACAGTCTGCTAAGAGATGTCTGGGAACAGACAGCCCAAAGTTTGTAGCTTAGCAAGAATTAAAAAAACAAAGAACAAATCCCCAATAACAGTGATAAAAGTTCAGACAAGTTCACTGAGCTGTGAAAATAATTGACTTTCAGTCTTATTAATAGAGCAAATGCTGTCTTATTAAATAGAAGAGTTAGTGTAGAAATATTTAGTGCAGGCTCAGTAGCTTTTATATTAGAAGACAACATGTGACTAGAATAAGTTCTAGTTGTAGCTGCAAGATAAAGGGGCAGTGTTTACCTGACCTTTCTAGGAGAGGTGGGACAGAAGGGGCTCACAATTCATTGGCTAAAGAATTCTAATATTAGGTGTAAGCATATAACTTTATATATAACTTAATTTATGTTAGAACTGATATGATGAATTTTATGGAAATTAGTAAGAATTAGCAGCGTTTTGTATCTCCTGTGATTAGGAAAGTAGGAAATGTAAGTAACTGAATTCGATAAGGATATCAACGAATACAATGAATAACAGAATTTGAGCAGTCCTTAGAGATGAGAAACAGCATAACCATTGTCAATTGATGTAAGTTTAAAGGGGTACATTGTCAGATCCCAAGGCCTGATGATAATGTTGTGTGGTAAACATCATGAGATCATAGGGAACCTAGGGCTGCCCATAAGGGCATCCATCATTGATTGGATGTTTCATGGGATTGGATGTGTAGATTAGGGGGACAAATAACACAAGTAATGCAGATAATTAATGTAACATGAAATGCATTGGAATACTGTATACAGCTAGGGAAGCTGCAGTGCCACTGACCTCTCCTCTGATCTGAGCTGTTTTAAGAGAGCAACTGGGCCCTGCATGAAAGCCAGATTCAGAGTGGTCTGTGGCCTCTCTCATGTTGCATGGTAAAGAGCTCTTGATAAAGATGGATTGTACTGCTAAACGCAGGACTCAAGACTCTTTTTTGACATCTCTCCCAATCATGAGCATTGCTGGTTTGTCCAGAATTTATTGACTATCCCTACATGCCTTTTTTGAAAGTGAATGGTGAGTTGCCTTCTTGAACTGCTTTAGTTCATTTGGTGAAGGGGGAGCCACAATACCATTAGGGAAGGTAGTCTAAGGTTTTGGCCCAGTGACACTGAAAGAATGCCAATATATTTCCAAGTCAGGATAATGAGTAGCTTGGGGTGGGGGGTTGGGGGCGGTGCAGTGGCAGGTGGCAGGTGGCAGGTGGTAGGTTTCCCATGTATTTGCTGCCTTTGTCCTTCTAAGTGGGAGAGGTGTGCGTTTGGAAGGTGCTGTCTAAGGAGCTGAGTGAACTTCTGCAGTGCAACTTGTAGAAGGTACACATTGCTGGCACTGAGATTCAGTGCAGAAGGGAATGGATATGACACCAGTCAGGTGGGCTGCTTTGTCCTGAATGGTGTCAAGCTTCTTGAGTTGGAACTACACCCATCCAGGCAAGTGGGGAGTATTCCATCACAATCCTGACTTGTGTCTTGAAGGTGATGGACAGGGTTTGGCAAGTCAGGAGATGATTTACTCACAGCAGGATTCCTAGCTCTGACCTGCTCTTGGAGTCACAGGACTGTTTTATG
Source organism: Stegostoma tigrinum (assembly GCF_030684315.1). Lineage (NCBI taxonomy): Eukaryota > Metazoa > Chordata > Chondrichthyes > Orectolobiformes > Stegostomatidae > Stegostoma > Stegostoma tigrinum. The sequence continues at coordinate 72,219,800 of NC_081360.1, read as the reverse complement.
AAAACAGGTTGGATACATTGGACTTGTTTCCACTGGGGTTGAGAGGACTGAGGGGTTAATCAATTGAAATATGCAAGATGGTTCCTGACAAGGTGGGTGACTCCAGAACTGGGGAACATAGATATAAAATTAGGGGCCACCCATTTAGAACAGAGATGAGGAGAATATTTTTGTCTGAAGCTTGGGCAACATTGTTACCCTCTGCCTCAGCAGGCAGCAGAAGTGGGGGTCATTGAATGTTTTTAAGGCAGAGGTCGATATATTCTTGTTAGGCAAAGGAATCAAAGATTATTGGATATAGGTGGAATATGGAATTCAAGATGAAATAGATTAATCATAATCTTATTGAATGGCAAAGCGGGTTCAAGTGGCTGAATATCTATCTTTGCTCTTAATTTGGATGCTCATGGGAGCCGTCTTTTCTCATTGGTCTGATGCTTTCTTTTCGGCTGCAATCATGGCAGTCACAAATCATGACCCTCCTGTCCCAGTATTGACATGGACTAATATTCCATCCCTGCAGTTACAGCTAGCATCAAAATTGTGCTCTTGAGTAACTGAAATGTGGCAGAAGTGCTTGTTGTTTAAAAGCTATTGGGAAGAATTTATGGCATGTACGGAACTTCAATATTGTGAATTAAACTTGAAAATGGAGCTTGTGCTTTCTGGGGATAAGATTTTACTGATCTACTTTTGGCAAAATATAATTATTAGGATTAGTCTAGGCAATTAGTGACACAATTCACACCAGTTATTCAGGTCCTTTTATTTATTACAGTCTGATTTATTTCAACAACTCAGCATATATATCAAACTGTCAGTATGTTTTTGTTTCAGCAGTATTTGAGGGTATTCATGCAGACATTTGTTAACCAAAGAACAATTCAGAAACAAATATGACAATGAAGGAGGATAATTTGATGTAATGTGCTGTGTTGACAGAAAGCCATCCAGCCATCTCACTCGCTAACTCTCATACCATAGTGTTAGAGATTATAGCATTTCAAAACATATCCCAAGTATTTTTTAAGTGTAATGAGTGTAATGTCCATTTTCCAAACTTTCAGGCAGTGAATTTGAGGTGAAAAATGTTTCTCACCTCCCCTTGATTCTTCTACATGAATTCTATGTTTCCCCCTTTCAACTATCAAACTCTTTATTGTGGGGAAGAGATCTTTACTATTCATTTGATTCAGGCCCTGCATCATTTCATAAACTCCAATTATTATCTTCCCTTCAGTTCATTGGTTTAAAGTTAACTGTCCCCAGCCTTTCCAATTTCTGTTCAAAGCTAAAATTCTCAAGTCTTTGCAGCCTGCTCTGCACCTACTTGAATGTAGTCACATCCTACCCATAATAGAGTCAAGACTGTATCTAGTTGTGTCTAACAAGTGTTTCATACCTTAATAACTTGTTTCCTCTTATATTTGTATGTTTTAGTTAACAATTGAAATTGTCCCATATACATTCTTAGCCAACTTATCTACCTGTCCTATCATTTTCAGTGATCTGTGGACATGAACTCCAAGGTTATCCTATACTAGTTAGCTATATGTAACAGTATAACCTATACTGTTAGCCAATACTAGTTAGAAATCTATGATTTATTGTGTATTTCTTTTGTTTGGTCACTTTCACCAAACACATCGCTTCACTTTTCTCCAGATTGAATTTCATTTGCTATTTTCCGTCTATTCATGCCTTCCTGCAATCCATAGCTTTCTTCCTCACTATCAATTGCACAGTCAATTTTTGCATTGTCTGCAAACTTCTTCATCATCATTCCTACAGTTAAGTTTAACTAATCAATATATAACATGAAGACTATGGACCTAGTATGGAGTCCTAAGAAGCCCTTCTAGAAACAGTCTTCCAGTCTCAAAAAATACATGTTTACTGTTGCATTTTGTTTTCTGTATCTGAGGCAATTTTTGGATTTAACTTGCTACTTTTCCAGTGTGTCATGTCAGGACTTGTCAAAAGCTTTTTTAAAATTTATGTTGATTACATCAAGCACACAACACTCTTTGATACTCCTTGTTAGCTCTTCAAACATCAATAATAGTCAGAAATTACCTTGCCTTAACCAATCATATTCACTTTTTTTTGTTAATCAGCACCTTTCAAAGTGAACAGAATGCTGTCATTAATTTTTTTTTCCAACAATTTGCTGACAATTAGGCAGACCAGCTTGTAATTATTCAGTCTATGCCTTGCTCTCTTTTTAGATATTGTCACAACATTAGCAGCCCCTCAGTTGCCTCGTTCCATGCTTGTAACTAGAAAGGATTAGAAACTGATGATTAAAGCCACCACTATTTGCCCCTTTGTTTCTCTGAGCAACATGAGGTTGTCTTTCATCTGGGTCACATGACTTATCCATTTTCAAAGCTGCTGAAACCTTAATATTTTATCCATTCAAAATTTCACACTCTTCCATAATTGCAATGTCTGCATCTTCTCTCTCTTTTGTAATATTGATAGACATAAACTATTCTGTTTAAGACTCATGCTCCTGTCTTCTCCCTCCACGCTCGGATACCTTTACAACTTCTAATTTACATTGCTCTTTTTTTGATGTATTTATAAACCACCCTTGGGTTTTCCTTGATTTTGCTTCCCTGATTACATTGATTGATTTTACCCCCAGACTTTTTATTCTACTGTAGTTGCAGTATTGAGCTCTTGGTATTGGATTGTCAGCTTCTCTTTTTTTTGGGGTTAAAATAGTAGTTAAAAAGTTAGAAGCTAACATTCTGTTTTTTAAAAATGTAGGAATTATGGTCGACTTTTGTAATTCAGTACCTTTAAATCATCTTAGTTTGTCAGTGTATTAATATTTAATTAGCTGTTACCAGCATCTACGATCATAATGCATTAGTGCTTCAGCCTTGGGACCAGATGGTAATCCCAGGTTTATCTAACATTCATGTTTCAGCTTCTAAAGTTGCTGATCTTGACCTATTTGTCAGTTGAACCTAATAGTATACTATGAGAAAGTAACATCCATTATAACTTGCACTAAAACCCTTTTTTCAGGCTAGAATAGAGTTGCGTCAATGTGGATTACATAAGAACATAAAAACCAGGAGCAGGAGCAGGCCCTCCGAGCCTGCTTTGCGATTCTGTAAGATAATGGCTGATCTTTTTGTGGTTTCAGCCCCACTTACCCACCCTCTCACCATTACCCTTAATTCCTATACTGTTCAAAAAATTATCTATTTTAGCTTTAAAAACATTCTATGAGGTAGCCTCAAATACTTCACTGGGCAGGGAATTCAACAGATTCACAACCCTTTGGGTGAAGAAATTCCTCCTCAATTCAGTCCTAAATCTGCTCCCCTTTATTTTGAGGCTATGCCCTCTTGTTCTAGTTTTACCTGCCAGTGGAAACATCCTCCCTGTTTCTATGTTATCTATTCCCTTTGTAACTTTATGTTTCTGTAAGATACATCCTTACTCTTCTAAATTCCAAAGCATATAATCCCAGTCTATTCAGTCTGTTGCAGAAATGTTTCCATATATTTGCTAAGTGTTTGAAACAAAATTCAAAACCCCATCATGAAAGTTGTCTTGATATTAGATTGGCACTTGTAAGTTATTCAAATGATGGAAGTAAATATCTTGGCCTAGAAGTTGTTGGGGAAGGCAATCTTGTGGCATATCTGGATGGTTAGACTTTCATCAGCTCGATATGTTTTTATCAATTTACTCTTCCTGCAATGGAGAAGATAAAGATGTCACAAGAATAACAGACCAACTGGGACTTGCTGAATAATGGAAACATCAGTGTGAGCCCTGAACCAGTGAAATTGAAAGACCAATAAACAGTGGAAGAACTGAGAAAAAGGGTAAATAAGAGTGGGTAATTTCAATATTAATTCAGGTACATAGAAGTAAAGAATGGGAAAGGAAGTTTGTAAAGGCAGAACAGATATGGGCAAGAAAAACTAAGGACAAAAGGTTAAATTTACCAATTCAAAAATCTCCCTCAATGACTCAGTGCTGGAATTAATTAGAATCCAATTAAATATTTACTCTTTGGGTTTGAGATGCTGGCTGAGGTTTGTGGCAACGGAGGTGGTAAAAGATATGGAAGTTAAAAGTCTTGCTGGAATTTTCAAACAACGGAGCACTAAAACTTAACACTAAAATCAAGGATAACATAGTATGTCGTATGGGTTCACAAGCGTAGCAGTAGTGGGTGAACATGACCTGCTGTGAGTAAGGGTATAGACATGATAAATGGAGCTGATAATCCTGGCTATCTCATAATATGAAACAAAGAGATATAGGCCCAGATTTTCACAAGTTGAAGACCTTTTATGCCATGATAAAAATGCCAGAAGATGTGGAAATTGTAAGACTGCTTCTGAACTTGGCATTTGTCATTTTCATGTGGTCATTACTGGGACAGGCTGTGGTCCATGCATGCACATTCAGAGTCAGCTCGACATATAGTTGCTTAACTGCTTCAACTTGAATTAGATTTTGTGCTTCCTGATGTCTGGAATCTGGAGAGTGGAGATTAGACTCGGTAGGAGCAGGTAAGTGCTCAGGGTATTTCTTTTGGATAGGCATCTTGGAGAGCTCAGGTATCTCTAATGGATATGCTCCCAGGACACTTTGGGATGATAACAAAGTGTGGGGCTGGATGAACACAGCAGGCCAAGCAGCATCTTAGGAGCATAGAAGCTGACATTTCGGGCCTAGACCTTTCATCAGAAAAACTTTTTCTGATGAGAGGTCTAAGCCTGAAACGTCAGCTTTTGTGCTCCTAAGATGCTGCTTGGTCTGCTGTGTTCATCCAGCCCCATACTTTGCTTCCTTGGATTCTCCAGCATCTGCAGTTCCCATTATCTCTGATCACACTTTGGGATGAGGTCAGGGCTCTTTTGTGAGGGAGGGATTGTCAGGTGCCCTTTGGGATTGTTAACAATGGAGAAGATTGTGTGCATTAACCCCTTGGAACTGTCTGTATATCAAGAAGTGTCAGGAGCTTATCATGACCTGTCAAAAAGTGTCAAGCATTGTCAAGAAATGTGAAAATTATCAAGAAGTATCAAAGCAGTCAACACCTGTCAAAATGTTTTCGTGAATGAGACTTTTTTTTAAATAGAGTGTTGTCTGAAGTGTAAGAAGATAGTCACAGAACTTTATGAATATTTACACATATCAGGTAGGCTGCCATGGCAGGTGAAGGTGGAATGGATGAATGCAATAGGCACTAAGTTGGTGTTGGAGCTTTGAAGGGCTATGGAGTATGGATAGAGGGGCATCAGAAGGAGTGTGAAAATGTGCATGTTGTGGGATGTAGGAGGGGAACATTTAGATAGCATAAGGGGTTTGAGAGGCCATGGAGGAATAGAATGGATTATTTGGTACCTGATTGTGAGGGACCGACTGGAAGTGAATGGGATATCTTGTGTTCTCTTATATGTTTCTGCTGAGACTTCACTTGCTGCTATCAACCTGACACTGTTTTATGGCATCTTTTATGTATTGTACTACAAATGATTTATTTTAGTGTATTGTCTGTAAAGACTATAAACACTAACAATGTGTTCTCTTTCCCACAAACTAAATTCTCTCTTGTATGTTAAATAATTCTTGGCTTTCTGGGTATGAATGGTGTTTGGAGATTCTAATTTTAAAACATAGGGGCCAGCACAGTGACTCTGTGAGGCAGCCATGCTAACCACTGTGCCAGAGACCTGGGTTCAATCCCACTCTCAGGCAATTGTCTGTGTGGAGTTTGCACATTCTCCCTGTGTCTGTGCAAGATTTCTCCCACAGTCTGAAGATGTGCAGATTGGCTGGATTGGTCAAGTGAAATTTCCCACAGCATCCAGGCATGTGCAGGCTAGGTGCATTAGCCATGGGATCCGAGGCTGGAGGAATGTTTTCTATTTAATTTTATTTTGTTTTTCTGCCAGGATTGCCTTATAAACTGGCAGCCTCCTCATTTCTTGCCAGGTCACCCAGCCCAATTCCCAATCCAGCTCACAACTGCAGGCCAAAATGCGGTGCACTTTTTTTTCAAAGGTCAGGTTCCAAAAGCCAGGAGTCCTCTTGATTCTGTGCATCCAACACGGGAATGAAAATTGGGTTTGTCATGCTATTTGGGTCGGGAGGAATTAGGAACTAGAAATTCGGGAACTCAGTCAAATTAGGGTGTGATCTGGATAGAATGCTTGCAGCTCACAGCTAATGAGGCTGGCAGCACAATCACTGCAAATCAGTCTATCACCTCATTAAGGAATTGCCCATTGGCTGTGGGCATAATGTACAGCCCCACAAGCAGCTTCGTTACACAGAAGGGCAGCACAATCATCTAGTTTCAGAAAAATCTAGGCGGGAGGCAGTCAGGATTTCTTGAACATTGGCCAACAGCAACCTACCGTTTTGAGACGGATCGCTCAACTTTTGTGTCGCTCTGCGATAAGGTAGGTTAAAAAAAAACTTTGCGCAGTTTTTGGGTATGAGTCTTCAGAGGTCAGTTTATGGATCATGGAATTTTGCTGTGTGCATCAAGAAACTGACTAGTTGAAACATGCCCCATTGTGCTGCAATGTTCATAAACCAATCTGTCAAATGGCCCTGAAAAGGCCATTAGGTCCCTAGTTTTCAAATGAAATTAGCTTAATGCCAATTTCAAGTATACCACAAAGGCCCACAATGTATTGCAATGTAATAAAATATGAGGCTGGATGAACACAGCAGGCCCAGCAGCATCTCAGGAGCACAAAAGCTGACGTTTCAGGCCTAGACCCTTCATCAGAGAGGGGGATGGGGTGAGGGTTCTGGAATAAATAGGGAGAGAGGGGGAGGCGGACCGAAGATGGAGAGAAAAGAAGATAGGTGGAGAGGAGAGTATAGGTGGGGAGGTAGGGAGGGGATAGGTCAGTCCAGGGAAGACGGACAGGTCAAGGAGGTGGGATGAGGTTAGTAGGTAGGAGATGGAGGTGCGACATGGGGTGGGAGGAAGGGATGGGTGAGAGGAAGAACCGGTTAGGGAGGCAGAGACACGTTGGACTGGTTTTGGGATGCAGTGGGTGGAGGGGAAGAGCTGGGCTGCTTGTGTGGTGCAGTGGGGAGAGGGGACGAACTGGGCTGGTTTTGGGATGCAGTGGGGGAAGGGGAGATTTTGAAGCTGGTGAAGTCCACATTGATGCCATTGGGCTGCAGGGTTCCCAAGCGGAATATGAGTTGCTGTTCCTGCAACCTTCGGGTGGCATCATTGTGGCACTGCAGGAGGTCCATGATGGACATGTCATCTAAAGAATGGGAGGGGGAGTGGAAATGGTTTGCGACTGGGAGGTGCAGTTGTTTATTGCAAACCGAGCGGAGGTGTTCTGCAAAGCGGTCCCCAAGCCTCCGCTTGGTTTCCCCAATGTAGAGGAAGCCACACCGGGTACAGTGGATGCAGTATACCACATTGGCAGATGTGCCGGTGAACCTCTGCTTAATGTGGAAAGTCATCTTGGGGCCTGGGATGGGGGTGAGGGAGGAGGTGTGGGGGTATGTGTATTGCAATGTATTGGTTATAGTTGATGATGCTCTCCTGGTGCAAAATAGGCACATACCCATGGCATGCAACCCTTCAGCTACTGCTTTCCTGCTGTGTAACAGAACTGTTAAATTTCTAGGTCTGCATATTTTAAGGAGCAAGTGTCAAGAAATGCTTAACTCATTTTGATGTGATTTATTTTATAATTTTAATATTCAAGAGATCATTGTGCCTTTGCTGTATGCAGCAGTTTCATTTGCACTCAGGACTGGGTTAGACTGCTATTGCATGTTTTTAAATTGATGAGGCAGAGGGTCCCTTGCCATTTACGTAATGGGTTACTCAAGTATTTCATCTTGCTTCATTTCCATTCCATGGTATTTTGAAGTTGTTTAGAAGATTTCCTTTGGGAAAAGTATGCTGCTGATAATGGAGTTGTGAGTAGCAAAATGTCAAGTTTAATTCATTGATTGTACCGAACAGTGCATGAAGGGTGCCCTTTGAGAGTGAATGAAGAAGTGTAGAGGGAGGTGTGATACATTCGAGCCTGCTACTGCAGGGTGGGAAACTGAAAAAGTTACTGAATCCTTGTACAGGTCTGCTAACATCTGTGGAGAGAGGAACAGAGTGGGCACTTTGAGTCTGATATGATTTCTTCAGCTGACAAGGAGCCATATCATACTCGAAGCATTAGCCCAATATCTCGTTCTGCTGATGCTGACAAAATATTGGTAGGATTTCTGAGTTTCTCTAGCACTTTCTATTTTTATTGCGGATTATTAGTAAGTTATTAAGATCCTGTCTTGATTTGAGCTTTTGCTGCGAATCCCCCTTTGTCTGTCAAATGGTAGAAATAGCAGCTATAAAGTTGGGAAATGCCACTCTTGTATTTGGTTGTGCAGTGCTTATGATATTGAAGTTAAAACCTAGAAGACATGAGTTTACCATTGTGGCAAATTTAATTCAAATAAATTTTGTAATTTGTGGACTTGTTATGTTGACATAAGCTGGGGAAGGTATTCTATCTTCCTTATGGAAATTTTTAAATTTAAATAAGTTATTTTGTTCTTACTAATGTGCATATCCATACATCGCCTTCACTTTGTTCTGACCAAAATTGATTCCACATGTGGATGAAAAAAATACTTAGAGGGAATATTGGCTCTAGCACTGAACCATGAGGAAATATCATGGTCCATTACTCCTTCATCTGAAAATCAGTAATCTACCATGACTGGAGCAGGAAAGTTGATGTTTCAGGTTGTGACTCTTCTTCAGGAATTGGGGTGGGGGGGTCTGGGGTTGAGACAGAGCTCGGAAATAAATAGAGAGAAGAGCTGGGGCTGGGGAAGGTAGATGGGATGGTGATAGGTGAGTGCACGTTGGGATTGGTCAGTGAGGTGGGAGGAGTGGATAGGTGAGAGAGAAGATGGATAGGTTGTGTCAGATCAAGGAGGTGCGGATGAGAGGGAGGGTTGGTCAAGGGATAGGGCCGGGACGGGGGTGCGGTTTGTGGGAGGTGGTGGGGAGATTTTGAAACTGGTGAAATCCATATTTAGGCAGTTGGGCTGTAGGCTCCCAAGGCGGAATATGAATGAGGTGCTGCTCCTCCAGTTTGCGGGTGGCATCATTGTGACACTGGAGGAGGCCCAGGATGGACATAGCGCCCAGGGAATGGGAGGGGGAACTAAAATTGTTTGCGCCTGGAAGGTGTTGTCGTTTATCGTGTACAGAGCGCAGATGCTCTACAAAGTAGCCTCCGAGCCTCTGCTTGGTCTCACCGACGTAGAGGATGCCACATTGGAAACAACGGATGCGATAGACTACATTGACGATTTGCAGGTAAACCTCTGTCTGATATGGAAGGTTCCTTTGGTGCCTTGGATGGAGGTGAGGGGGGAGGTGTAGGGGCAGGTGTAGCACTTCCTACGGTTGCAGGGAAAAGTGCCGGGGCTCGTGGGGAGTGTGGAGCAGATGAGGGAGTTGCGGAGAGAGCAGACCCTACAGAAGGCAGATAGGGGTGGGGAGGGAAATATACCTTTGGTTGTGGGGTCAGATTGGAAGTGACGGAAAGAAGATTTGTTGTATAGGGAGATTAGTGGGGTGATACGGCAGGACAGGGGGTTTTCTGTCTTTGTTTTTGTTGGAGGGAGGTAATGTGACGGCTGAGGTTCAAGAAACAAAAGAGATGCAGTCGACAGCATTTTCAACCACCAAAAGGGGGATGTTGCACTACACTGGCACTATCCCCCACTTCTTCCTCCACTACACCGATGACTGTTGGACTTGTAACTGGACCTTGTGGCCCAGCGGGACGGATGCTAACATTGCATTAGAAAATAAACCAGTACAGCACAGGAATAAAATGCTATAGTAAAATATTTTAAGTCAACCTGTTCACACATACTACTGGTGTAAGTCTTCTGACATCTTCTCACAGCCAAATCTTCTAGCTCAGAAGTAGGGACACGACATAACCACTGCACCAATATGACAAATATGCATTCATTGGCTGTTATGCATGTCCAATTGAAATTTTTCTAATTAGGTACTAACTGAGTGCTTTCAATTGTTGAAATACTGGAGAGATAAAAAATGGCAGAGAGGAGAGGCTATCTGTAATTCAAATTAATAAGTTGCCAGGATAGGTGAGATAATTAAGGATATTGCGTGAAGCCAGGCTGGAAATTACAGAGGCATTGAACATGAGCTTCTCAATCCTCCTTAGATATATGAGGGAAGGTGGTGCCAGAGGACCTGAGAATTGCCTGTGTTATGCTTCTGTTGAAGAAAGATTTGAAGTATAAACCATCAACTACAGGGCAGTCAGTTTAACCTCGTTGGTGGGAAAGCTTTTAGAGATAACAATTTGAAGCAAAATTAACAGTCACTTGACTGTTGTGCATTAACTAAGGGAGATCAGCATGAATTGATTAAAAGTAAACCCTGGTTAACCAGCTCAAGCTTGTTTTATTTGGTGTGGTAACAAAGAGGGTTGATGAAGCTATTACAGTTAATATCATATTCACGTACTTCCTAAGGTGTTCATAAAATGGATTTTCCAGCAAAGTTAAAGACCATAGAATAAAAGAGAAAGCAGCAGATGGAAACAAGGCTGGCTGATTGACAGGAAATGGAGAATGGTGATGAAGGTTGTTACTTGATACAAAGAAGTTATTTAGGGGGAATTTACCAGTGGTCACAGGACCACTGCTTTTCTTTATATGTAATAATGAGGTAATTTTAAGCATACAAGGCATAATTACAAAATTTGAAATTGACATGTAGCTTTGTAGTGTGAACAGCGAGGAGGATAGTAGACTTCAACAGTATGATGACAAGTAGAATGGATGAACCTTTGGCAAATGAAATTTAATGCAGAGAGTATTTTGGTATGAAGAATGAGTCAGAGAACGAATAATGTAAAGGATACAATTCTAAAGGGGTACAAGAACAGACCTGGGCTTTTTTCTGCTCCAAAAATATAAAGTTGTGTGGCAGATTGAGAAAAAGTTTAAAAAGGAATACTGGAAATAGAGGCATAGAATTCAAAAACACATAAGTTATAGTGATGATTTCTAACACACTAGTTTGGCTTCGATGAGAGTATTATGACTGGAACTGCACTTTAGGAAGGATGTGAAGACTTTAAGGAGGTTAGAGAAAAGATTCACAAGAATGGTTCCAGGGATGATGGGCTTCAGTTACCTGGATAGATTGAAGAAATTTCTGATTGCCTCCTTGGGGAAGAAGAGGTTTGAAGGAGATGTATTGACAATATCCAAAATCATGAAGTATCTGGACAGATAGGGAGACACTGTTTCCATTGGAATGCTGAAAATCAGACAGCACCAATTGGAAGTGGATGGCAAAAGACCCAACATGACATTAGAAGAACCTGTCTGTACACCGAATGTTTAGGCTATGTACTAAATCACATGAGTACAGCAGATTTAATCGTACATTTTCAAAAGATAATTGAAAAATTGTCTGAGGACAAAGGTTCTTAGGGCCATTGGCGAAAGGTAGTGGAGTGGAAACAGCTGAGTTGTTCTTGCAAAGAGCTAGCAGGGACACAATATACTGAAAGGCCTTTAGTGTTGTGTACCTCAATCAAAAAGACAAAAGGACATTTTGTTTGTACTTTTAAAATTTTCTTCACTGCACTTCTTATCTGTTTGAAGTCTTGGATGACCATTTAGATAATTATTACTTATAGAACATAGAACATAGTAAAGTACAGCACAGTACAGGCCCTTCAGCCCACGATGTTGTGCCGTGGAATAACCCTAATCCAAAAATAAAATAACCTAACCTACATTCCCCTCAATTCACTGCTGTCCATGTGCATGTCCAGCAGTTGCTTAAATGTCACTAATGACTCCGCTTCCACGACTACCACTGGTAAACTATTCCATGCGCTCACAACTCTCTGGGTGAAGAACCTCCCTCTGATGTCTCCTCTATACCTTCCTCCTAACACCTTTAAAACTATGACCCCTCATGGCAGTCAGTCCTGCCCTGGGGAAAGGTCTCTGGCTATCGACTCTATCCATGCCTCTCATTACCTTGTACACCTCGATCAGGTCACCTCTCTTCCTCCTCTACAGAGAGAAAAGTCCAAGCTCAGTCAACCTTTCCTGGTAAGACAAGCCCTCCAGTCCAGGCAGCATCCTGGTAAACTTCCTTTGCACCCTCTCCAAAGCCTCCGCATCTTTCCTATAATAGGGCAACTAGAACTGGACATAACATTCCAAGTGTGGTCTCGCCAGGGTTTTGTAGAGCTGCAGCATAACCTCACGGCTCTTAAACTCGATCCCCCTGTTAATGAAAGCCAAAACACCATATACTTTCTTAACAAACTTATTCACCTGGGTGGCAACTTCGAGGGAGCTATGCACTGCAACACCAAGATCCCGCTGTTCCTCCACACTGCCGAGAATCCTGCCTTTAATCCTATATTCAGCATTTAAGTTCGACTTTTCAAAATGCATCACTTCGCATTTATCCAGGTTGAACTCCATCTGCCATTTCTCAGCCCAGCTCTGCATTCTGTCAATGTCTCGCTGAAGCCTGCAATAGCCCTCGATACTATCAAGGGCACATCCAACCTTTGTGTCATCAGCAAACATACTAATCCACCTCTCAACCTCCTCATCCAAGTCATTTATAAAAGCCACAAAGAGCAGAGGCCCAAGAACAGAGCCCTGTGGGACACCACTCAGCACTGACCTCCAGGCAGAATACTTAACATCTACAACCACTCTCTGCCTCCTGTCAGCCAACCAATTCTGAATCCAGACAGCCAAATCACCCTGTAGCCCATATCTCCTGACTTCCCATACTTCCTTGAGATAACCTCTTTAAAGCTCAGAAAAAGGTTGTTGGTAAGTCTCAACATGGTGCTTTTGTATATTTCCAGTGAGTATTTTCTATTGTCCCAATTCTCAGCTTGTAAAGTTCTGTCTTGGATTGATCTTTGTTTCTTACTTATTGAACTCAGAAATATTTGATATTTTCCGTTTTATTGAATGTTGAGGTTTTAAAAATACATTTTCAGCATGCTTTTCTCTCAGTTTCAAAGTGCTAGAACAATGGCAGTGAAAGGTAAAATATGTGGTTAGCAAGGTTAGATCACATGAAATACTGGGAGAAGTTGTCATTTGGATACAGAACTGCCTCGAAGATAGAGGATAGAGGGTGGTGTTGGACGGATGCTTCTCAGTCTGGAGAACTGTGACCAGCGGTCTGTCACGTGGATCTGTGCTGGGTCCGCTGCTTTTTATCATTTATGTAACTGATTTGGATGTGAACACAGGAGGTATGATTCGTAAGTTTGCAGCTGACAACAAACTTGGAGGCGTGGTGGACAGCGAAGAAGGTTATTTCAGAGTACAACAGGAACTTGACCAATGGGCTGAGGAGTGGCAGATGGAGTTTAATTTTGATAAGTGTGAGGTGCTGCATTTTGGAAAAGCAAATCAGGGCAGGACTTATATGCCTAATGGTAAGGTCCTGTGGAGTGTTGCAAAACAAAGAGACCTTGTAGTGCAGGTTCATAGTTCCTTGAAAGTGGAGTCACAGGTAGATAGGATATTGAAGAAGGCATTTGATACGGTTGCCTTTATTGGTCAGTGCATTGAGTATAGAAATTGGGAGGTCACGTTGCAGCTGTACAGGACATTGGTTCAGCCTCTTATGGAATACTGTGTGCAACTCCAATCTCCCTGCTATAGGAAGGATGTTGTGAAACTTGAAAGGTTTCAGAAAAGGTTTACCAGAATGTTTTCAGCGTTGGAGGGTTTGTGCTATAGGGAGAGGCTGAATCAGCTGAGGGGTGATCTTATAGAGATTTATAAAATCATGAGGGACATGGATAGGATGACTAACTAAGGTCTTTTAGCCCAGGTGGGAGAGTCCAAAACTAGAGGGCATAGGTGAAAGGGCAAAGACTTAAAAGGGACCCAAGGACAAACTTTTTCATGCAGAGTGTGGTGCGTGTATGGAGCAAGCTGCCAGAGGAAGTGGTGGAGGCTGGTACAGTAACAACATTTAAAAGGCATCTGGATGGGTGCATGAATAGGAAGGGTTTAGAGGGATTTGGGCGTAATGCTGGCAAATGAGACTAGATGTATTTAGGATATCGAGTCAAATGGATGAGTTGAACCAAAGGGTTTGTTTCCATGCTGTACATCTCTGTGAGGCCATGACATATAGATTGAAGTAACGTATTTCATTGCTGCCACAGGGTTTACATTTTTCCTTCTGGATAATAACACCATTCCAAAATGCAAATTAGTCAGCTTGTTTTGCTGTTAAAAAAAATTCTGAGTTCTCCGAGATATTCTTGTAATATATCTCAATATAAACAAGTCATGTATTAACACAGTTGGATCTTGTACTAAAACATGTATTCTTTGTTTTTAGGATGATTTTCTTTTTAGTGTTTCAATCATTAGTGGAGTACTCTGCAGCATTCTGGCTGTGGTTAAGTTTATGCTTGGTAGAGTCCTCACAAGCAAAGCCCTGATAACTGATGGTGAGTGTTGACACTTCACAAATATAATCTTCTGATATGAGGTCAATTAAAATATTTAAATTAGAAATAAAATATTCATGGAGTTCTACGGGAAACAGGAACGTATGGTACACTGGAGAAATGCTGTGCAAACTGTAAACATGATGACTAACAGAATCATAAAAAAGTTTAGCATAAGTGGTTCATCATACCTGTGAGAGCATTAGCTGCTGTTATCCATTCTCAAATTTCTGATATTAGACATAGGTTTTAATATTAATTCCTGTTGAATACCTGTTACTAATAAAAGCAATTTTGTTCATTTCAAATCATACATATGTGCACATGACTTAGGCCACTCAGCCCCTTCAGACTGCTCTGCCACTTAATAAGATGATGGCTGTTACAGTTGTGGACTCAAATTCATATTTCTGCCTACTTCCAATAATCTTTGACTCGCTTGTTGGGGGGTCTATGCCTCTGCCTTAAAGATATTCAATTTGCCTCTGCCACTCTGTGAGAAGGAAAACCCAGAGCTTATGATATCCTGCGGAGAGAAAAAAATTCCTCCTTATCTTGATTCTAATACTTTTAAACCGTGACTCCTAGTTCCACTGTCTCAAACTAACTCAGCGGAACATCCTTTCTGCATCCATCTGGCAGTCTCCTCGATATATGAAAGGTTCTAATTGGATTATCTCTCAGTCTTCTGAGCGTGAATGGATACAATCTCAAATTAATGTTCTCTCATTAAATAACGCCCCCATCCCCATCCTAAGTATCAGCTGGTTGAATTTTTTTAAACCAATTTTAACACATTTTCTTCCTTCCTTAAATAAAGAGAGCAAAATATCACACAGTGCTTCAGATGAGGCCTTGCCAACATTCTATACAAAGTCATTGAACTTTACAGCACGGAAACAGACCCTTCAGTTTAACTCAGATAACATGGTGTAGAGCTGGATGAACTCAGCAGACCAAGCAGCATCAGAGGAGCAGGAAAGATGACGTTTCGGGCCTAGACCCATCTTCAGACCATGCCAACCAGATATCCTGAATTAATCTAGTCCAAGCTAACAGCATTAAGCCCTAAGCCCTCTAAACTCTTTGTATTCATGTATCCATCCAGAAGCCTTTTAAATGTTGTTATTGTATCAGCCTCACTACTTCCCCTGGCAGCTTATTCCACACATGCATCACCCTCTGCATGAAAAAGTTGCCCCTCAGGTCCCTTTTAAATCTTTCCCCTCTCACCTTAAACTTATGCCTTCTAGTTTCAGATTGCCCCACCCCAGGGAAAATACCTTGGATACTCATCTTATCCATGCCCCTCATGATTTTATAAACCTCTATAAAGGTTACCCCTCAGCCTCTAATGCTCCAGGGAAAATGGCCCTGGCCTATTCAGCCTCTCCCTATATCTGAAACCTTCCAATCCTGGCAACATCCGTGTAAATCTTTTCTGAACCCTTTCAAGTTCCACACAGCTGACCAATAAAGGCAAGCATACTAATGCCTTCTTCACTACCCTAAAAACCTGTGACTCCACTTTCAAGAAACCATGAACATGCACTCTACAGTCTCTTTGCTCAGCAGCACTCCCCAGGACCTTACCATTAAATGTATCAGTCCTGCTCTGATTGGTCTTTCCAACATGCATCACCCCACATTTATCAAAATTAAACTCCATCTGCCACTCCTCAGCCCATTTGGTCCATCTGATCAAGATCCTGTTGTCCTCTGAGGTAACGTTCTTTGCTGTCCACTACACTTCCAATTTTGGTGTCATTGGCAAAATTACTAACCAGACCTCCTGTGTTCACATTCAAATCATTTATTTAAATGTAAAAAAGCAGTGGGCCCAGCACCAATCCTTGTGGCACATGGCTGGTCACAGGCCTCCAGCCTGATAAACAGCCCTCCACCACCACCGTCTGTCTTCTACCTAGGCAATTCAGTATCCAAATGGCTAGTTCTTCCTGTACTCCAAGTGATCTAAGTTTGCTAGCCAATCTATATAACTGTAGCAAAGCATCCTTACTTTATATTCCATCCCCCTTGCAATAACTGGAAACAATCCACTGGCCTTTGTAATTATTTACCTGTATGAGAAGTACGAGATCAATCTGTAGCTCTGCAATCTCTCTTAATTTAAATAATAAATAGAGCTTTATATTTTGTACATTCTTTTATATTCTTCTTGACAAAGTGGAGATGTTCACATTTTCCCATGTTATTCTTCATCAGCCCAATTTTTGCCCATTCACTTAACCTATCTATAATGTACGTACTCACACCTTCATCTAAGTCATTCAAGTTGATGGTAAATATTTGAGGCCCCAACACTGTTCCCTGTGACACACCAGTCATCACATTCTGGCAACCTAAAAACAACCCAGTTATTCTGATCCTCTGCTTCCTATTAGCCAACAAATCCTCTATCTGTCCAAGTAATTTGCCCCTGCATCTAACTTTTACTTTGCATAGTAAACTTTGATGTTGCACCTTGTCAAATCTCTAAGTACAGCAAATCTATTCCTGCTCCTTTTAAATATGTTGTTTGTTACTTTTTCAAAGAAGTCCACGAAAATAATCAAAAGTAGTTTTTCTTTCACTGTCTGCTTTCAGTCTTTCTAAATATCCTGCATTTTCCTGTGACATCTAGGCTCACCAGTTTATAGTTTTCTGCTGTCTGTCTCCCTTATTTCTTGAATAGAGGAGTGAAGTTTACAATTTTCCAAAGTCATGAAAAGTTAGGCAATTTAGAAAAGGAAAAACAGTAAATTTATTCTATTAGCAGCTACTTCTTTTAACATCCTAGGATGAAGTCCATCTAGGCCAGGGCACCCATTAGATTTTAGTCCTAATACTTTTCTCAACGCTTTGTCCTTGTGAATGTAATTGTTTTAAGTTCTTTGCTGAGATCAGCCATGATCGTATTACATTGCCAAGTTTGAGGGGCTGAATTGCCTACTTTTGTTCCTAGTTCTTGCGTCCCTTTTACGTTCTCATTCATAACTATTTCTGGGAGCTGTTTGTATCATATACAGTGAGGACAGATGGCAAAATATCTGTTTAATTAATCTTTAAATTTCCTTGTTTTTCATTATTAAGTAATTATTCCTTTCATTTTTAAATACTTGTAGAAATTCTTATGTTCTGTTTTTATATATCCATCTAGTTTTCTCTCATAATCAATTCTTATTAGTCTTTTGGTCATTCTTTGCTGAACATTATATTTTGCCCAATTTTCTGATCTGTCACTCACCTTTGTGGATTTATTTATCTTTTCTTTCAATTTGATACTATCCTGTTTAGCTAGCTGTAAATTTAACTGGCCTGCTTCCCTTCTCAAACGATTCACAACCTCATCACCTCAGGTGACCTCCCACCCACAGCCTCCAACTTCATCATTCCCCAACCCCACATTGCCCATTTCTATCTCATTCCCAAAATCCACAAACCGAGCAACCCAGCCTGCTCCTGCCCCACTGAACTTATCTCTGCTTATCTTGACTGTTTTCTCCCCCTGGTCCAGGAACTCCCCACCTACATCCAGGACATCATCCATGCCCTCCACCTCCTTCAAGACTACCAATTCCCTGGCCCCCAACACGTCATCTTCACCATGGGCGTCCAAACCCTGTATACTTGCATTCCCTACATGGATGGTCTAAAAGCCCTCTTCTCCTTCCTCTCTGCAGGCCCGACCAGTCCCCCTCCAGCGACACCCTCATCCGCTTCACCGACCTCATCCTTACCCTTAACAACTTCTCCTTCAACTCCTCCCACTTCCTACAGACTAAGGGGTGGCCACGGGAACCCACATAGGCCCAAGCTATGCCTACCACTTTGTAGGATATGTGGAATAGTCCTTCTTCCGCTGCTACACTGGCACTATCCTCCACCTCTTCCTCTGCGACATCAATGACTGTATCAGTGCTGCCCCGTGCTCCCATGAGGAGTTTGAATTGTTCATTAACTTTACTAACACCTTTCACCCCAACCTCAAATTCACCTGGATCATCTCTGATACCTCCTTCTCCTTCCTGGACCTCTCTGTCTCCATGTCTGGCCACCGCCTTGAAACTGACATTTATTTCAAGCTCACGGACTCCCCCAGCTACCCAGACTACACCTCCGCTCACCCACCCACCTTCCTGCAAGAATGTGATCCCCTACTCCCAACTTCTCTGCCTCCACGACCTCTGCTCCCAAGATGGGGCATTCCACTCCCGAACATCCTACATGTACTCTTATTTCAAGGATCGTGACTTTGCCCCTTTGGTGGCTGAAAAAGCTCCTGACCACATCTCTTGCATTTCTTGCAACTCTGCCCTCACATGCCCTCCCCACAACAAAAACAAAGACACAATTCCCCTTGTCCTCACATATCACCCCACTGACCTTCAGATTCAACATACCATTCTCTGCCACCTGCAATCTGACCCCATAATCAGGTATATTTCCCTCCCCACCCCACGGGGGCGACACGGTGGCTCAGTGGTTAATACTGCTGCATCTCAGTGCCAGCACCCTTTGTTTGATTCCCCCTCGGGCAACTGTGTGGACATTCTCCCTGTGTCTGCGTGGGCTTCCTCCGGGTGCTTCGGTTTCCTCCCACAGTCCAAAGATGTGCAGGCTAGGTGGATCGGCCTTGCTAAATTGCCTGCAATGTTCAGGGATGGGTAGATTAGGTGGGTTATAGGGGGATGGGCCTTGGGGGGATGCTCTGAGTGTGGGTGTGGTCTTGGGCCGAAGGGCCTGTTTCCACATTGTAGGAATTCTATTCTATCTGCCTTCCAGGACCGCTGTCTCCATCCACTCCACGTGACCCACGAGCCCCACCACTCCTTGCACCTTCTCCCGTAACTGCAGGAAATGCTACACCTGCACCTACAACTAGGCCCCTTCACCTCCATTCAAGGCACCACACAAACCTTCCACATCAGACAGTGATTTACCTGCTCATCCGTCAATGTGGTCTACTATATCCACTGCTCATTGTATAGCCTCGTCTACATCGGTGAGACCACGCGGAGGATCGGAGACTGCTTGTGCTCTGTTTGCAAAAAATTACAACACCTTCCGGCCACAAAACATTTCAATGCCCCCTCCCACTCCCTGGGTGACATGTCCATCCTGGGCCTCATCCAGTGTCAGAATGACACCACCCAGAAACTGGAGGAGCAGCACCTCATATTCCGCCTCAGGAGCCTGAAGCCCAATGGCCTAAATGTGAATTCTACTAGTTTCAAAATCTCCCCGCCCCAGCCTCACCCAATGATCAACCCTCCCTCTCATACCCCCCACCTGGACCTGACACAACCTATCCATCTTCTCTCCCACCACTCCTCCCACCTCACTGACGAATCCCTACTTGCACTCACCTATCACCATCCCACCTACCTTCCCCAGCCCTGCCCCTCCTATCTCTATTTATTTCCGAGCTCCCTCCCCCTCCCCTATTTCTGAAGAAGGGTCCCGGCCCGAAACATCAACTTTCCTGTTCCTCTGATGCTGCCTGCTGTGTTCCTCCTGCTCCACACTGTGTTATCTGTTTCCTTCAGAAGCTTTCTTTCTGACTGGAAAGCATATTTTCTGAGTAACCTGACATACCCCCTTAAATGTCTGCCCCATATCTCTATTGGCCTATCCCTTAATCCAGTTTCTCAGTTAACTCTAGCCAGCTCAGTACTTCAGCCCTCACAATTGCCCTTGTTTGTTTAAAACACCAGCTTTAGATCCATCCTTCTTTCCTGAAACTGAATATATAAATCAATCATATTATGGTAGCTGTTACTCGTGAATGCTATTACCATGGGATCATTAATTAATCCTGTCTCGTTGCACATTACCAGTTCTAGTATCTCCTGAACTCTGGTTGGCTTTAGAACATGCTGTTTTAAGAAACTGCTGAAAACTGTGAGTTCATGTCCCAGTTGTCCTTGCCAATCTGCCTGATCCAATCCAAATGTAGATTAAAATTACCCATGTTTGTCACTGTACTGTTTGTGTGGCCCAAACTATGTCATGCATTTGGTTTGCATCAGACACAATAACTGAGTTGTGCAACAATAATCTGCACATGGAATTTTAGAGGAGCAAGGCATTCAGGCTAATGGAGGGCAAGTTAACATGTCAGAGACTAAACAGATTGCCAGGGATCAATACTTGCTAGAAGTGTCAAATAATATGTAATTTTAAATATATTAGTTGATCAAACTCTGCTACACGGCTAATTCTGCAAACTACCTATCCCAATCCTTGCAAAAGTGCAATACCTATAAGCAAAACCTACTACGCAGTAGACAGTAGGATAATTATTTTCACCTCTGATGCCAATATAAAAGGCTGTTGCATGACTCAAAGCAAATGAAGTGCCAGCTTATTCTTTTTCATCCCTACTAATATTGCCATTTCTTCACCCATCTGTGACCAAGAATAATGCCAACTATTTATACTGACCCTTTTGTGAAGTTTTATGCTAGTGATCACTGGTGGTCAGTGGTTAAGTGAGGTACCTACTGCTGACCAAAAAAATAAATTCTGCTGAAAGATCAGGGTTTTTTTTGGCAGAAATCACAGCTCTTTCATAACAGAGGGGTGAAGCAGGTGTTGAAATGTTCTTTTTAAATTTATTAAATGGATGCAGGCAACATTGACCAGACCAGCATTTGCTGCCTATCCTTAACTGGCCTTGACAACATGAGTTGCATCCTCATACTGCTGCTGTGGTATAGCCACAGGGCTATTAAGCAGGGAATTCCAGGATATTGACCCAGTGACAGTGAACAAAGAACAATATTGTTCTGTGTCAGAATGGCGTGTGACTTGGGTGGGAGCTTACACGTAGGAGTGGGCTCATGCATCTGCTGCCTTATCCTTCCAGCCAGTAGAGGTCATGGGTTTGGAAGCTGCTGTTGAAGGAGCCAGGTTAATTGTGGCAGTGTATCTTGTAGACAGTAAGCACTGCTATCAAACATACTGATGGTGAAGGGAGTGGATGTTGAAAGTGGTGGAAGTAGTGCAAATAATGCTGGTTGCTTTGTCCTGAATGGTGTCAAGTTTCTGGAGTCCCCATTCTGGGCAAGTGAAAAATATTCCATTACATTCCCGACTTATGCCTGCGGATGGTGGGCAGGTACCGGGAAGACAATAAGTCAATTATTCACAACACAATTCCTAGCCTGCAACTTGGCCCTGTAGCCACAGGGGCAAGTGACTGCTTCAGTAAAGTTTCTATCAGTGGTAATGCCAGGATTCAATAGTGAAAGATTCAGAGACGGCGGGTGCCATTGAAACTCTACGGTGCCATGGCTAATTAGCTCATCTGCCCTCAGCCCTCATTCTCATCCAGACAAGCAGAAAGGATCTTGTCCCTATTGCATAATTGCAAAGGCTGAGGTTCTTGCAGTTTTGCTTTTGGGTTTTCATTTTTTTTGGCTCATTGATAGGCTACACTCGCTTCCCTGACCTCTGGTCAATAAGAAGGCTCTTTCCTAAGGGATCTGATGCTTTCTTACTCAAATTTCCAGGTAACTTTCTCTTTTTCAGATGTGCCACAGTCTCTGCAGTTCAGCCTCAAGCTCATTAATTCAGACCGAGAGTCGCTTGAGCAGTAAATACTGATTGCAGATGTGTTTGCCCAGGATTACCATGACATCTATAAGTGTTTACATACTGAAACTGACAGATTACCTATCATCCTTATTCTGTTCTAAATTAATTGTTTTTAAATAAATTGTGTAAGTATCTGTTTCTTTTATATTATTATAAACACTGCAACTAATTATTATACATTTTTAAACCTTAGGAATCGAATAGGCTTTAATCACTTACTAGATGCTCAGTAAGCAATTAGCATTTTACCATCTAGTAGAGTAAGAAACAATTCCAACTGTCAGGGCTCTGTCTCAGCGCTCTCTTCCCCACACCGCCCGCCCGCCCTCACTTGCTGTTACAGTTAATACTGACTGCCTCGGAGCCTTTCTTATGGTCTCTCTGAAATATATTTTTATTAATTACTGTTGAACAGGTAATTGTTTTTACATTTAAATCACATTTTAGCTTACTTTTGAAAAGATTTGGCATTAATGCCTGTTAATTGATTTCAACTAATTTTGAATCAGTTGGTTAACTTGTTACAATACACCATCTGTCAACTGTTCCAACTATTGGCATTCACAGTTATATTCCTGTCTTTATCTTGCAGGTTTTAACTCTTTAGTTGGAGGCATCATGGCATTTTCTATACTGATCAGTGCAGAAGTCTACAATCATAATCCTGGTGTCTGGTATTTGGATGGCACTATAGGGATTCTCATTGGAATGATCATCCTTGCATATGGAATAAAGTAGGCTTCAACTTAGTTTTTGAGAATTACAGCCCAGATCTTCTGGTCTCTGGAATATTGGAGACTGAACATGTGACCTCCTGGACATTGCCCAGGCAACTTCTGGGCAATTCCCTTGCTCCATGGAACACTCCATTAATATCTCTGGAAGTAGATTTAAAGATTTTGGAATAGTGATCCAGGAATTGTTGGAGATATATATTCCAGTATCAACAGTAGATTATAGCTATGATTGAACCGCACCCTCTCCCTGACTACATTCCCATCTAATTCCCAACCTGATTGGACCTCACTATCACCGCCCCCACTCCTACCCCTTGACCCTTAACCTCTACCCATCTTAATATCCCCATGATCTGACCCAACTGCCCTTCCCAGTCTGAGTTGCTGATCCACCTATCCATCTCACCTATTTACACTTACCCAATTCACCCATCTGCCACCTCACCCATTCCTCTCTCCATAGATGATGCCAAACCTGCCGAGTTTGTGCATCATTCACTGTTTGTTTCAGATTTCTGGCACCTGTGGTAGTTTGCTTTTATTCAAATGCCAACTTCATGTTGCCTGATCATTTGAACAGTTGCTGCATGTGACCAGCACCAACTGTTTTGTTCATTTGCTGCTTGTATCAGAATTATGCTCAAAATTACAATCTGGTAACATCATTTAAAACTAATCTGCATATCGAAAAGGGAAGCAACATTATTGTTGACTCAAATGCTGGCAGTCAAGGAGGAGATGTATCTGACCTGGGAAACAGTGAAGAATAGCACAAAATGGAGTAAGTGGGATTTAATGATTTTGAACACAGCATCGACGTGTGAAAAAGCTGGATAGTTAGACTGATAATAAAATGTGAGGCTGGATGAACACAGCAGGCCAAGCAGCATCTCTGAGATGCTGCTTGGCCTGCTGTGTTCATCCAGCCTCACATTTTATTATCTTGGAATCTCCAGCATCTGCAGTTCCCATTATCTCTGATACTAGTTAGACTGATGTCTTGTATTGCAAGAAGGCAACAGGCCATCCAAGCATGCTGAAAAGCTGAGAGAGCAGATATCTGTGAAGGCCAATACCATAAGCAACCCTTGAGTACCTGAATACTATTGTTGCACAAATGCTCAAGGTCACAAAATGCATTTTCGAATGTCATATTCCACCAGCTAACTGCTAACTGCAGATTCTGCTTGAATCACCACACACCTATTAACCATCTGCTAATAATTTCTATCAATCAGAGATAATACTTAACATTCATATGATATTGCTTACCCTCCTTTGTGTGCTTACCCAGGCTTTGTGTGTTGTAAGCCTCCCACCCACAGCTTGTACACTGTCAGCAACTATCCATGACAGCTACATCACCCAAATAAATCAGGGCACAACATTGACACACACTTTCATCTCTCTCTTACCCATAGCTGATAGGGACAACTGTATGTACTAAACCCTAGAGTGATGGTGGTGCTGGCCATTACTGGGGAATTCATTACTGAGGCCATAGCAGTGCCAAAACTATTGAAGAGAAGCATCTCCTAATTTTTCTTATCATATCCCCCAATCCCTTCTACCTGTGCCCCCACCCCCAATAATTAGACACTTCCTTCTGATTTTCAAGCTGTGAATGACACCTCTTTGATGTCCATGTACCAAGCAGTTCTGAAGGTAGATCAGCAACACCTGCTGAAGAGCAATGAGCAACAAAAACTGGGCTTTTCAGCAACACTTTCAAAAAAAAAATTTTTTTCTTATTTAGCTGTCATTGGCTTGGCCAGCATTTATAACCCATCCCTAATGACCTTAATGTGGTAGTTAGCTGCTTGTTTAAACTGGTGTAGTCCGAGGAGGTGACGGACACTCACAGAGCTGTTAGGAAAGAGTTCAAGAATGAAGACCCACCAACAGTAAGTAAAAGGAACAGTTGTGAGATAATTATAGGTCAGGATGGTATGTGGCTTGAGGGGAATTGGCAGGAGGTAGTGTTCCTATGAATCGATTGCCCTCACCCATTTAATTGGTAGAAGTTGGGTGTTTAGAAGCTGTTGTTGAAGGAGCCTTGCCCTCTTCTTCACCACCCTGTCCTTTCGGCAAACTGAGATGATAACTGAAAAAACAAAAGATCTGTGGATGCTGTGAATCAGAAACAAAAACAAGTTGCTGGAAAAGCCCTGCAGGTCTGACAGTATCTGTGAAGACAAATCATAGTTAGCATTTTGGGTCTGGGGACCCTTCCTTCGAACCTCTCCAGTTCATCAGTCCTGATGAAGTGTGTAAGCCCAAGATGTCAACTTTCCTGCTCCTCTGATGCTGCCCAACCTGCTGTGTTCCTCCGGCTCCACGCTGTATTGACTCTGACTCCAGCACTGGCAGTTCTTGCTAGCTCTATGGTGGTCGTGGCATGTGAATCTCATTCAAAAAACCATTTTACCTAAAAATAGCAAAATGGAGTCCATTGGATTCACTGCATTTTGCTAAACATTCATGGAACAGTTGTGCACATTCATTAGGATAGCATCTGTCAGTTCTACTGTCAAATGTGCTTGTATAACAATCACATTTTTGAAGCTGTTAAGGGTACTTGAGGCACCAAAGAAACGGATGCCAATTATCCCAATTTTTCACTCGTCTTTTTTGTCTAACATCTATAACAACAATCCAACACTCTCTGGGACTGGTTCTCACATTACCATTTTATGGCTGTGTGGCAATAAACTAGTGGTATTATTGTTGGACTGTAAATCCAGAGATCCATATA
Source organism: Stegostoma tigrinum (assembly GCF_030684315.1). Lineage (NCBI taxonomy): Eukaryota > Metazoa > Chordata > Chondrichthyes > Orectolobiformes > Stegostomatidae > Stegostoma > Stegostoma tigrinum. The sequence continues at coordinate 72,194,157 of NC_081360.1, read as the reverse complement.
ATGTTCTTGGGACCCAGGTTTGAATCCTGCCATGGCAGATGGTGGAATGTGAATTTAATAAATATCTGGAATTAAGAGTCAAATAATGACAGTGTGCATTGTTGATTGCTGGGGGAAAAATTCCACCAGGTTCACTAATACCCTTTAGGAAGGAAACTGCCATCCTTACCTAGTCTGGCCTACGTGTGACTCCAGACCCACAGCAATGTGGTTGATTGTTACCTGCCCTCTGGGCAATTAGATATGGGCAATAAATGCTGCCTAGCCATTCATTCAATCAATGAATTTTAAAAAACAAGGCATGGAATAATGTATTAGAATCACATAAACAAGTGTATTCCATTTTCACTGCTTAGGAACTTTCTACAGTGTTAACGGCTGGATAAAGTCCTGAACAAGGTGCTGTATTCCTCATAGCAAGAATGTTCATCAGAGCTCAGATTCAGGGGGTTGGTTGCAGGTTGTTTGCATGGGTAGTTCCCCATACCAAAGGCATCACTCTGAGGCTCACTAAGCATCGGACCCTACACTGTAGGAGATAATAAACTTGCATACGAAGACACTCTGAAAACCATTGTAAAATCATACAAGTTGGACCCCATTACAAAGACATAAAAACAACATTGAGCGTATTTAAATGGAAAAGTCTCTGCCACCAACATATTTTTTTGTCCTCACTGTCCACTGGTATAGTGCCAGAAGATTGGAAAGAGGCTAATGCCATTCCCTTGTTCAAAAAAAAGGGAACAGGGATAACGCCAGAAGTTACAGGCCAGTTAGTTACATCAGTTGCGGGCGAATTACTGGAAAGGGCTCCGGGAGACAGGATTTATGATCACTAGGAAAGGCACACAGTTTGATTCATGATAGTCAGCATGGATTTATAAAGGGTAGATCACACCTAACAAATGTTATTGAATTCTTTGAAGAAGTAACCAAACACGTGGATGAAGGTGGAACTGTGGATGTGGTATACATGGATTTAAGTAAGGCATTTGATAAGGTTCCTCATGGTAGGCTTAGGCAGAAGGTAAGGAGGCATGGGGATAGGGGGAAATGTGGGAGATTGGATTCAGAATTGGCTGACCCCGAGAAGACAAAGGGTGGTAGTGGACGGAAAATATTCAACATGGGGCTCAGTTACAAGTGGTGTACCACAAGGATCCGTTTTGGATCCTCTTCTAATTGTGATTTTTGTAAATGATTTGGATACAGTGTGGAAGGTGGATTAGCAAGTCGGCGGATGATACAAAAGGTGGGTCACGTTGTGGGCAGTGCGGAGGGCTGTTCTAAGTTACAAAGGGACATTGATAGAATGCAGAACTGGGCTGATAAGTGGCAGATGGAATTTAACCCTTAAAAGTGTGAGGTGATTCACTTTGGAAGGACAAACTTGAAAGCAGAAAACAGGGTTAAATGGAAAGATTCTTGGCAGTGTGGAGGAGCAGGAGGATCTTGGGGTTCACGTTCACAGTTCCCTGAGAGCTGTCACCCAGGTGGATAGAGTTGCTAAGAAGGTGTATGGTGTATTAGCTTTCATTAATAAAAGGGATTGAGTTCAAGAGCCGTGAAGTTATGCTCCAGCTGTACAAAAGCCTGGTTCAGCCATATATGGAGTATTGTGTCCAGTTCTGGTCACCTCATTACAGGAAAGCTGTGGAACCATTAGAAAAGGTGCAGAGGAAATTTTCCAGGATTTTGTCTAGAATGGAGGGAAGATCTTACGAGGAAAGGTTGAGAACGCTAGGGCTTTTCTCTTTGGAACGATGAAGGATGAGTGGTAACTTGATAGAGGTGTACAAAATGATCAGAGGTACAAGATAGAGTAGACAGCCAGAGACTTTTTCCTGGTGTGGAGGTAGCTTTTATGAGAGGACATAGTTTAAAAGTGAAAGGAGGTAGATATCAGGGAGACGTCAAAGGTAGGTTCTTTACTCAGTGTTAGGGGCGTGGAATGCACTGCCGGAGAGGGGAGTGGAGTCGGCCTCATTAGGGGCATTTAAGCAGCTATTAGATAGGCATATAGATGATAGTATAAGATAGTGGTGGAGGTTAGAAAGACCTTGGGCTTGGGGTAAAAGTTTGGCACATCATGGGCTGAAGGGCCTGTACGTGGACCTTTTGAGCCTGCTCCACTATTAAAATGAACTTTTGACCCCAGGGGGATTGTGTGTGCGAGAGAGCGAGAACGAGAGAGCGAGAACGAGAGAGCGAGAACGAGAGAGCGAGAGCGAGAGCGAGAGAGCGAGAGCGAGAGAGCGAGAGCGAGAACGAGAACGAGAACGAGAGCGAGAACGAGAGCGAGAACGAGAACGAGAACGAGAGCGAGAACGAGAACGAGAACGAGAGCGAGAGCGAGAGCGAGAGCGAGAGCGAGAGCGAGAGCGAGAACGAGAACGAGAGAGCGAGAACGAACGAGAGAGAGAACGAGCGAGAGAGAGAACGAGAGAGAGAGAGAGAGAACGAGAGAGAGAGAGAACGAGAGAGAGAGAGAACGAGAGAGAGAGAGAACGAGAGAGAGAGAGAACGAGAGAGAGAACGAGAGAGAGAACGAGAGAGAGAGAGAACACGAGAGAGAGAGAACACGAGAGAGAGAACACGAGAGAGAGAGAACGAGAGAGAGAGAACACGAGAGAGAGAGAACACGAGAGAGAGAGAGAACACGAGAGAGAGAGAGAACACGAGAGAGAGAGAGAACACGAGAGAGAGAGAGAACACGAGAGAGAGAGAGAACACACGAGAGAGAGAGAGAACGAGAGAGAGAGAACACGAGAGAGAGAACACGAGAGAGAGAACACGAGAGAGAGAACACGAGAGAGAGAGAGAACACGAGAGAGAGAGAGAGAGAGAGAGAGAGAACACGAGAGAGAGAGAGAGAGAGAGAGCGCGAGAGAGAGAGAGAGAGAGAGCACGAGAGAGAGAGAGCGAACGAGAGAGAGAGCGAACGAGAGAGAGAGCGAACGAGAGAGAGAGCGAACGAGAGAGAGAGCGAACGAGAGAGAGAGCGAACGAGAGAGAGAGCGAACGAGAGAGAGAGCGAACGAGAGAGAGAGCGAACGAGAGAGAGCGAACGAGAGAGAGCGAACGAGAGAGAGCGAACGAGAGAGAGCGAACGAGAGAGAGAGCGAGAACGAGAACGCGAGAACGAGAGCGAGAACGAACGAGAGAGCGAGAACGAACGAGAGAGAGAGAACGAACGAGAGAGAGAACGAACGAGAGAAAGAACGAGAACGAGAGAAAGAACGAGAACGAGAGAAAGAACGAGAGAGAGAGAGAGCGCGAGAGCGAGAGAAAGAACGAGAGAGAGAGAGAGAGAGAGAGGGAGAGAGAGAACACGAGAGCGAGAGAGAGAACGAGAGAGAGAGAGAGAGAGAGAGAGAGGGGGAGAGAAAAAACAAGAACGGTAGTTGGGCAGAGAAAGGTATAGACAATAGTCCACAAAGAATGAAAAGCTGCTAAAGGAGACCGTTAGTCGGTAAAAATAAGTTCTGTGGTGAAAACAACCCACGTTATATCTGGGCCAAAGGTGGGGAAGGGGATGGGAGATGCTGCACGCCCCAATAATATTATTGAACTAAATATTAAATTTTGCTGAGTCCTTAATTAGAAGTTTAGGTTCTGTTCTTCCTGCTTGTGCTGTATTTAGCTAGAGCACTGAATAGGCATAAGACAGAGAGATTGGCCAGGGAATGTGAGTATGATGAAGTGGCAGGCAACTGGAGGCTCAGGGTCATTTTCACAGAAAGAACATTGCAGGTGTTCTGCAGAACACCTGCAAAGTCTTCATTTTGTCTCTTCAATGTAATATAGAGGAGACTATGCAGTGAGCAGCAAATACAGTAGACTAGATTGAAAGAAGGGCTGTAAACTGCTGCTTCCCCAGAAGATGCATTTGGGACCATGGAAGTGAGGTTGCAGATCTGGAGGAAGGTATAAATGGTCTGATTAGCAAGTTTGCAGATGACACTAAAGATTGGTGGAGGAGCAGATAATGAAGAGGACTGTTGGAGAATGCAGATGGGTTGGCGAAATAGCAGATGGAGTTCAATCCAGGCAAATGTGAGGTGATGCATTTTGGAAGATCCAATTCAAGAGAGAACTATAGGGTAAATGGAAAAGCCCTGGGGAAAATTGATGCACAAAGAAATCTGGGTGTTCGGGTCCATTGTACCCCGAAGGTGGATAGTGTGATCAAGGCATATTTTCATTCATCAGATGGGTATTGAGTACAAGAGTTGGCAGGTCATGTTACAGTTGTATAGGACTTTCGTTCAACCATATTTGGAATAGTGCGTGCAGTTCTGTTTGCCAAATTACCAAATGGATGTGGATGCTTTGGCAAAAGTGTAGAGGAGGTTTACCAGGATGTTGTCTGGTACGGAGGGCACTAGCTACGAAGACAGGTGGAGTAGATTAGGATTATTTGCATTAGAAAGATGGAGGTCGAGGGGCAACCTGATCGAGGTCTACAAAATCATGAGGGGTATGGACAGGGTGGATAGCAAGAAGCTTTGTCCCCCAGAGTGGGGGACTCAATTACTAGGGGTCATGATTTCGAGGTGAGAGGGGAGAAGTTTAAGGGAGATGTGTGGAAAGTTCTTTATGCAGAGGCAGTGGGTGCCTGAAACACATTGCCAATGGAGGTGGAAGAGGCAGGCACAATAGCATCATTTAAGATATACCGAGACAGATAAACGAATGGGCAGGGAGCAGAGGGATATAGATCCTTAGAAAATAGGCAAACAGACAGACAAAACGGGCCCAAAAACCATAACCACTCTCCCCTACATCAAAGACATCTCAGAAATGACTGCCAGACTACTCAGACCTCTTGGCATTACAGTAGCCCACAAACCCACCAACACACTAAAACAGCAGCTAATGAATTTAAAAGACACTATACAGACAACAAGCAAAACAAACGTCATTTACAAAATACCTTGCAAGAACTGTGACAAACACTACATTGGACAAACTGGCAGAAAGCTAGCCACCAGGATACATGAACATCAACTGGCCACAAAAAGACATGACCCACTATCACTCGTATCCTTACATACAGATGAGGAAGGACACCACTTTGATTGGGACAACACATGCATCCTAGGACATGCCAAACAGACATGCACAAGAATTCTTGGAAGCATGGCATTCCAACCGGAACTGCATCAAACACATTGATTTGGAGCCCATCTACTACCATCTGAGAAAAAGAACAGGAAATGACACCACCAACCCAAGGAAACCTAAACAGATAAATAGAAAGCAGGACGTAACACCAGCACTTCGTCAGAGGCTCACTGATGATGTTACCTAGAATGGTGACGAAACATCTGAAAACTAACCTTCCAGCTCAGCGAGCAAACTCACATCCAGAACAACACACCATTCTCCAATATTTCTGCTAACTACAGACCCCACCACCAGAAAGATATTTCATTCCCCACCCCTGTCCCTTTTCCGGAAGAATCATTCACTCCACTACTCCCTCGTCAGCTCCATACTTCCCAACCCCTCCACCACAGCTGGTATCTTTCCCTGCAACTGCAAGAGGCACTAACACCTACCCCTACATCTCCCCTCTCACCTCCATCCAAGGCCCTAAACAATCTTTCCAAATCTGGTAGAGATTCACCTGGACTTCAGCCAACCTCATCTACTGTATCTGTTGGTTTCAATGTTGTCTCCTCTAAATTAGGGAGAAGAAATGCAGACTCAGGGACCGATCTGCAGACCGTCTGTGTTCAACACGCACCAATCAACCTGACCTTTGGTTACCATTCATTTTAACTTCCCCTCCCACTCCCCTGGCGACATGTCAATCCTTGGCAGCCTCCAATGTCAAAATGAGGCCAAATGTAAACTGGCAAACATCACCTCGGGACCCTACAGGCCAATGGCCTGAATATTAACTTTACCAGCTTAAAATCTCTCCTCCTCAACCTGTCCATCTTCTCACTTATCTGCTCCACCCTTCCCACTGACCGACCCCAATAATCACCAACCTACATGCAACTATCTCTAACTCACTTACCATTTCCCCTGGGCCCACTCCTGAAGAAGGGTTTCAGACCAAGACGTTGGCTTTCCTACTCTTTGGATGCTATCCGACCTGCTGTGCTTTTCCAGCTCCACATGTACATCAATGACTTGAGTCAATAAAAGAGCAACAGTTGTGGGGAAGAGGCACAAGTTGGATTCGAACAAGAAATATCCCACTAACCCCACAGAGACAGGGGCCCTAGAGGGCATCCACACCCACCCCTTTGAGATAAAGAAAGTGAGAGCAGTTAAAAGGAGAAGTTGTTCAAAGTGAGGACAAGCTTGGTCAGGTGGAGTAGTGTGGTGGCAAATGGGTGTGGTGGCTTGGAGCCTGTGTGGAGGGAGATCACCAGATGAAACAAAACTAGTGTTCGTTGTGTCCTGGTGTTTGATGGTGGTGTCATGGTCCAGAGGGAGATAGGAGGTGTCCAAGAACTGGCGCTCAGCCTCCACACTGGACAGGTCAGTACCCTAACCAGCAACAGTACATACTTGTTAGCAGGCCTGATTGTAAAGTCAGGGTGGAATCTTAGAGCACAGAGTGCTGTCAGTTCAGGAGGAGACTGGTTCGAATGCCTGAGAGGGGGCAGAGAAATTATGGTGACTGATGTCATGTTGATAGTTTTCAATGAACAGGTTGAGTGCAGGTAAAAGGCCAGAAGGAGAGGTCCAGTTGGAGGGAACATTTGAAATGGATGAAGGAGTCTATGGAGGCAACTGCAATGGAAAAAAAATGTTCTAATCAATCCAATCCTTCTTTATACATCAGTCCTGCCATCCCAGAAATCAGTTTGGTAAACATTCACTGCGCTCTTTCCACAGATGCATCATGATTCCTCAGTTAAGGAGTCCAGAACTGCATACATTACTCAATATCTGGTCTTACCAATGTCTTTTATAACTGCAGCAAAACATCCCTGCTCCCGTACTCAAATCTTTTTGTTGTAAATCCAACATATCAGTTAGCTTCTTCACTGCCTGCTGCATGTGCATACTTGCTTTCATATAACGTGTATAAGAACACCCAGGTCTTGGTACACTTCCCCCTTTGAATAATAATCTGCTGTCCTGTTTTTGCTACCAAAGCCAATGACCTTTTTAAGATAAATTATACTTCATCTACCATATTTTTGTCCACTCAATCACACTGAAGCGCCTCTGCATCATTACAGTTTAACCTCCCACCCCTCTTCATGTTGTCCATGACTTGGAAATTTTACATTTAGTTCCTGTATCTAAATCATTAATATAAACAACCTAAGTATTTCAGCAAGAGTCAGTTCCCTATGGAAAACCAATACCTTCATTTACCAATCCAACATTGATGTCATTTATAATATTTGCCATCTCTAGTTTAGTGACTTCATTTGTGATGTTACATTAGATCTTGTTTTGAAGTAACAGGTCAATCCACAATCAGAGACAAAAACAGAAATTGCTGGGAAAGCTCAGCAGGTATGGCAGTATCTGTGGAAAGAAATCAAAGTTAATGTTTCAGGTCGAGTGACCCTTCCTCAGAATGCTGATTTCTCTTCAGAGATCCTGCTGAGCTTTTCCAGCAATTTCTATTTTTGTTTGTTTTTGAATACATAAATCATTTATTTAAACCCTTTTACCATCCTTCAGACTTCTTTTAAAAGAACTCTTGTTAATCCTGTCTTCCTGTGTACAGAAAATCCAAACCCGTCTTCAGATGTTCCATTTGTTGATTTAAAAAAAAACACCATTTCAATAAAGATCTCCAATGTCCTAACAAATTTTTAAAAGGAAAATCAGAACTACAGAAACACTATTATTGTTCCAGAAATAAACAGTACAATTGTATCTAGATATTTTTATGGTATGTTAACTTGAATGGTTATGTTTTATAACATGTTAATTAATAACTCCTAACTTTGTTTTGCTCTTCCACTTAGACTCATTTTTATGCTTTTCTTGTGCATTCTTACAAACACTTTTTTTTCCCATTTATTCCATGATTATTCTATGTTAGTTTTGACAGGCAACATGGCAGCAGCTATTATGTCAATGTGAACTGTTGTCTATTGCTTTTAATTATGGTATAGCTGTTGGATATATTCAAGTTTAGCAGGATGTAACAACATAATGGCACATTTTCACAGTTGAAAAATTACATGGAAGGAATTGCCAGCAGTTTCAGTAGTAGCAATGCGTCATCAGGGAATGCAAAGTTGGATACTCACTGTATTTAGACTTGGGGGCAATTGGTTTTCTTTCTTACATGTTACAACCTCCCCCAATATCCAGAGACGCTCTTACAACTGAACATTCTTTTCTCCATCACCAAATTACTCACGGTATTTTTTTTAAATCAACTATTAGCCACCACGTCCAGTACATCAGAGTTTAAATTAATTAACACTAAGGGCAAACCAAAGGTGAACAATGGTAGGGAGGGGGGAAGGGGGCTGAATTGAAACAGAGTTGGAGCAACTTCTGTTAATGAGTTTATTTGAAACTACAGCCAAAGAGACATCACTGAATTTGGAATTCATATCTGTCAAGCTTACAAATTGCTCAGTTACAGTAAAAGTTATAAGCAATCACATACAAAGGGGGTGGGTTGTGGCAGATATAATTTGTACCTGGGCCCACTTCAGTTTCTCAGCAGTGGCAAGATCTTCCCAATTTAAAGGCATTCAGCCTCTCTATGGAAATAGCTAATCTGCTGCTATTCCTGCTTTCTGGTGGAATTGTCAATCTCTGGGTTCTGACCCACTCGGTGGTGGGGGGGGGGGGGGGGGGGGGGTGGGAGGAGAAGGGAAGAGAATGATACTGTTAGGTCACACGGAGTGTGGAATGAGATGTGCAAATGACTGATGACAAGATCCAGCAGCAGTTCAATAAAGAACCTACTGTGACCTTATGATATTCCAAAGCACTGTGAAACAAATGAAGTACTTTGGAAGTGTAATCATTGTTTTAATATACAGCATTCAATTTATAAAGTCTGACAAACACTGTAATCATAACTGAATAAGTTTGAGGGAGAAATGCTGACCAAGAAAGTAGCAGGAACTCCCTTTCTCATAATTAGTCACCTAACAGGACAGAACCTTTTGTTTTATAGATTACCCAAAAGACTAGACTTCTGACCATGCAATAGTGCCTCAGTTCTGCTTCTAGGGAAAGTCAGCCCGAATTATTAGCTTGCATCTCTAGAATGGAATCAAAACTCACGATGTTCCGACTAAAAAGCTATGGAAACACTGCTTACACCTCAAAAATATTTATTAGCATACCAAGGCTTTCTGTTTTACTATTTTAAAATTTTCAGCTATTAAAATAAATAGGCTGAAAGTCACATCTTAGCTCATGAAAGTCAAGTAATGGCAATTGTGTCAAAGGATGATTATCAATTTAACCCTTCTATTTATTTCTAGGCTTCTGATTGACACAGTACCACGAATAAAACAAACTCACAATTATGAAAGCTTTGAATAATAAACATGAAGAAACTATGTAGTGGTGGCTCAGTTCTACAGGAATGAAGACTGCAAGACCTGGAATTAATCACCAAGACTATGACAGTGACTGAAAAACAAAACATGGCCATTGCCTTATATCCCTATTTAACACCAAACCTAGTGAACTAAAATTAAGTGATGCGAAACATGGTGAACTGGATAATTTTAAGATTGAAGATGCAGCTCTTTGCTACTTTTTTTAAAATCCCTCCAAGAGCAAAGGGTAGATTTTAAGCTAGTGGGCGGCTTGTCAGAAAAGTATGCCAACCAGCAGCCCAACCTGCCAGGGGCAGGCTGAGTCACTTCTGAGGACTGAATGTCACTGTCATGATGAAAACATGTGGCTTGCTGGCACTGGGTCAGCCCGACAGCTGGGCCCTGAACAAAAACATTACTGTTCTTGTGGAAGCCTAACATAGTACTCCTCTTTGTGACTAACTTATCTTTGAGGTACACTTTCCATTGCACCATTCACTAAAACTGGCTGTTTATGTATTTTGTATGTTCTACAAAGTTGTCATTTACAATCAAGGTCCCATATTCATCAATTTGTACATTTATAGAGCAACATCTTGAAATTACAAGTACTTCAAGTGCACAGAAGACTCCTTTAGACAGTGGTGGCAAGTGCTGGTGTAAATGAGGTGGTAACAGGCTACTGCTTCATTTATGCTAATTGATCACAATTAAAATCTACCCTAGAACATCCAATGTACCTTCAGCAAATCAGTTGAAAAAGTGGAACTAATACTCAAAATTGAGGAATGGTTAAAATTGTGTGTGAAATAGGTGATACGTTATGAGCCAGATCTTCTGGTAGCAGGAGTGAAGATGCACGGTCAGGATGCTGAGGGGAAGGCTGAGATACGTGCAAATGCTTGGAAAATATAAAATTACATTGCCTGAGACACTCCATATGTGCCACAGATATTTCTTGATAGTGCTGTGCATCAAACAAAACGGTATTTGGACTCCTGTATCATCTTGTACTACATTATATCCAGACTTCATTGCAAATACCACAATGCTCATTAATATAGGCTCCAGATTAGTAAATTCCCCACATATCCTTATCCTACACATACAAAGGTCATCACCTGTATAACTAGGTTTAAGAATAGAATTGTGTATGACGAATTAATAGCAGTGCCAAAGTTATTTCCAGTTTTTGCCTTTTCCTTAATACTGAGCCAGCTAGCTGTGTTGTGATGCTGTCTGGTTTGAAATAAACTGGTCAAGGCCTTCAACTGGTATCAGAACTGTAAGTTCATGGTAAATGTAATCTTTAATATCCCACTGCCATCCAAAATTGAATCTACATGGATATTTAGAAATTTCCATTGTGAAGGCAGGCCACTAGAACAGTGTCTGTTATAATTCTTTGACACAGCAGCTGCCAATTAATCAGTGTCATTTCACCCCATTATCTTGTACATGTCTATGCTTCAAAAACTTATTAAATGCTCCCTGGAAAAAAAGCCTTTGATTCATCCTTCTGCTTTGCAAAGCCTTCCATATCCTCAACCGTACTTCACGCTACAATTTTCAGTTGATAACCTCTTGTCAATGCATATCAGAGAAAATAATCTGAATCCAAATAGGCTGATCATTTGGTCAAACACTGATACTCAAGTGCTTCTATGAGGTCTTGAGTAGAATTTACACAATACATGCAGTGAAATGGGCAAGTATGCAAGAATATCCTGTTCACCCTGTTCAATGAATGAATATCATGTGCAGGTCCAAGGTATATAGTAGAAAAGTACAGATTTTGATCAATCTTCCCAACAAATCGATTCATGTCTATCTTGTAGTTAATACATCAGCCTTGAAAACAATACAAGTACAATAGTGGGCTGCCAAATTTCAAACATAATTTTTTTTCCGGTGGAGTACTACTTTGCTACAGATAACAGCTAACATTTGAACATTTATAAGTTATTAAAGTATATCAGATTAGCCAAAAGATTGGAGCTGATACTAGATTGAAAAATTTCTTAATGATGATTGAACAGTGCTGGGATTTGTTAAACACACGAAAATAAATCATTTTGTGCAAAATTGGACAGGATTTAAGAGCACCTTTAGAAGTGGAGCAGTTCTTCACACTGATACTCAAGATGTTATGTTGCAACCAAGTTTAAAGATATTTTTATTTGAGCTACATTGAGTAAATATTTTATTGAATATTTAGAAACACTGAAATTAACAATTAAAATATCAGAAATTAATACCTTTTCTAAGTAAGGCTCAAGATTGTTTATAAAAAATAAAAGTCATTTAATTATCTCCTTAAATCCCACTTATGAAAAAGATAAAACTCCTGTAAACTACAACATAAACCTGCATTTACAAAAGCACCTCTATTGAGCTCTGGGCTAGACTGGGACCTTATGAGATGATAATGCTACAACTGCGTCATAGCCAAAACATATCATACACTGTTGATGTCAAATTGACCGTAGACTATAGTGAAGTGATACAATATTCAGTGGGAGAGAAACATTGCATCAAAACCTTAAGCCAAGTAGCTTCTGACATTTTTACAAGGCTGTAAATCAAAGCAGAATCAAAAATACAAGAAATGAAAGAAAGTTACTTACTGGTTCTTTCCATCTTTAGTTAAAATAAATAATACAACCAAAATCTTTATCAAAGTTTAGGAGATATTTGAGAACGTTCATGGCTTGTCATGCTCTTTCCAGCAGCTCCAGCATTTAGACTGGAGTTAATGGAATTGCAAGGCAATAGCATTGAGATCCCCATTATTTATATAGTCGTGTTAACAGAATCTTTATGAGCTTTAATCATCAATGGTTAAGCTCCAGAGGTTAAATTATAGAAATGTCACCAAACTCCGGGAAGGCCAATTTTTAAACATCAAGTTAGAACTATCATATATGTTAAGTACGAACAGAGAGATTAGAATTTAAGCATTTTTGTCTACACTTGAATGGAATCTTCGGCGCATTAGTTTGATTTGTAATATGCTGCAATTAAAAATATATGCAGCACAAACTGTGCATGAAGCGTGCTTCAAATTCTACAATTAAAAGATACAACATTTAATATTGATGTTAATTATAACTTCTGCTCCAATAACTGTTTCTACACTGTATATTTATACAAGAATGTACAAACCAATGGAAGAAATTCTCTTCACTTAAGATTTATTAAAAATAAAGATTTTTCCTGCTCGTCAAAACTGTGGAAACGATTTCTTAGCAGCTTTCAAAGCACACCTCATTATTTCGATATAAGCTACTTTTGCAAATATACAGGAAAACCACTTTCTTCACAACTTTATGCATTTGGCTGAAATTTTGACTGTTATGAAGTATATATATATAAATTATACAAGTTGATAAAGCAACTTTATTACCCTTAAAAAGGCACATAATTTACATTACATTGCATCTTAGCTACAGTAAATGTTTAATATTTACAAGCTCAACACAAAAGCAAAGCAAGTTACAAAGCATCTAAAAAAGTAAATTATGTTTTTTTTTTATTTACAAATGTGCAAACCGGTTTGGATATATCTCGTCAATGAAGTTTAGCTGCTGTAGCTTAACTATGTCGCTACTTCTCATTTCCAAAAGCCACACTTTTTAAACATTGATTTTTTTTTGAAACAATATCCTTTGCTGCAAAAACATATTCCTCAATCACTGATTGACACACCTCATTCACATAATGGAAATCAATGATACGACAATCCGTGTTATCAACAACTTAATCGAAATTTGAGCATGAAATGAGCGTACATAAATTGTGTATCAACTGTTCTAAGAGTTTTAAAATCAGTCATCAGCAGCACCATTGTGATTAACAATCTATCATACTGATATCTCATTATTTTTATTCATTCATGGGAGCCAGGATAGGCCGACGTTTACCACCCATCCCTGACTGCTCTGGAAATATGTGAACAGTATCGGTCATTCTAATTCAAACCTGAAGACAGTTTTGGAATACGTTGGAAATTAGAAATTCATTTATTTCTGCCACATTGATGATGTTAAATGCTATTTAATCACCTCATGAAATATTTTCTTTCAATTAAATAATTGAGAGAAATTAATGTGATTTTACTGGTTTTCTAAACAATTTAGTGACATGAATATTTAATTGAAATTATATTGTAGCTTATTTACTGTGTGGCTTAAAAAAAGTTCTGCCTAAAATGTAAAACAATCCTGAGCCTGAAAGGAAAGTGCAAAAATATGAAATTCCACTTCACTGTATAGTAAACATGATATGATTATACAAGCAAGGTTTTAAAAATAAGTTTACATCAGAATGTTTCTATACAAAGTACAATAGCAATTATTTTTCCAAACTGGAAGCTGCTACTTAGAATGTCCATTAAACTAATTTACTGATGGTCTGAAGTAAGTCTAATTAGAATCAATTGACACTGGTTAAAGGACAGTTACTTCATAACACTGCCAGCATCCTAATGATGTCTTAATAAAAGCCAAAAAGATTTAGTTACAAATAAATTCTGGGAACTCTTCCGATTTATTTCATAATAATTCAATGTTATTTTAATTCAACCATTCAAATCAAAACTCAAGCCATGAATTAAAACTGGTATTATGTATTTCAAGCACTTATTACTGCCAGCAACATCAGCATATAACTCTAAATAACTGACACCATTAGTGAGGTTGGTAAAGAAACCACGCCTGAAAAAGAACAGCTATCAGGATATTTTGATCTGTTGTACGGTCACACTGGAATATCGTAATGGATCTTCATTAACCTGGAAGTAAGACACTTTCAAAAAGAAAATCATTTTTGGATTTTTGCTGAACTAAAATTAAAATCAGCAGCAAATTCAATTATCCAACGTTATTTACTGTTGCTGGAAAAGCTCAGCAGCTCTGGCAGCACTGGTGATGAACAATCAAAGTTAAACTTTTTGGGCGAGAACTGTTCTGAGGACCCAAAATATTAACTGATTTCTCTTCAAAGATGCTGTCAGACCTGCTGAGCTTTTCCAGTAACTTCTGTTTTTGATTGTGATTTACAGCATCTGCAGTTCTTTTGGTTTTTATATTTATTTTTTCTGAACTCAATTTTCATTTTGCATTTGTAACATGATTTTCTGAATTTAGAATATTTAGTAGTTCACCTGTAAGTCATATCTGTATACCAACTCTTCTCAAAATCAGTTTTCTTCTATACATAAACTGTATAAGAAAGTCGAATAATTTGTCAAAGTTTCCATATTAAGATGCTCGGCAGATCCATCAATATATATACTCTTCAAATGAATGTTGTAGTTTTAAATAAAAAAACATTTTCCTTCATTTTTTTGAGGGATGCCTTCAGAAACAATTAACCAAATGCTTTCTTTTTATGAAGACTTACTATCCCCTACCTTTAAGCACAATCTACTTTGGAATTTGATAAGCAACTGCTATACACATTCTTGGCACAGGGCAACTTGTCCTTTCATATAGTCTCTGCATGGGCAGATCCTTTTATGGTTTCCATTTGAACCTGCACAACTGAACAGCAGCAAATCACTCTGGAAAAAGCAACGTTTCTTGTTTTCGTCATAAGCCGGAACAACAATATCATTCACAGATTCAAATGACAAGCATTCAATTCCATACCTGCATGTAATAAAAATATTTAAGTAACTTCATCAGATTTAATCTTTTACAACACAGCTATAATTAAGAATAAATGGCCCAACTGAGCTTTGGTGTTACTTTCACAGGGAAATTATCTGGTGGACTAGCATAAACACTGCTCAAAAACATTAGCACTATGCATTACGTATGTATTTGTTAGCCATTGTAAATGATGATTAAATCTAGGTTATATAAAATTAATGTACTATGAAGGAAACATCTTCACTGAGTAGAAATTTTGGTGACAGATTGATTAACTTAGGAAACCAAAAATAAATTGCAATAAGTTTTATTTTCTGTTATTCATCAAAACTGCTTAAATATACTTACTTCTGCAAATCACTGTCTTTGTTCAGATGTTGAAAGAAGGAAGGTTCACATATGAGTTTATTTTCTTGACAGACCTGCTTACATGACTGCCTGGGAGCCGCAACTTTAACTTGAAGGATGCTCAGTGGAGGCCACATCACCTGACCATGGCAGAAATCCTATAATATTTAGTTGAATATTTTGATCATAATGTAAATTCATTACGTAGACAGCAAAATAATATTTCACACAAAGAAAATTAATTAGAACAGTGACACTGTTGCAAATAATTGCACAGAACACTGTCAGCTTTAAATTGGTACATTTAAAGAAAAAAAATTACTGCTGTAACTTTCATGTTGGTCAGTTTCCGTTTAATTGAGAATTAAGTTACTTGTCTATTAAAAAAAATTACATAAGTCCTAATGACCATAAGAAACAGGAACAGGAGGCTGCTCAGACCCTCAGGCCTGCTCTGCCATTCAACAGGATCATGGCTGATCAGGCATTCTCCATAATCCTCGATTCCCATACTATCAGGAATCAACCTATCTCAGCCTTAAATAAACACAAGGATCTTGACCCCACAGTCCTCTCTGGCAACGAGTTCCAAAGTCTCCAAACCTTTGAAAGAAATTCCTCAACTCAATCTTAAATTAGCACTCCTTTATTCTGCAACGATGTCCTTTGGCTCTAGATTCACCCATGAGCAGAAACATTTTCAGCATTTACTCTTCTCAAGTTCCTTAAGATTTCTTAAAGGTCCGTTCAACAAGATCACCTTTCATTCTTTTACAATCTAATCAATGGAGTCCAAAGTTGTTTAGCCCTTGCTCACAAGACAATCTGACTGAACCTTCTCTGAACTGCCTCCAATGAAATGATATATTTCCTTAAATAAGGAACCTAAACTATTCAGAGTGCACCTGATGTGGTCTAATCAGCACCTTGTACAGTTGCAGCACGACTTCCCCACTCTTACTCCAATCTCCCAGAACTAAAGTGAACATTCCATTGAGCCTTCCTGATTACCTGTGGGGCCCATGGGCTAGTTTTCTGTGTTATGTACAATTACCTCTACTCCCTTCATGCTGCAGCTTTCTGCAGATTAACTGTTTAAATAACACTGTTCTTTCGTTCTCCTTTCCAAATGAACAACATATTTTCCCACATTTGTTTCCATTTGCCAACATTTTCCCCACTTACTTAACCTTTGACTATCTCTAAGTAGTTTGTATTCCCCTCACAACCTGCCTTTCCACTTATACTTATAGTTTCAAAATTTGGCTGTAGTACATTCACTTCGTTCCTTCAAGTTATTAATGTATACTGTAAACTGCTGCTGTCTCAGCATTGATCCTTATGGAGCCCCACTGGTTTTAGGATTAGAATTAGAAGAATTGGCTTTATAGACACATGCACTCATTTGAGTGGAGTGAAAAGTTTGCAATGTTGTTGCTTATGGTGCTCTCTTAGGTACTGGATACCCAGGAACAGATACTTCCTTATTCTTTCAATTCTATATCAAATACTTAAGTCCAAAATAGGAATACACAGTTTTTAAATAAAAAAAAACTTGAATTACACAAAACATCCAGCATAAGAATGAAAGTTTTATAACATACTCAAATTGCAGTCTCTTTCACCAAGTCCACGTCAGCCCCTGGACTCCAGACCACACCGGGCTTCAAAACTCAAGGCTTCCAGTCAGCAAGGGTCTCACCTCCTGCGCGACGGTCTCTGGTCCGGGACTTGCCCCACCCCCAGCTGTTTCCTGCCCATTAACCAATTTTCCATCCATGCCAATATACTACCTCAACACCATGGTCTCTTATCTTTTGACTTAACCTTTTGTGAGGTATCAAAGAACAAAGAAACCTACAGTACAGAAACAGGCCCTTCGGCCCTCCAAGCCTGCACCGATCAAGATCCTCTGTCTAACCTGTCATCTATTTTCTAACGGCCTGTGTCCATTTGCTCCCTGCCCATCCATGTACCTGTCCAAATATATCAAAAGACGCTAACGTGTCTGCGTCTATCACCTCTGCTGGCAACACGTTCCAGGCACCCACCACCCTCTGTGTAAAGAACCTTCCATGCATATCTCCCTTAAACTCATGGCCCCTAGTAATCGAGTCCCTCACTCTGGGGAAAAAGCTTTTTGCTATCTACCCTGTCTATACCCCTCACGTCAAACACCTCCTGGAACTCCAAACACAACATATTTACAGATTCCCTCCTATGAATTGTGGTTGAGACTTTCCTCGAAAAACTCTTCATTCAGTCAGTCATGATATCATGAAGCCATACTGATTCTGTTTGATTAGATTATAATTTTCCAAGTGTGCAATTTCTTCCTGAGTAGAGTTTCCAATACTTTTCCAACAAAAGGTGTTGGGCTAATCAGACTGTAGTTACCTACTTTTTGTTTCCCTTCCATTTTGAATATGGGTGTGACATTAGCAGTTTTCCAGTGCACTGGTACTTCTCCAGGTTCCAACAATTTTTGGAAAATTACAATGAATACATCCATCAACTTTTACGATCCTACAATGCCAGTTGTCTGGACTGGGGATATGCCTGCTTTTAGCCACATTAATTTGTCTAATATCACTTCTTCAGTGATGGTGATGCTACTTAATTCTTCCCCATATTCTTTAGTATTAATGGAACGTTCAAAGTATCTTCCACCACAAATTCTGATGCAAAATATCTGTTTAATCCTCTGCCATTTTCTTGTTTCCAAAACCAATTTTTCCAGATTTATTTGATAAGGGGCTCATGTTGACTTTGACCGCTCTTCCTTTTCATATTGAAGTTTTCGTCTGTTTTTTTTAAACTATTCCTTGTTCGTTTGCCCTCAGGTTTACCTTGTCTGTTTTTATTATTTTTTAGTTCTCCTTTGCTGGATTATGACTTTATTCTAGACTTTGGGGCAATCACAGTCAGCGGTCTCATTTTTTTTACTTTCAACTTGATACTCTCCTTAACTTGCTTGGTGAGGTGTTGGTAGACCAGAGGTAGGCTAATGTGGTACCACTATTCAAGACAGGTAGTAAGAAATAGCAGGGGACTACACACCGGTGAGACAGACATCGGTGGTGGGCAAGTTGTGGGAGGGAATCCTAAAGGACAGGGTTTACATGTATTTGAAAGGCAAGAACTGAGGAGGGATAGTCAACATGGCTTTGTGCATGGGAAACAGCATCTCACAAAACTTGGCTGAGTTTTTTTGAAGAAGTAACAAAGAGGATTGAAGAGGTCAGAGTGGTAGGCTGATCTATGTGGGCTTCATTTGGGGCGGCATGGTGGCTCAGTGGTTAGCACTGCAGCCTCACAGCGCCAGGGACCCAGGTTTGATTCCAGCCTCGGGTGACTGTCTGTGCGGAGTTTGCACATTCTCCCAGTGTCTGCGTGGGTTTCCTCCGGGTGCTCCGGTTTCCTCCCACAGTCCAAAGATGTGCAGGCTAGGTGGATTAGCCATGCTAAATTACCTGCAGTGTTCAGGGGTGTGTGGGTTATAGGGGCATGGGTCTGGGTGGGATGCTCCAAGGGGTGCTGTGGACTTGTTGGGCCAAAAGGGCCTGTTTCCACACTGTAGGGAATGTATAATCAAGGTATTCAATAATGTTTCTCATGGTAGACTGACTAACAAAGGTTAGATCATACAGAATTGAGGGAGAACTAGCTATCAGGATACAGAACTGGCTCAAAGATAAAAGACAGAAGATAGTGTAGGAGAGTTGCTTCTCAGATTGGAGACCTGTGACCAGCAGTGTGCCCCATGGATCGGTGCTGGGTCTGCTGCATTTCGTCATTTATATAAATTATTTGATTTGGATATGAACATAGGACGTTTGGTTAGTACGTTTGCAGATGGCATCAAAATTGGAAGTGTACTGGACAGCGGAGGTTACCTCAGAGTTCTAGTTTCTTGATTAGACGGCCCACGGAGTGGTAGATGGAGTTTAATTTAGATAAATGTGATTTTTAAACAAAAAAAAAATCACTAATCAGAGGAGGGTGTTGCTGGCTCGGCAGCATTTCCTTGCCCATTGGGCAGTTCTAAGTCAACCACGTTATTGTGGCTCTGGAGTCACATGTAGGCCAGACCAGGTAAGGATGGCAGTTTCCTTCCGTAGAGGACATTAGTGAACCAGATGGGTTTTTTCCCCTGACAATTAAAATTAATTCATGGTCATCACTACTTTCTTAATTTCAGCTATTTTGTGGAATTCAAATTCCACCATCTGCCATGGCAGGATTCGAAGCTGAGTCTCCAAAACATTATCTGGGTCTCTGGATTAACAAAAACAAAAAGAAAAGAACTGCAGATGCTGTAAATCAGGAACAAAAACAAAGTTGCTGGAAAAGCTCAGCAGGTCTGGCAGCATCTGTGGAGGAGAAAACAGAGTTAACGTTTCGGGTCCGGTGACCCTTCCTCAGAACACCGAGTTCTGAGAAAGGGTCACCGGACCTGAAACGTTAACTCTGTTTTCTCCTCCACAGATGCTGCCAGACCTGCTGAGCTTTTCCAGCAACTTTGTTTTTGTCTTTGGATTAACAGTCCAGCGATAATACTGCTATGCCAATTAGTTTGTGGTTCAGATCGTACACTGGAGATTACCACCTCTTTGGGCTCAAAAATATAGCTACCCTATCGAATAAACAAAAAAAAAAAAGCTGGTGGAGAAACCCAGCAGGGCTGCAGCATCTGTGGTGAAAAAAGAGGGATAATGTTTTGAGTTCAGTGATCCTTCTTCCAAGGTGGCAATCTGCGTGAAGCCGCGCGATATGGGATGGGTGTTGAATGAATACTTTGTCTTGGTCTTCACTTTGGAAAAAGAGAACATGAGTATGGAATTCCAGAAAATGGGGCTGTGAAGAACTTGCACAATTTGACCTTGGAAATGAAGATGTATTGGAGGCTCTGCTGGGCTTAAAAACAGACAATTCTCCTGACCTAGGTGAACTGCATCCCAGGCTACTGTGGGCAGTGAGGCAGGAAATTGCAGGGGCTCTGGCTATGGGGCAAATGCCAGAAGACCGGCGGCGGCGGCGGGGGGGGGCAGTGGTGATGGTGTGTGGTGGCTAATGTGGTTCCACTTTTAAAGAGGGACAGTAGAGATGAACCAGGAAATTACAGACTGGTGAGTCTCACAATCAGTGGTAGGGAATCTATGGGAGAAAATTCTGAAGGAGCAAATTAATACCCACTTGGAAAGTCATTTCACAATGTACTCTCACAACTCACGATGCGAATGTTGTTTAGCTGCACTAGGTCCTGATTGACCTAACTAGCAGACATTAAGAGGACTGCTAGAAATTAACGTAAATGCATGTTCTGGAAAATTTTATATGGCCAAGTACAGACACAGAGATTACAAAGATTTCTAGTGCTCGGCCAAAATATTTGCGGACAGCCCCCATTAGGAGCACAACCCCATACATCACCTTTAACTGTTGGCTGGCTCCACATAAATGCCTGAAAAAGTTTTGTCCTGGCCAACCAGTGAACTGTAGTGGACCATTCATCCAAACTTCACAACTGGCTAGAGGTATTTAAATGAGACCAAATGATAAAGTGGCTATGTTATGGCACCATTTTTTGGTCACCACAACATCAGGACATCCTCTTATGTGAAAAAGTGATTGGCCATGGCTGTTTATCCTTGCTCTTTTTCTCCAAAATGAAAGGCAAAATAAAGTTCAGGTTAGAAGGGAAAAATTCTATTGTTATTAGGCATTACAAAGATGAAGCTTTATAAAGGCCATCAAGTCCTTAATTTCTTCCACAGATCACATGTAAATTACTTTATCCAACATCCTACCTAAGGCTAAGTATTTGTAAACTTTCTCCTGCTTGTACAAGTAAATTAATCCAAACACTAGAACATTTCACCCGAATGCCATAATTAACTGGTGGGTATTTTTTCACATGAAATTTCCAAGGCTCTTGAAGATCTTTTTTTAAAATAGAGCTAGACTGATATTATTGCATACTGCAATTATGCATTTTTAACAACCAGTGCATAATTTTACCAACATGATCATATTTTGGTAATCTAAATCGCTACTCAAGCAGCTTACTAATCATGAGCAAGTTAGATGGTTGTGCAACTTTAGGGGCTAAGTGAGTTGTCCTTCCACACCAAATTCCTTTTGCTAGTGACCAAATGCCTCAAATCAGGTCAAGCCAAAGAGACAGCTCTGTACAGTGGGGAGGCCCTAAACAGGCAAGAGCCCTCTAGGTCCTAGATCACCACAGCATACCTAAAGTCATTATCACACATCCTCAAGCTCAACTGACGTGGCACGATGACATAGCAGCATGAAACGAAACACTCGACAATGATGTCACATAGACACACAGTGTAAACCGTTTGTATAACCTGATACCTGACATAAACATAGCACTTTGTCAAAAAGACGTGTGATCGGTTTCAATTGGTTGAGATTCTGACCATGTGTGTTTTCCTTATGGACAATCTTGAGGAGCACTGATCAGCATACATACTTCATGTGGTACAGTGCAAAGAGTGCTGACACTGTCATTCTTTGCTACCCACTAGAAAGTGGGAATGCAAGACACATGCTCGGGGTTCTGCAAGTCAATCATTTTAGTTTAGACAACTACAGCTCCAAGCGTCCCTTGCAAACAAAGGTTTCAGTCATAAAAATACAAAATGCTACATAAGCTTTCAAAACTCCATAATGATGCAATTGCCAGGAAACACTGGCTTTTTAGGAATGAATTAATGCATATTTTGTTTACCATTCATTGTGCACATTTACAAAGTTTAAAGCAAGCATTCCCTTGAGGGTAAGAAGAAGAATGTATCTGCACCATATCTGGTTTATAGTTGCGAGTCTTCTTCTATTTTACAGCAAATATATTCACCCTCAGAACTAGTAGCTTTTCCTGGGCCTGCCTGCGTCAGCTCAGCACTGTCGTGGCCTTTTCAGCATGGTAAACATCAGCATCTACGTCCTCGGCACCTCCAGACTCCTGTCCTTCCTTGCCCGAGGCAGCAGTGGCTGCACTATCTGCCCCTCTAAGTGTCTCCCTGGGGTTAATTAACCATGCTCTCTGCAGCTATCCCTGATCACCTATGAACTAACCCTGGAAGTAAATGGAGGGGGGAAAAAAGGGAATCAGTGCAGAACATACATGTCATGATGGCTCCCTGGACAACAGGCATACATCTGCAGGAATTGTTGACTGTGGTTACAAATTAGCTGGTCGTTAGGGAGTTAAGTACCTTCCTATTCAGGAACTTTGAAGGATGATGCAATGTGAGTTCAGAGTGCCTTAAGCATGCAGTTGATACCCAATTTGTACTGAGGGAGTCCAGCGATGGTTAACAATCTTAAGATTTTGGTACCCCGATTCTCTGGATATTTGGTAAACTAAACAAATGGTATTTCTTTCCTGTAGAAGCCAGTGAACTCATATACCGGCCATTGGGGATATATCACAAATGTCCTTTCTTATAATTTGAGAACAGCCAATAACTAGGACGTTCAATGTTGCTGTGATCTTCAGCACTACAAACTGAGTACTGCCTTCAAAGCCACTTGGGCTGCAGATCTGTCTGGAGGAAAAGGTGGTAACTGAGAGTGACACCATCCTAGACTTATGAAGACATCTGTGGCAACAGCTTTCACCCACCTGCTGGTAGCTGTCACATATTCAAGCAGATCTCTCCCAGTACTACTACTTGACAGCACTTACGATCCTGGTTCCCCTCTTCAGGTTCTGCACATTTGCCTACCACTGCAGTCCCCTTCAGTGACGTGTTTCTAGTTCTGTTAGCACAGGCTACTCCTGTTCCTCAACTTCAGCAAAATGTTTTATATTTATACACAGACACACACACAGGCCTGCGAATGCTTCTGCACAGCAGCATGTGGAATAACTATATCCCACCACCACTGTTGGAGAGACTTATGTGCCTTATCAGAGTTAAATGAACTATAGAGTGCCTCCCTCATTTGTACTGTGTATTCTGCAAGGCCTTCCTTTAAGGCAATTTAGGAAAGAAACGGTGGTTCACCTAACTACTGCACACCCATCCTCTGCACCACCGCACACTACACATCCATTCCACTGCTGTAGACATTCTTGCCTTTCCCTTTGGAGTCCCCACTTTTCTTCAATCTTCTTTCATGAATATTAGCCCTACAACAATCTCCTTTGATATTCTTGTTCTTCTTGATTTCGCTCGCATTCAGATCCCTACACCCTGCATTTGCCTTTTGTCCCTTATTCAATTCTCTTGTTCTTTCTCCCTCACCAATGCACCTAGTGTGATTGCATTTCCGACACAAACATGCTGTTTCCATCCTTCATTGTACCCATCTGCCCACCTGCTGCGACTCTTCCTTTGGCAACCCAGTTTTCACCGACCTGGATCCTGACAACCATCCAATTGAAGTTCCAATCCTTACGATTCCTTTCTACCGATTACTTATTTTTCTGAATCTTTTGAATGAGGACCCTTTTTCGAACTAACGCCCATGTTGATTTAAGCCTCATTTTCTTACCTTGACCAGATGTTAACAGTCATGTTTCACCCCTTACACAACAAACATTTAACTAGAAGTAAGATCAAGGTGACAGAACACTTCAATGAGCTGTCAAGTGACACTTACGTGGGATTTAGGGTTCTGTCAAGGCAACTCGGTTTCTCGCCTCGTTGCAGCCTTGGGCCAAATGATCTGATTTCAAGAGATGACACAAGAATCGCAAAGGCTCTCTAACAATTGGAGCTGTATGTGCCATACAAGATGTTGAGGTTGTGGTTGTTGGAGACTAATCATGCCAGTCCCAGCACACTTGCAGAATTTTTCAAGGTTAACGTCGTAAATCCAACCCTTTTCAGGGGCTTCATCGATCTCCTTCCGTTTATCAATGTCAGAGACAGAGATGTGAGGATGTTTGCAGTGTTCACTACCATTAATGACTTTCTCAGATATTGAACATTGCATTCTCACTTGCAAGACCTGAACAACACTCTGACTTGGGATAAGAAATCACAACCGAAATCCACAACACTTAAGTACTTACCAATGACCAGTTCCAATCCAGAGAATCAAATTATGTCCCCTTGACATCACCAGCATTACTACAAATCCCACACCAGCAACATCTTGCAAAGGTTACCAGTGACCCGAAATTGAATGGAACCAATGATATAAATACTACAGACACAACCGCTGAACATGGGCTGGGTATTTTGCAGCAAATGACTCACCTCCTGACTTCTGAGCTCGTCCACATGATACAGAAGTATGACAAAGTCCTCTCCATTCACCTGGTATGTTGTGTGGCTTTAAACAACCCTCAAAAAGCTCCATACCATACACAACAAAGTTGGCCACGTGAGTAGCATCAATTCCTTCTAACATGCAGTGGCTGTATTGCAGGCAATACATAAGATGCACTTCAACAATTCCCCTCCTTCAAAAGCAACATGCAAACCTATGACTTCTACAACACAGCAGGGCAAGTGCATCAAACTCACCAAGCATCCACTGAAAGTTCCTCTCAAAGTCATCGACCAACCTGGCTTGGAAGTATATTACCATTGCTTCAGTGTTGCTGGTTCAAAATCCTGAACGTAATTTTTTTTTTAAAACAGCACTGTGGACATATCTATGCCAGGTGGACTGCAGTAGTTCGAAGGTAGTAGCTCAGCATCACTTTCTCAATGGCAATTATGAATAACAACCAATTTTGGCCTTGCTAGAAATGCTCACATCCGTTGAAATAATTAAAACAAATCCTTAAAAAGAAAAATAAATCTGAGCTCACTTCTATTTGAGCAAGTAATAACAGAATAAATAGGAATAAAATATGAGGCGGCAGCCATCTGGTCCCTTGATCCTGCTCCACCATTCAATAAGATCGTGGCTGATCTTTTTATGGACTCAGCTCCACTTACCTTCCCTTTCACCATAACATTTAATTCCTTTTCTGTTCAAGGATCTATCTTTGCCTTAAAAGGCATTCAGCGAGGTAGCTTCAACTGCTTCATTGGGCAGGAAATTCCACAGTTTCATAACTCTTTGGGGTGAAGAGGTTTCTCCTCAACTCAGTCCTAAATCTGCTCCCCCTCATTGAGGCTATGACCCCTAGCTCTAGTTTCAGCTGCCAGTCGAAATAGCCTCTGTGCTTCTAACTTATTTATTCCCTTCATAATTTTGTACATTTCTACAAGATTCCCTTGGTCAGTCTTCTAAATTCCAATGAGTATAGCCCCAGAGTACTCTATTTCTCCTCATTAGTCAGACCTCTCAACTCCAGAATCTAGTATTATAACCATACTTCCTGTATAAAATATGAGGTTTATCTATCATGCTTGCTAACATTGAGTAGCAAACAAATACTACATAATACTCGAAATTCTCAGCAGGGCAGGAGAAGAGAGGAAATGAAGGAGTTAATACTTCAGTTATATGCTTGGAAGAGTTTATATTTGAAATAGTAACTCTTCTGTTCTTCTCATAGCTGCTGCCTTGAGTATTTCCTGTATGTTTATATGATACTCTTCAACATATCAAGAAAATTTAATCTTGCTTTTCTGAAACTAAGCTACATGGTGCAAAATACAGACTTTAATCAGATCGGTAAACTCATTAGACAAATAGATTTAATTCTATTTATTTAGTAGGAACAGCAAGGAAAAGGAACAGTTGTCAGCAAAATCTTCTAATTTAGTTGAATTGTGAATATTCAATAGATTTGAGAAAACAATTTTCAATATTTCAAATTTATGCAATATCCAATTGAATTAATTGTCTTATCTGAGTTCAGTGAAATAGTATGAATCCTTTTGAACAGCATTTAAATACTGTAATTATCTCAAATACTCTTCATTTAATTACAATCTATAATAAAAAAAATCAGCCAGCAATTCTATTGTCAAAACACAAACAGTGACTCATCCGATTAAACAGTAATTTTCTGGGAGATTTCTCTAGTCAACATTTCTAGATTATACAATAAAATAAATTACCTGATTTTCAATAAAAGCACTGACTCTCTGCAACATTCCTTCACAGTTGAACTCGTAGGGCAAATATGGCTCAATCTATTAAAGGGAAGAAAGGTCTTGATGAGTACTTGCTGCAACAAGCACAATTGGATCTTTGATGCAAAATTTACTGTAGCTTGCAAATTGTTAAGTGTCTAGTGCTGATCATTGTGGCATTCATTTGTTAGAGCTTGCCAACCTCAAAATGACCTCTATCTCTACTCTCAGTTCAGTTTCTGTTAGCCAACCAATCCTTCATCCATAAAAAAAATTTTCACAGTGCAATGGCATGTATGTAGGACTCATGCACCGAAGACTTGCAGATCATTTCAAACAACACATCTAAAATTTTAACAGGATTGGACAGGGTAGATGCAGGGAGTATGTTCCTGATGGTGGGTGTGCTCAGAACCAGGGGTCACAGTCTGAGGATTTGGGGTAGACAATTCAGGATGGAGATGAGGAGAGGAGATGTTTCATCACCCAAAGAGTGGTGAACCTGTGGAATTCATTATCACAGGAAGTAATTAATGCCAAACCACTGAACGTATTCAAGCAGCAGCTAGATATAGCGCTTGGAGCAAATGGATCAAAGGTTACGGGGTGAAAGTGGGATTAGGCTATTAAGCTGGACGATCAGCCACGATCGAGAAGAATGGTGGAGTAGACTTGAAGGGCCAAATGGCCTCCTCCTGCTCCTATGTTCCTATGCTTCTATTCACCAGACCTGAAACATTAACATAGATTTCTCTTCACAAATGCTGCCAGACCAGCTTAGCTTTTCCAAAAAATTTCTGTTTTTATTGTTGTTGGGAGGTATTCACTACATTCAATCAGTCTGTGTTTGCAACAACGTGTCCAACATTAGACGTGATTCTGCATCTGGACAACATTTGGTGGATAATTCTGAGTGTGACAAGAATTATGTATTCATGCAATATAGGGTTGCAGTATGGCACATGTGTACATTAGAAGGTTTAGACATCAATACATTAGGCCCTGCTGTTTGTAGTCAGAAAGAACATTTACACATCCATCGGTTTCAACTGAACAAAAAAGCTGATAACCATTTGTTGGTTTATTTCTCAGTGAAACACCATGACCAAAGCCTACCTGCCTGGTTTAAATGTAAACAGAGCTTGTCAATGAACTGGTCATTATTAACTGGTGTATTCTCTATAGCAGTGCCTCTAACAATCTGAATTCACTTGCCACCAATCAGCACTCTCCTCTCATGCAGTGTAAATGTTGGTTTTCCCTTTATTGGTATTCTTGGAAATTGCCCTGATAAGTAAAAAATGAGAAGCATTGACAAAATGAGTATTTTTCAGCAATACTGAAGTTCTGCACTACCAAAAGTCTATTATTCACATTGATTGAGTGCTATGATGAAGTAACTAGTAATCAAACATGGTCTTCTAGTCATAAAACCTAGTCTGTAATTCATCTTGCAATATCATCCCACAGATATCCTCCTGTTCAAAGTCATTGTTGAAAGCCAATATGGATTATAGAACTTTTGGGAGATGACAACAGATTCCTGTACTCTCCTCAGTCTATAATTCACATGTATGTATTTTGTGGCAGTGAATCACTGAAGAACCATCACATAAACCCTGGTTGACATTTTTCTGCCCCTACTTCTGAAAATATGTTCATTCACAAATCAAGGAGGAATAAGGTGCAATCAAGCTGTTTCCTTCAATCTTCATGTCACTTTTTGGTGTCCATTAACCTTGAAAGCATATGAGCTATTTACTAAGAAGAAATATACAGCATATAAATGACATTGTATCCTCAGGATGTGCATCACATTGCTTAAACTATTTTTAAAGTATAATTATTTCATGTAGGAAAATGGTGTAGCAAAATCTAGCAAATGAGGTGAATGACAATTTAATCACTTTTTATAGATGCTGGCTAAAACTCCCTGCTCTTCTCTGAAGATCATAAGTTACAGGCAGTACAGAAAGCCATCAAAACAGATCAGGAACTTTTGCTCAATGACATTTTTAAGATTTAACATGAAATTACTCACTGTGATGTATACATTTTATTTGCATAATTCTACTGACCAACAATATTCAGAGGCGTGCAGTGAGATTGACACTTTACTCCTATATCATTCCGTTGGGACTGAGGTCAATGTTTCTCGCCAGCAATTCTAATCACACAATTCCCTTTAGAAATGTAGAGTGTGCCTGAAATCAAACAGTTTATCATATTGCAAGGTATTTTGCTGGGGGCTGAAGACAGGAAGAGAGTCAAACCACGTTCCACTTTGCAGCAGTGTCATGTTGTCTGATTTCAATGTCTAGTAGCATTGTCAGACACTTTGATCTGTCCCGAGAAGTTATGTAGATATTGTCTAATCAACCCGTTCAGAGATGTTACCATATACCTCTGCAGCCAGTGGGACTTGACTCAGCAGTAGAGGCACCACCACTGTGCCACATGTAAGCTGAGGGGTTAGGACAGCAGTGGCTAGGTGGATAGGGTATGAAATGAGAGATGGCATGCTTACGGTAAGTCATGGTTCTGCGATGGGGTTCGGTCGAAGATGTCAGGCTGACAGGAGTAGTGTATTGGGTTTGGCAGGATGTCATCGGGTTTACAGGGAAGTATATTCGATCTGGCAGGTAGAGGGTGGGACAGTGCCATCACAGGTTGAAGGTTGGGTCCCGGAGGTCGAGGCCATTGGACGTAGGGGTGGCAAGTGGGTTGTGGGGTATGTTCTTTGGGGGCAGAAGGTGGTAGCAGTTACTTTAAAAAAAATTGGGGTGTTATCATGGGGGGGGGGGGGGGGGGAGTGGCGAGTTTTGGAGGAGGCAGTTAGTTCAGTAGCTATCCAGGGCTTACATTAGGTTTTCAATTCTCCAACTTTTCCTGGGTAACTATTAGTTATGCTGAAGTGGATGCCTCAGACTTTAACAGATTATTTTGGATTAGGCTCCATGGGAATTGCACATTAGCATCCTTACTTTCCCAGGCAATTCCCATGGAGTCCATTGAATTTGGATTCCACATAGTCCTCTTGTGCATTTCCAGTTTGTGTAGGCCTTAATCACTGTCAGGTTATTGAATTATCAGGACCTGCAAGTTCAGGCAGTTGTTCCAAATAACAAATATTTGACCATCTTTCCTGCTCACGCTGTACTGTCTTTCCCCAAATATTCTGCTGTCTCTGCCCAAATCAACATTTCTAGAAAGTCAGTTTCAATTTACTGTTTCTATTACAAAATGAATTAACTGACTTCTGGTTCGATTTCAACATAATTGAATAAATGAAACGCAAGCCTATTTCCCAGACCTATCTTTCAGAGATAATTTTACCTTCTGATTAAGTATAGCCTTCACTGCATGCTCCACTTCTGCTGGGTCATCAATGTTAACAGTCCAGACATGAGGTTTTCCAATAAACACTTCTGCATAGGGATGCTGTGAAGTCAACTGCAAGAATACATTGGACTTGTTAGCGCAATAGTAGAATCAGGGTAAAATTACAATGAAAAACAAGCACAACAATTTGAATATATACAGTTTTTAATCCAGTAAAAACACAACATGATTCATAGAAGCCTTAACAAACAAAATGTGACATTGAGCCATTTAGGAAGCAGTTCAGAACAGGTTTATTGAATTAATGATGAAAATGTATCGGTTAAGGATAGGTTATACAGGCTGGATTTATTTCCTCTGGAATGTGGAAGATTGAGGGGTGATTTGATTGAAGTGTGTCAAGATCATTCAGGATCTGGTAGAGGATGCATACTGGATAGGCAGAATCCTATAAGAATCTGACTAAATGTGAATATGGCGAGATGTGGCAACATCTGACAAGAATTTCAGTAGGTTTGGTCTCAAAATCGGGAGCAGCTTGTTCCACCTTTTCTGCTTTTGATTAGTGAGTTTCTCACTTGGCAGTGGAGAGTTGTCAAATAAGGATTATTGCTTGTTAAATACCTGGCTAACTGTCTAGCCCACCTCATTAATATTCCGCTTTCTATCTTGCCAAATAAGCTCAATGTCAAGGAAATTCGACACAGGAATCAGAACAGTTAACTGGTGAATTCAGTTTGTTGTTTTCTCTCAGAGGAGACTGGGCACCAGTCTATTGGGGAATGCTCAGTGGGTGCCAGGTGCACCACATGCCCATGGACACTGGCATTTGCTATGTGCCAGACTTGAAGAGACTTCATGGCATATCCCCAATTCACTCAATGTCCACCCACAAAGGAGGATGGCTACTTCCATATCTGTTGTATCTAGAACAAATATCAGAAACTGCAGTGCAGTTCTGGACTGACAGTGCTTGTGTGGATGCATAATGGGTTTTTAAGGATTGCACTGGCACAAATGCTGCTGGTGAATTTCGGCATCTCTGAATGGTCAGGTTTCCAAGAACAGCTTATTATTGTTGGGTGGGTCTGGAATTGGACTTGATAAATGGCATGGGTCAAGTAGGTAGTTAATGAGCCAAGTTTGGTACATTTTGGTGACAAAACTTGCTGGTTCTTGCAGCAGAAATCCCTCTTTAAAAATCTGACACAATTCAGATTCAGCCCAGAAACATAAGATTTAGCTCGATTTTCCTCTGGTGATTGAGTCCAAAGCTAAGGAGCGATTTTTGTTTTTTTTAAAATTTGGGCAGTGCTAGCTAGGCCAGCATTTATTATCCATTGAGTGTGACATCTGTTGCCTCAACTTCTGTCCCCACCTGCACACCCAATCCAACCTGTCTCCCTCAGACCTGACCGCACTCCTTAGATCTAACCCTGACTTGGTTATTAAGCCTGCCAATAAAAGGTGGTGCTGTACATTGCAGATGTTGAGTGCCAGCTCTCAGATACCTCTGTTGAAGTCAAACCTCATTTCATCTGGTGATCTCACCCCGACCGCCTCCAATGTGAAAGCCCTAAGCCCCACACAGCTCACTTCTACCTCTTTCTGAAAATCCACAAACAGGACTGCGCAGGCAGACCCACTGTTTCTGCCTGCTCCTGCTCCACAGAACTGATTTCCTCCAACCTTGATTTGGTCTCCTCTTGGACCAGTCGCTGCCCACTTACATCCGTGATTCCTGATACTTCACACCAGCTTCAGAATTTCCAGCCTACAGGCTCTGGCCGCCTCCTCTTTACCATGGATGTGCAAACCCTTTATACATTAATTGTCACCAGGATGGTTTTAGGGCACTCTATTTCTTTCTGGAGCAAAAGCCTGAACCATCCCCACCAACCACCACTGTCCTCCGTTTGGCTGACCTCGTCCTCAGCCTCAACAATTTCTCTTAACTCCTCATATGTTCTTCAGATCAAAAGGCCATGGGTACTCATGGTTCCCAGTTGTACCTATCTCTTTGTGGAGGTGGAAATTCCTTGTTCCAGTCCTATTCCAGGCCCCACCACAACTCTTTCTCTGATATATTAATATCATTCGTGCTGCTTCCCTCTCCCATTTGGAACTGGAAATGTTAAATAAATTTCATTTCCAATTTCCACCCCACCCTCATTTTCACTTGCGGTGTCTGACTCCTCCCTTCCCTCCACTGACATCCGTTTCCATTTCTAGGGATAGACTGGCCACTAATAGCCACTTATAAGCCCAGTGACTTTCACAGCTATATGGACAATACATTCTCACACTCTGTTTCCTGCAAAGATTCCATTCCATTCTCCCAGTTTCTGTCTTTGTTGCACATGTTCCAATGAGGCCATCTTTGGCAAGGAAATCTCTGAAATGTCCACATTCTTTCCCAACCAAGGATTCTACAGGACGATTGCCGACAGGGCCCTCAACTGGGTCTGAACCATCTCCCACACTTCTGACTTCACCCCTTCTCTTCCCTCTTGCATCAGCAATAGGGTTCTCCTCTCCTCACTGAGGATGTCCCGAAGATCATCAGCCGCCAACTGCTTCTTCCAGCAAGAGTCCACCACCAGACACATATTTCCCACCTTCCCTTGTCCACCTTCTGCAGGGACTTCCCCCACCCCAGGACACCCTGGCCCACTCTTCCCTCACTCCTAACATCCCCCCACAGCCCCATGGCACCTTCTGCAGCAACTGACGAAGGTGTAATACCTGCCCATTTACCTCCTCCCTCCTCAGTATCCAAGGGCCCAAATATACCTTCCAGGTGAAGCAGCACTTCACCTGCACTTCCCACAATCTTAGTCTACTGCATTCACTGCTCACAATGTTGTTTCATCTACTTTAGGGAATGAAGCATAGACTGGGTGACTGCTTCACAAAACACTTGCGTTGTGCCCATAGAAAATAGACCCTGAACTTCCAGTTGTCTGCTACTTTAACACACTATCTTATTTCCTGGCTAACATCTGTCTCAGGCTTGTGGCAGTATTCTGGCAAAGCTCAGCACAAGCTGGAAGAACAATACCTCATTTGCCATTTTGCAACCTTGCAGCCTTCTGGACTCAATATCGAGTTCAATAATTGTTAGGGCCTGAACTCTCCCATGCCCTAGTGGCCACCCACCCCCCACATTACACACCACTTGTTGTTAGCCACTAACATTATCCATTAACGGCTATTCACTCTCCTAGTCAGAATGCTCTTCCACTCCTTTGTCTATCCAACTATTCTCTCTCTTTGGACTATAACCCCACCTATCATTTACTCCACTCCCTCCTCCATCTTCTGCACGTTTTCCTAGCTACTACCAGTTCTGAGGAAGGGTCACTGGACCCGAAATGAAAGCTCTGATTTCTCTTCACAGATGCTGCCAGATCTGCTGAGCTTTTTCAGCAATTTCTCGTTTTGTTTACTATCCATTCCTACTTATTCTCGAGAAAGTGGTGGCAAGTTGCTTCTTGAATTGCAGTGATCCATTTGGTGTGGGCAGACTCAAGTTATTGACCCAACAACAGTTGAAGGAACTGTGATATAGCTCAAATCAGAACAAGGCGCAGCTTGGAGGGGAAATTGCAGGGGGTAGTATTCCTAAGTGTCTGCTGCCCTTGTCCTTCTAGGTGGCAGTATTCAGAGATCTGGAATTTCTCCATGCATCTTCTAGATGGTACACTGCTACCATCCAGCATAAACTACTCCTTGTCCTGACTTGAACTATATCACAATTCCTTCATTGTTACTGGATCAAAATCCTAGATCCCCATCTCTAACAACATTGTCGATCTACCCACACCAAATGTACCACAGCAATTCAAGAAGCAACTCACCCCCACCTTCTTGAGGATAGCTAGAGATGGATAATTAAAAAAACAGAAATTGCTGGAAAAGCTGAGCAGATCTGGCAGCACCCGTGAAGAAAAATCAGTTAACGTTTTGGGTCTGGTGACTCTTCCTCATGTATTCATTTCACTGTATTTTGTACATGGGATAATCAATGAAGCTGTTGAGGGAGTTCATGTTTGTGGATACGGTGTTAATGACGTGGGCTCTATTTTCCTGGAAGGTGTCAAGTTTGAGTGCAATGGTAGCCACTCATCCAGAATGGTGGGGATTGTGGCAATACAATAATTTTAATAAATGTATTTTGTCCTAGTTTTCTTTGAAGAGATTTTGAGTCATAGGTGATGAGCTGTCACCTCCAAACTATCAAGTTAAAACAGCCTGAGCACTTAAGGTCCTCACACTCAACAACCCTGTCCCGCAGGCCCGACCAGGCCCCCTCCACCGACACTCTCATCCGCCTAGCGGAACTCGTCCTCACACTCAACAACTTCTCTTTTGACTCCTCCCACTTCCTACAGACTAAGGGGGTGGCCATGGGCACCCGCATGGGCCCCAGCTATGCCTGCCTCTTTGTAGGTTACGTGGAACAGTCCATCTTCCGCACCTACACAGGCCCCAAACCCCACCTCTTCCTCCGGTACATTGATGACTGTATCGGCACCGCCTCTTGCTCCCCAGAGGAGCTCGAACAGTTCATCCACTTCACCAACACCTTCCACCCCAACCTTCAGTTCACCTGGGCCATCTCCAGCACATCCCTCACCTTCCTGGACCTCTCAGTCTCCATCACAGGCAACCAGCTTGTAACTGATGTCCATTTCAAGCCCACCGACTCCCACAGCTACCTAGAATACACCTCCTCGCACCCACCCTCCTGCAAAAACTCCATTCCCTATTCCCAATTCCTCCGCCTCCGCCGCATCTGCTCCCACGATAAGACATTCCACTCCCGCACATCCCAGATGTCCAAGTTCTTTAAGGACCGCAACTTCCCCCCCACGGTGATTGAGAACGCCCTTGACCGCGTCTCCCGCATTTCCCGCGTCACATCCCTCACACCCCGCCCCCGCCACAACCGCCCCAAGAGGATCCCCCTCGTTCTCACACACCACCCTACCAACCTCCGGATACAACGCATTATCCTCCGACACTTCCGCCATTTACAATCCGACCCCACCACCCAAGACATTTTTCCATCCCCACCCCTGTCTGCTTTCCGGAGAGACCACTCTCTCCGTGACTCCCTTGTTCGCTCCACACTGCCCTCCAACCCCACCACACCCGGCACCTTCCCCTGCAACCGCAGGAAATGCTACACTTGTCCCCACACCTCCTCCCTCACCCCCATCCCAGGCCCCAAGATGACATTCCACATTAAGCAGAGGTTCACCTGCACATCTGCCAATGTGGTATACTGCATCCACTGTACCCGGTGCGGCTTTCTCTACATTGGGGAAACCAAGCGGAGGCTTGGGGACCGCTTTGCAGAACACCTCCGCTCAGTTCGCAACAAACAACTGCACCTCCCAGTCGCAAACCATTTCCACTCCCCCTCCCATTCTCTTGATGACATGTCCATCATGGGCCTCCTGCACTGCCACGATGATGCCACCCGAAGGTTGCAGGAACAGCAACTCATATTCCGCCTGGGAACCCTGCAGCCATATGGTATCAATGTGGACTTCACCAGTTTCAAAATCTCCCCTTCCCCCACTGCATCCCTAAACCAGCCCAGTTCATCCCCTCCCCCCACTGCACCACACAACCAGCCCAGCTCCTCCCCCCCACCCACTGCATCCCAAAACCAGTCCAACCTGTCTCTGCCTCCCTAACCGGTTCTTCCTCTCACCCATCCCTTCCTCCCACCCCCAGCTACCTACTAACCTCATCCCACCTCCTTGACCTGTCCGTCTTCCCTGGACTGACCTATCCCCTCCCTACCTCCCCACCTACACCCTCTCCACCTATCTTCTTTGCTCTCCATCTTCGGTCCGCCTCCCCCTCTCTCCCTATTTATTCCAGTTCCCTCCCCCCATCCCCCTCTCTGATGAAGGGTCTAGGCCCGAAACGTCAGCTTTTGTGCTCCTGAGATGCTGCTTGGCCTGCTGTGTTCATCCAGCCTCACATTTTATTATCTTGAGCACTTAAGGTGATTTTTTTAAAAAGTTGGAACAACAGAAGCAGCATGAATGAAGTGGAGTCAGGCTCCCACAGAACCAGGGTTCTAGTTTAGATTTCAGCAGTTGCTGGGGTTTTTGAAGTTGTTTGCCAAAACTGTTACATCGTTCTCTCTGTTACAGCTCAAGACTTGGCATCTCTACCTGTTACCAGAAACAGATGCAAGACAAATTGATTCACTGAATTTGCCTTTGCCAAGGTGTGTTTATCATTGAATCCCTACAGTGTAGAAAAAAGTCCTTTGGCCCAACAAGTCCACACTGACTCTCGGAGCATCCCACCCAGACCCATTGCCCTATAAACCACCTAATCTACATATCCCTAAAGACTATGGGCAATTTAGCATGGCCAATTCACCTAATCTGCACATTTTTGGACTGTGGGAGGAAGCCCACGCAGACACAGGGAGAATGTGCAATCTCCACACAGATAGTTGCTTGAGGGTCGAATCGAACCCCGGTTCCTGGCATCGAGAGACACGTGCTAACCACTGAACTACCTTGCTGCCCTAGGATGTTGCTATCTTGAAACAGGTGCTGTTCAGTAGTTAAATAATTTATTATTCTGTTAAGTTTTCCCAATATAAATATTTCAGTTTTCCTTTCTTTTGTTTATATTCTTACTTTTTGGTTAAAGTAAAGGGTTTTGCTTAAAACTAAGTGTAACCAATCAAATTACTTCTGTAACACAGCACCTTAAATTTGTCTTTAAATAGGAAAGGAGGTCTAGGGTATCTCTTCATTATATTTAAGGGAGTTTGGTCTGGTCCATACTACAATTATTCCACCACGCTCCTAATGTCTTGCAGATAGTGCACAGGCTTTTGGGAATGAGCAGGCGAGTTACTGTTACTAGACAGATATCTTGCACTATGTCCGGTTCTTGGAGATGTGTATTTATATAGTTAATGCAGTTCAGCTTATGGTCAGTAATAACTGCAAAGATGTTGGATAGTGCAGAGTTCAGTGGAGGTAATGCTATTGGATGTCAAGCGTCAATGGTTAGATTCTTCTGGGTTGGGAATATTTGTTATCTGGCACTTCTATGGCGCAACCGTCTAAAATTAGGGGTAGACCCTTCAGGGCAGAGGACAGGTAAAAAGTTTTCCCTCAGACAGCTATGAAACTTTGGAACTCTGCATCTGGTGGTGGTGCAGGGTTATTGAATTTTTGTATGATAGAAGTGAACAGAATCTGGTTTCATTCAGGAAACAAGTAATAGAATCACAGCAGATGCCCTTCAGCCCATTAAGTCTGTATTCCAAAAATATATTACTATCTGCATAATTCCTACTTTCCCACAGTAGGCCTGTAGCCTCAAATGTGATGACACTTCAAGTGCTCATCCAAGTACATCTTGAAGGTTGAGATTTCTCACCTTCAAGGCAGTAGATTCCAGCAACCCCCAGCACCCCCCCACCCTCTGGGTGAAAACATTTTTCCTCAAATCCCCTCTAAACATCCTTTCAGATTATAATTAGGCCCCTTTGTTACTGACCTTTCGACCAAGGAGAACTGCTGTTTACCATTCATACTGTCCATAACCCTCAATATTATATACCTTATCAGATCTCCCCTCAACCTTCTCCACTCCAAAAGAAAACAAGTTCATCCAGTATCCCGTCTCAATGGAAATACTCCATTCCAGGCGATGTCCTGGTGAAATTGCTTGGCATCCCCTCCAGTACAATCACACCCATCTCATAGCATAGTGGCCAGAATTCCCTGTTGTACTCTACTAACCAAAATTCTGTA
Source organism: Stegostoma tigrinum (assembly GCF_030684315.1). Lineage (NCBI taxonomy): Eukaryota > Metazoa > Chordata > Chondrichthyes > Orectolobiformes > Stegostomatidae > Stegostoma > Stegostoma tigrinum. The sequence continues at coordinate 72,156,484 of NC_081360.1, read as the reverse complement.
GGGTTCCAACATGACCTCCCTGGTGACTTACACGTAGACTTCCTACAGTGTGGAAACTGCGCCAGTGGCCCAACAAGTCCACACTGACCCTCAGAGCATTCTATCCAGACCCATCCCCTCATTAACCCACCTAATCTACACATCCCTGAACACCACTGGCAATTTAACATGGCCAATCCACCTAGCCTGCACATCTTTGGGCAGTGGGAGGAAACTGGAGCATCTGGCGGAAACCCACACAGACACGGTGAGAATGTGTAAACTCAAAACAGTCAGTCACTCGGGGGTAGAATTGAACCTAGGTTCCTGGTGCTGAGAGGTAGCAGTGCTAACCACTGAGCCACCCAATCTAGCCGTAACTGACAAAGGCAAGTGCAATATACCTTCTTAACTATCCTATTTATCTGTCCTGCCACCTTCAAGGATTTGTGTAAAAGCACCCAAGTTCCCTCTGTTTTCCGAGCTTCCTAGTGTCTTGCTGTTACAGAGCATTCCCTTGTCTTGTTCTTTCTTTCAAAGTGCATTACCTCATATGCATCAGGGTTAAATTCCATTGCCACTGATCTACATATCTGACCAATCCGTTTACATCTTCTTATAACCCAAGACCTTCCTCCTCACTGTTAACCACCTGGTCAATCTTTATGTCATCTGCAAATGTAATTATCATCTCTTCAACTTTCTTATCTACATCATTTATGAATATTACAAACAAGGAAGCAACACCTGATCCCTAATGGTGATGAGCTGGGGTAGATGGGAATTTAAAACAAAAACAGCTCAGCCATGGTTTTAATGAATAACAGAGGAGGTTCGAGAGCTGAATGGTCTATCTCTACTTTTATTTCATATGCTTGTTCATACGTTTAAAGAAATACTTGGTAAATAACCAAAAGTTGTTCAAAGTCAGTTTTGAGAAGCAGCTTAACACATGAAGCTGAAAATTGAGAAAATATGCAACCTGAGAATATTTCAACTTGAAATAAATTACAGTTTTTTTTCAGTCCATGTGAAGTACTTAGCATATATTGCAGGTGAAACAAGCATGACATTTCTCACTTGAGATTAAAATAAAAAAAAATGTTCAAGCCTGACAGTGGTGGGTAACTTGTTGGAGGGGATTTGGAGGATTTACATGCATTTGGAAAGGCAAGGATTGATTAAGGATAGTGAATATTGCTTTGTACTTGGTAAATCCTGTATTACTAACTTGAGTTTTTTGAAGAAGTGAGAGAGAAGATTGATGAAAGCAGAGCAGCCAACAAGGTTCCACATGGTAGACTGATTAGCAAGGTTAGATCATGTGGAATCCAGGCAGTGTTAGCTAATTGGATGCAAAATTGGCTTGTAAGTAGGAGACATAGGGTGGTGGTGGAGGGTTGTGTTTTCAGACTGGAGGCCTGAGACCAGCAGTGTGCTGCAATGATCAGGGCTGGGTCCACTGATGTCCGTCACTCGTATAAATGTTTTGGATGTGAATATAGGAGGCATGGTGAGTAAGTTTGCAGGTGACACCAAAATTGGAGGTGTAGTGGGCAGTGAAGGAGGTTATCTCAGGAGTACAGTGGGACCTTGATCAATTGGGATAATAGCATTTAATCTAGATAATGGAGAGGTGTTGCATTTTATTAAAGCAAATCAAGGCAGGACTGATACACTTAATAGTAGGGCCCTGGAGAGTGTTGCCATACAAAGAGACCCAAGGTTGCGCATGCATCGTTCTTTGAAAAAGTGAAGTTGCAGGTAAGTAAGGTGAAACCAGCGGCATTTGGTACCAGTGCCTTCGTCGGTCAATGTGCTGAGTACAAGAGGTGGGATAGCATGTTGCTGCAGTACAGGACATTAGTTGGGCTACTACTGGAATACTGTGTGCAACTCTAGCCTCCTTGCTAAGGGATGGTTGTTGTGAAACTTGATAGAGGTAAGAAAGGTTTTACACGGATATTGCCAAGGTTTTGGGGGGGGGGGGGGGGGGGGGGTGGTGTGGTGGTGGTGGTGTTTGAGATATAAGGAGAGGCCGAATAGGCTGGGGCTATATTCCCTAGAGCGGAGGCTGAGGGATGACCTTATAAAGGTTTAGAAGGTCATGAGGGGACTGGAGAGAGTGAACAGCCAAGGTCCTTTCCCTAGGATGGGGAGTCCAAAACCAGAGGCATAATTTTAAGTTGAGAGGGGAAAGATTTAAAAAGGGGGCCCAAAAGGCAACTTCTTCGCACAAAGGGTGGTGCATATATGGACTGAGTTGAAGTAGTAGTAGTGGAGGCAAGTACAATTACAATATTTAAAAGGCATCTGGATGGATACTTGAATAGGAAGGGTTTAGCTGGATATGGGCCAAATGGGACCAGATTTATTTAGAATACCTGGTTGGCATGGGTGGGTCGGACTGAAGGCTGTTTCTGTGCTGTATAACTTTATGATCTAAAAGCTCACCTCTCTAAGTGTTGGCTTGCCTTTGAAAAACTCTGTGTTCTTACTACTTTTCGGTGGATTAAATAGTGGATTCAAGAAAGCACAACCGTTAGCAATAGCTTCCAGAGGTGCTGGTCCTTCATATGGAAAGCCAAGGCCGACAAACAACTGTAAAAGGAAAAATACAAGTTATTTTAACACTAGCCATTCTTTACATAAAGGAAAAATTGTGTAATGAACTCCAATTTTTGAGAAAGGCATTATTTACAATACTATGCAAAAATGAAACCAAGTACAGATCAGATGTAACGTGCGCGCATGCACACACACACACACACACACACACACACAGGGGAAGGGGGCGGGCACGAGAGAGCGCGCTTTCAAATAGGCACTTGGGTAAAAAGATGACAACTCTACAAGCTCTAATAGAAAATATTAAAACATTTAAGCAGAGTGGGGCTAAAGTTGCAGTTAAAAACTCAAATGGTACAGAATATCAGAATATTACTTCAAAACTGGAGGGATTTTCTTTAACTTCCAGAAGAGAAAAATAAAGAAAGCAAAAGTAATTATGTTTGCATACTCAATAAATAATTTTATAGAAGGAAAAGCAAAGTTATTTATAATGACTCATCTATTCTTATTTCAGTGAAATTCCTCCAACCTTTCTTCAACTTATCCTTTCTATTTATAGTGACAATGCTCTTCACTAATTCTTGACATTCTCATACCTGGAGCTGCTACTTTAGTGGATCAAAATTGTGCTATGCATGGCCTGGATTTCTAGATCTCGTGAACTATTACAGGGAATGGAACCGATTTTGGGATTATAATTTATTTTTCTATGGCGTGTACTTAGTTGCAACACTGCTAAGATGCATGATGCTGATTTGAACTTACGATGCATGAACATTTGGATAATCTGCTGACATGCATCATCCTTCCTCAGGTACTCACCTAGTTTAAGGAAATTAATATTGGCTTCCTTATTGAACATCCTGTTGAACCCAGCAGGATAGGTGGACATGCAATCTCTATCACCCTCGATACTGAATAGTTAGTGAAGTACTCCTGTCCCCTGTAATAATTCTTAAAGACACTCCTACAACGAAAGATTCTTCTAGCAAAACTCCCATTTCACTCCTCCTCATGCAATCTTAGTAAGAGGACTAAAATATGTTGTAAACAAATATCTGTTAACATCAGGTGTCCCATTTTCTGCATTAAACTGAAAATTGACCTCTTCACTATTAGAAAGTCTTTCACATGAACACTGGTCTTGTAGGTTTTGCAAAAAGGGTATACAGTAATAAAAGTCAGTAGTTGCACCTTGCAGAAACAAATTCAAATATTTATCCTTTTGTCAACTTTCAAAATGTTAGTGATTAATAATGCCTTGTCTGAAAGAACTCCACGGAGGCCAGTATCTCATCAAGTCACCCTTCATTTACACGTGCATTGAACTTGTCACTGGCCCAGCTTCCTCAGAGCCAGGTGTGAGTGAGCAGAACCTCCGACATTCCTGTTTGTATCTGTCAGCCAGGGCTCCCTAATTTGGCTGTTCTCTGGTCCAATCAGTGAACTCATTCTATGGAAGTCAACCTGGCTGACCTCATCACAATCGTTACATCCATTTCCCTCTCAGTTTGGGGACAAAGGCCACTTCTTTTCCTTGCAGAGTTTCCCGGGGCTTTTTTGCTCTGGGTCCAGTTCCACCAACTCAGCCTTGGATACGGGTTGTGTGCACCAGACCACAGGCCGCCTCTTGTGCCCAAAGCATCTCGGAAGAAATTTATCCGATACTTCAGGTGGTAAAGACGTCGAGGCTGTGACACCGACTGTGTTCATTTCAGTTGCTAAGGTTTCTTTGATGCGAGATGGAAGGGGAGAACCCACGGATTCTGACAGCTTTCTGGCTACTCTGAGGGGCTGGGTATTTTTGGTCCTGGCCTGTTTGAGAGTTTGCAGCTTTCATGTAGTTGTTTAGGACCACCTCTGCCTACCCAAACTTTGTAAGCCAATGGCATCTGACATAATGTTGACCACATCTTTTACTGATGCAGGGCCATTTACGTGGTTATGGCACTATTTTTCATCCCCTGAAGTAAATTGTCCCTCTCGCTTAGACAAGATTTATATTATTAAAAGTAGGGTCTTGGATAATGTTTTCTTGGAGACACCTAGGGGCTCAGGTACATAATTCTTTAAAGTTTGCATCACATGTAGATAGGGTGGTTAAAAGGGACGTTTAGCATGCTTGCCTTCAATTCTCAGACTTTTGAGTCTAGGAGTTGGAACGTTAATGTCGAGGTTGTACAGAACGTTTGGGAGGCCTCTTCTGGAGTATTGTGCCCAGTTCCGTTCTCCCTGTTACAGGGAGGATATTATTAAACTGGAGGAGGTGGGGAAGAGATTTACTAGAATGTTGCTTGGAATGGAGGGTTTGAGCTACAAGTATAGGCTGGGACATTTTTCATTGTTATGTAGTTGATTGGAAGGTAACTTTATACAGGTTTATAAAATAATGAGGGGTATAGATAAGGTGAACAGCAAGTATCTTTTCCCAAGGATGAGGGATTTCAAGGCTAGGGGGAGGCATACTTTAAAAGGTGAGAGGAGAAAGATTAAAAAAAAAACTGAGGCATTTTACTTTCTGACAGAGTGGTTCATGCATGGAATAACTTAGAGGAAGTGATGGGTGTGGATACAGTTACAACGTTTAAAAGACATTTAAACAAGGACAGGAATAAGAAATATTTGGAGGAATACAGGCCAAGAAACAAACGAGAGGCAAAAGTAGACATTGGGGTGCTCCAAATTGATGCTGGAAGGCCAGTGATGGGAGATAAGGAAATAGCTGAAGAACTTAAGTGCTTTGGAAGACCTGAGTAGTATGCCAATAATTAGGGACAGTCAGGGGGCAGAGTTGAGTATGGTAAGCATTACAATACAGAAAGTGCCAGAAAAGCGAAAAGGTCTAAAAATTGATAAATCTCCTGGCCCCGATGGGCTACATCCTAGAGTTCTGAGGGAAGTGGCTGAGGAAACAGCAGAGGCTTTGGTTGTGGTCTTACAAAAGTCACTGGAGTCAGGGAAAGTCCCAGATGATTGGAAAATTGCTGTCATAACCCCCTTGTTTAAGAAAGTATCAAGGCAAAAGATGGAAAATTATAGGCCGATTAGCCTAACCTTGGCAGTTGGTAAAATTCTAGAATCCATTGTTAAGGATGAGATTTCTAAATTAATGGAAGTGCGGGGTCAGATTAGAACAAGTCAGCATGGATTTAGTAAGTGGAGGTCGTGCCTGACAAACCTGTTAGAATTCTTTGAAGAGGTAACAAGTATGTTAGACGCAGTGGATGTTATCTATCTAGACTTCCAAAAGGCCATTGATAACGTGCCTCACAGGAAGCTGCTGAGCAAGTTGAGGGCCCATGGTGTTTGAGGTGAGCTACTGGCTTGGATTGAGGATTGGCTGTCTGACAGAAGGCAGAGTTGGGATAAAAGGCTCTTTTTCACAATGGCAACCGGTGACGAATGGTGTCCCGCAGGGTTCAGTGTTGGAGCTGCAGCTGTTCGCCTTATACATTAATGATCTGGATGAAGGGACTGGGGGCATTCTGGCAAAGTTTGCCGATGATACAAAGATAGGTGGACAGGCAGGTAGTGCTGAGGTGGTGGGGAGGCTGCAGAAAGATTTAGACAGTTTAGGAGAGTGGTCCAGGAAATGGCTGAAATTCAACGTGAGCAAATGCGAGGTTCTGCACTTTGGAAAAAAAAAAAAAAAAAAGAGTACAGCATGGTCTATTTTCTAAACGGTGAGAAAATTCGTAAAGCAGAAGTACAAAGGGATCTGGGAGTGTTGGTCCAGGATTCTCTAAAGGTTAACTTGCAGGTAGAGTCTGTGATTAAGAAAGCGAATGTAATGTTGTCGTTTATCTCAAGAGGGTTGGAATATAGAACATAGAACATAGAACAGTACAGCACAGAACAGACCCTTCAGCCCACAATGTTGTGCCGACCATTGATCCTCATGTATGCACCCTCAAATTTCTGTGACCATATGCATGTCCAGCAGTCTCTTAAATGACCCCAATGACCTTGCTTCCACAACTGCTGCTGGCAACGCATTCCATGCTCTCACAACTCTCTGCGTAAAGAACCTGCCTCTGACATCCCCTCGATACTTTCCACCAACCAGCTTAAAACTATGACCCCTCGTGCTAGCCATTTCTGCCCTGGGAAATAGTCTCTGGCTATCAACTCTATCTATGCCTCTCATTATCTTGTATACCTCAATTAGGTCCCCTCTCCTCCTCCTTTTCTCCAATGAAAAGAGACCAAGCTCAGTCAACCTCTCTTCATAAGATAAGCCCTCCAGTCCAGGCAGCATCCTGGTAAACCTCCTCTGAACCCTCTCCAAAGCATCCACATCTTTCCTATAATAGGGCGCCCAGAACTGGACACAGTATTCCAAGTGCGGTCTAACCAAAGTTTTATAGAGCTGCAACAAGATCTCACGACTCTTAAACTCAATCCCCCTGTTAATGAAAGCCAAAACACCATATGCTTTCTTAACAACCCTGTCCACTTGGGTGGCCATTTTAAGGGATTTATGTATCTGCACACCAAGATCCCTCTGTTTCTCCACGCTGCCAAGAATCCTATCCTTAATCCTGTACTCAGCTTTCAAATTCGACCTTCCAAAATGCATCACCTCGCATTTATCCAGGTTGAACTCCATCTGCCACCTCTCAGCCCATCTCTGCATCCTGTCAATGTCCCGCTGCAGCCTACAACAGCCCTCTACACGGTCAACGACACCTCCGACCTTTGTGTCGTCTGCAAACTTGCTGACCCATCCTTCAATTCCCTCGTCCAAGTCATTAATAAAAATTACAAACAGTAGAGGCCCAAGGACAGAGCCCTGTGGAACTCCACTCACCACTGACTTCCAGGCAGAATATTTTCCTTCTACTACCACTCGCTGTCTTCTGTTGGCCAGCCAATTCTGTATCCAAGCAGCTAAGTTCCCCTGTATCCCATTCTTCCTGACCTTCTGAATGAGCCTACCATGGGGAACCTTATCAAATGCCTTACTGAAGTCCATATACACCACATCCACAGCTCGACCCTCATCAACCTTTCTCGTCACATCCTCAAAAAACTCGATAAGGTTTGTAAGGCATGACCTACCCCTCACAAAGCCGTGTTGACTGTATTTGATCAAGCCATGCTCTTCCAGATGGTCATAAATCTTATCCCTCAGAATCCTTTCTAACACCTTGCAGACGACAGACGTGAGACTTACCGGTCTATAATTGCCGGGGATTTCCCTATTTCCTTTCTGGAAGAGAGGAATTACATTTGCCTCTCTCCAGTCCTCAGGTACGACTCCAGTGGAGAGCGAGGATGCAAAGATCTTCGCAAGTGGCGAAGCAATTGCATTTCTCGCTTCCCAAAGCAGCCGAGGACAAATCTGATCCGGGCCTGGCGACTTGTCAATCTTAATGTTTGACAAAATTTTCAGCACATCAGCTTCGTCTATCTCTATCCATTCCAGCATGCACACCTGCTCTTCAAAGGTTTCATTCACTACAAAGTTCGTTTCTTTCGTAAAGACAGAAGCAAAAAACTCATTTAGGGCTTCCCCTCCCTCCTCAGGCTCCACACACAAGTTCCCTATGCTATCCCTGATCGGCCCTACTCTTTCTTTGACCATTCTCTTATTCCTCACGTAAGTGTAAAATGCCTTTGTGTTTTCCCGGATTCCTTCTGCCAAGCCTTTCTCGTGCCCCCTCCTGGCTCTCCTCAGACCATTTTTGAGCTCCTTCCTTGCCTGCATGTAATCCTCTCTAGCTGAACTTGACCCTAGCTTCCTCCACCTCATGTAAGCTACCTTCTTACTTTTCACTAGAAGCTCCACCGCTCTCGTCATCCAAGGTTCCTTAATCTTACCCCTTCTTGCCTGTCTCAGAGGGACATATTTACTCATCACTCCCAACAACTGTTCCTTAAACCGTCTCCACATGTCTATAGTTCCCTTACCATGGAACAACTGCTCCCAGTCCATGCTTCCTAACTCATGTCTAATCGCGTCATAGTTTCCTCTTCCCCAATTAAATATCCTCCCATTCTGCCTAATCCTCTCCTTCTCCATAGCTATGTAGAATGTGAGGCAGTTATGGTCACTATCACCAAAATGCTCTCCCACCACAAGATCTGATACCTGCCCCGGCTCGTTTCCGAGCACCAAGTCTAGAATGGCCTCTCCCCTCGTCGGCCTGTCAACGTACTGCGTTAGGAAACCCTCCTGAACACACCTTACAAAAACAGCTCCATTCAAATCTTCTGCTCGAAGGAGGTTCCAATCAATATTAGGAAAGTTAAAGTCACCCATTACAACAACCCTACTGCGTGCACACTTTTCCAAAATCTGTCGACCTATGCTTTCTTCAATCTCCCTGCTGCTATTGGGGGGCCTGTAGTAAACCCCTAACGAGGTGACTACTCCCTTGCTGTTCCTAATTTCCACCCATACTGACTCAGTAGGCAGATCTTCCTCGACAAAGGAAGCTTCTGTAGCTGTGATACCCTCTCTGATTAGTAGTGCTACACCCCCTCCTCTTTTTCCCCCCTCCCTATTCTTTTTAAAAGCAGTGACGTGCTTCTGAGACTTTATAAAGCTCTAGTTAGGCCCCATTTAGAATACTGTGTCCAATTTTGGGCCCCACACCTCAGGAAGGACATATTAGCCCTGGAGCGTGTCCAGCGGAGATTCACACGGATGATTCCTGGAATATAGATAATAAAATGTGAGGCTGGATGAACACAGCAGGCCAAGTAGCATCTCAGGAGCACAAAAGCTGACGTTTCGGGCGTAGACCCTTCATCAGAGATTCCTGGAATGGTAGCTTTAACGTACAATGAACAGCTGAGGATCCTGGGATTGTATTCATTAGAGTTTAGAAGGTTGAGGGGAGATCTAATAGAAACTTACAAGATAATGTATGGCTTGGAAAAGGTGGACGCTGGGAAGTTGTTTCCATTGGGTGAGGAGACTAGGACTTGTGGGCACAGCCTTAGAATTAGAGGGGGTAAATTTAAAACGGAAATGAGGAGACATTTCTTCAGCCAGAGAGTGGTGGGCTTGTGGAATTCATTGCCACTGAGTGCAGTGGAAGCCGGGACGTTAGATGCCTTCAAGGCAGAGATTGATAAATTCTTGATCTCACAAGGAATCAAGGGCTATGGAGAGAATGCAGGGAAGTGGGGTTGAAATGCCCATCAGCCATGATTTAAATGGCAGAGTGGACTCGATGGGCCAAATAGCCTTACTTCCACTCCTATGTCTTATGGTCTTAAGTGCAGGCAGGTGGGGCTAGTTTAGTTTGGGATTACAGTCGACATTGTCCATCCAGTCAATTTCACCTTCCCCAACAATCCCCCCACCCCACATCATGCCTGTGAAGACCACATTTACCCTTGTGTGGAGTCTTCTCCTCATTAGCAACTCTGATCATCATACCACCTCTCAATTATAGGATTAGCTCCATCAAACAAGAATTGGGATTGATTGGTATCGAATGTAGCTACAGACTGTTTCTTTAAGCCTGCCTTCAACATTTGGACTACTCTTTCAGATGTTTGTGATTTACTACCAGTACAAATTTACATACATAAAAAGGTATTGGTGGAATTTTTGCATGCCAAAGATGACCGGCAAACTTCCCTTCTCTAACTGGGCGTTTTTTTCAATCTGCATCAGCCAAAGTCCAAGAACCGTATGCTATTGGGTGTTCCCCTCCATTGGGCCATCTGACAGCCAACACTTGTCCAATACCATACGGGGAAGCATCGCACGTCAGTAACAGATCTCATTTGGGATTATAGTGTTCCAATACCTTAGATGATAGCTGCTTCTTCACTTCCCTAAAAGGCTACATCTTGGCTATGAGACCACTTCCAAGGCTGACCCTTTTTCAATAGCAGATGCAAGGCTGTCAGGATACAGGCCAGGTTATGTATGAACTTTCCATAATAATTTACTAGCCCAAGGGAAAACCTAAGCTGCTACAAACATGGGAGCCAGAGCACTTTGGATTGTTCTCACTTGATCTTCAAAATGTGCGTAACCTGGCCTTGTTGAATCTGTAGCCCAAGTAGGTCACTTCGGAAGAATGGACCACACATTTTTCCTTCAAAGGCATACATCCACCTTGACAAAATGTCTAAAGAACCATGTCCAAGTTCTCTCAGTGCGCTTTATTGGTCTCCCCTGCTTTTACCATGTCATCTAGACAACTGGTGACCTGCAGTAGACCTTGTAAAACATTCTCCATCATCTGCTGAAAAATGGCAGAAGCTGACTAAATGGCAGTCCAATACATTGGTACAAATGCTTTTGAGTATTAATTGTAGCATACATCAGGGGAACCTCATCTAACAAGAGGTTATAAAAAAAAGTTTTACAAAGAATTTTTTTGTTTAAAAACAAGATGAGGGACCAATACCGTAAACTTTTAACACTCTGCCTTGGTATGGAGCACTCATGCATCAAATGAGAAGTTTGTAATAGTCTGTTGAAAGTATGCATCTTAAAATTCAAATGTTTTTGCTGCAACATATATGGCTTATTAGAGCAATTGTCAAATTGTGGGCAGTTGTGTTATCCAGAGTCTGCACTGCAGCTACAGAAAGTTCACTTTAGAATCTGTATATGTGGTGAGCAAGACAGAGACCTTCAATTCATTTTTTAAAAAAATATTGCAAATCCAAGACTCAAAACCACAAGCATTTAAGTTGGTGCTCGTATAATTGCAAATCAAGCATTTTGATTAAAAGGAGGAAAGAAATCAAAGACATCACTGCTGCACTGAAGCAGATACAGTCAGTTTAAAAAAAGACTCCAAGAAGCGAACAGTGCAGAAGAAACTTGCCATGTGCTCCACCCTGAAAGAACACATTTTAAGTAGTCCTCTATATTGAAAGAAGCACTTTGAGCAAGGAGTGTAGACTCAAAAGCAAAAAAAAAGGGAGGCTCAGAATTGTTTCAGAAATAGTAGGAACTGCAGATGCTGGAGAATCTGAGATAACAAGCTGTAGAGCTGGATGAACACAGCAGGCCAAGCAGCAGAGGAGCAGGAAGGCTGACGTTTTGTTATCTCAGGCTCAGAAATTTCTAATTTTAAACAGCAAGAGGAAAATCAATGTTAAAGTTTTCATGCTATGTCATGCTATGGAGGCCCTCCCATTTTCTAAAAAAAAGCATGGTAGGAAATTTTGGTATCAACAAAACTGTATGATGAAAATACAGGGCAGGAACTCCTACACTCTGTGAAATGCCCATTATTTTATTCAAGTTAATAGAAGAGAAGCAGATATAGCCATCTCCAAATTCTTGATTTTGAGAGTGGGATTTGATTAATAAACTTTTACCCTCCTGAGAAATCTGGTACAGCTCAGAAAGCAGAGTTCCAAACCTTATGAAGAAACAGTAGGAATCCTACACAATGTTTTTTTTCACCAAAACGACTAGTGATTGCTGAAAGGCTCAGATTCAGCAAACGCAACCAGTAGCTCCCAGTTTGTTATAATGAAAGATGATAGCAGAATGTCATATCTTTGAAGGCAACTTAAAATGATGTTGTGAGAAACACAGACTGGTATATATTTTAATGATGTGAAGAAATTCAGAAGAGATTAAAGACACAAAGGAAACAGGACTTAAAGCAACCTCTGGAAACAGCAATTTCAATGGAACTAGCAACCAAGAAAGCTCAATATCAAAGCTCAAGAGTGCGGGCCCAAAAATAAAAAAAAACAAATGCCAGATACGGTTTTCTCTGCATTGCAGACACCAAACGTAGGCTGGATGACCGACTTGTGGAGCATCTCTGTTCAGTCCGGAAGCAGGACTGTGAATTTCCTGTTGTTGGCCTTTTCAATATTCACTGTGGTCTCCACCTGACCACTGTCTGCGCCTTGCTAAGGTTCCTCAATTCTTGATTTGGCATCTTATAGAAATCCATTTTGTATTCAATGATTTTGGATTAGAATAAATAGAATCCCTACTGTGTGAAAATAGGCCATTTAGCTCATTGAGCCTGCATTAGCCCACTAAAAAGCATCCTACACAGACCCAACCCACTAACTGACCTGTCACTCTGCATTTATCACGGCTAATAGAACAGAATAATTGTTTCCTGTCTGCAAGACAATAAATTAAGAGTACAAATAAACAGCTCATTTTCCAAGTAAGAGGCAGTGACCAGCGAGGTACTACAGGGATCAGTGCTTAAACTCCAGCTATTCTCAAAGTATATTAAATGATTCAGATGAGGGAGCTAAATAATATTGCCAAGATTGGTGGGCAGGTAACCTGCAAGGAGGATTCAAGAGATGCTTCTGTGTGATTTAGCCAGATTGAGTGTGGGCAAATGCAGAGCAGATGAAGTATAATATGGATAAATGAGAGGTTATCCACTTTGGTTGCAAAAGCTGGAAGGTGGATTATCTCAATGGCACTAGGCTAGGAAAGGAGGAGGTACACCCAAGTGTGGGGTGTCACTGTAAAACAGTTGCAGAAAGTAAGCATGCAGGTGTAGCAGGCAGTGAAAGAGGCAAATGGTATTGTTTCATCAGTGAGACAATTTGTCTCGCTGCAACTATACAGACCTTGGGTGAGATCACACCTGGAATACTGCATGCAGTTTTGGTCTTGTTATCTGAGGATGATGTTCTGGCCACAGAGTGCATCAAAAGTTTACCAGGCTATTTGCTTAGCATGTCTGCAATCTCATTATTGCTTTCCAACATTTTCTGCTTTTAAATATCTAGCATGTGAAATAGCTTTTTTTTTAAAACATAAAATAGGGGTTTTTTTTCCCCCCCTGAAAGAAATAGCAGTGGATGAATAATTTTGACAGGTTACCATGTGCAGAGTCTGTGTGGGTTTCAGTAAAACAGGAATGGAAATGAAAATCTGTACATGCCTACGGAAGTTGGAAATCCTGTGTATGGTTTTAATTTTATGTCATAATAGCATAGTGGCGTTTAACTTGGTTTGACATTGTTACAGATATCTAACTTGATATGACAGTTGAACAGCTTCATTACTTCACAGTATTTTTGACTTACCGCTTCATAGTAAGAACACCTACACATGAAAACAAAATCAGCTCAGACTGAGGCATTCCCTGCGGTTAATAGAACGTGTTTTCTCAAAGCAGTGCATTTAAAAAAAAAATTGCCATCAAGTCACAAATTAATATCTGAAACTCTATACAAATCAAGATGAACAAATTCATTTCCAAATTAGAAAAAAGCTATTTTATAAAACCAAACAGAAACTGAAAAAACAAAGGCAGTATCTTCCATCACTTGTAGACGTGGGTGTTTTGCCTTTACATCTACTAATCTACTCCTCTTTAAATAATTTTGTAAATTCCAAAATAATGATCACAGAACACAGAATATAGAAAAGTACAGCACAGTACAGGCCCTTCGGCCCACGATGTTGTGCCGTGGAATAATCCTAAAACCTAACCTACATTCCCCTCAGTTCACTGCCGTCCATGTGCATGTCCAGCAGTCACTTAAATGTCACTAAAGACTCCGCTTCCATGACTACCACTGGCAAAGTATTCCGTGCGCTCACAACTCTCTGGGTGAAGAACCTCTCTCTGACGTCTCCTCTATACCTTCCTCCTAACACCTTAAAACTATGACCCCTCGTGGCAGTCAGTCCTGCCCTCGGGAAAACTCCCTGGCTATCAACTCTATCCATGCCTCTCATTACCTTGTACACCTCGATCAGGTCACCTCTCTTCCTCCTCTCCAGAGAGAAAAGTCCAAGCTCAGTCAACCTGTCCTTGTGAGAAAAAGCCCTCCAGTCCAGGCAGCATCCTGGTAAACCTCGTTTGCACCCTCTCCAAAGCCTCCACATCTTTCCTATAATAGGACGACCAGAACTGGACACAATATTCCAACTGTGGTCTCACCAGGGTTTTGTACAGCTGCAGCATAACCTCGCGGCTCTTAAACTCAATCCCCCTGTTAATGAAAGTCAAAACACCATGTGGCTTCGTTGGAGGCTCACTGATGATGTTACCTACAATGGTGACAATGTCTGAAAACTAACCTTCCAGCTCAGCGAGCAAACTCACATCCAGAACCTCAACCTGAGCTATAAATCTTCTCAAAACTCGCTAGCACCTATGGGCGCAATACGCTAAAACTGGCCCGAAGATGGTAAACCAATGCCATCCGACAGAGTGCCACCCGTGAACAGCTGTACTTCCTGCATGAATGCCTAAGGAAACAGGTACTAACTAAATCTCTCAAATACAAACCTCCCCTTAACACCCTGCTAGCCAAAAGAATAGCTGAGCAAAACGGCCGCAGAATGCTTAGAGAAATGATCAATGACGCCCACAACAGACTCCGTAAATACAAGCGGGAAATTTCGCGCCAAAAAACTTTACTCACTAACGCGACAGACCATGAATGGACAGACAGTACAACGAGCCATAGACATCAGGCAGCGGCAAACACAAAAATGAAAGGCTTTGGAGGCCCATTGATGTTACCTAGAATGGTGACGAAACGTCTGAAAACGAACCTTCCAGCTCAGCAAGCAAACTCAGATCCAACACCATATGCTTTCTTAACAACCTTATCCACCTGGGTGGCAACTTTGAGGGAGCTATGCACTTCAACACCAAGATCCCGCTCTTCCTCCACATTGCCGAGAATCCTGCCTTTAATCCTATATTCAGCATTTAAGTTCAACCTTCCAAAATGCATCACTTTGCATTTATCCAGGTTAAACTCCATCTGCCATTTCTCAGCCCAGCTCTGCATTCTGTCAATGTCTCGCTGAAGCCTACTATCAAGGGCACCTCCAACCTTTCGTGTCATCAGCAAACATACTAACCCACCCCTCAACTTCCTCATCCAAGTCATTTATGAAAACTACAAAGAGCAGATGCCCAAGAACAGAGCCCTGTGGGACACCACTCAGCACTGACGTCCAGGCAGAATACTTACCATCTCCAACCACTCTCTGCCTCCTGTCAGCCAACCAATTCTGAATCCAGACAGCCAAATCACCCTGTATCCCATACCTCCTGACTTTATGAATGAGCCTGCCATGGGGAACCTTATCAAATGCCTTGCTGAAGTCCACGTACACCACATCCACTGCTCGACCCTCGTCAACCTATCACATGACTTCCTCGAAGAACTCAATAAGATTTGTAAGGTATGACCTGCCCCTCACAAAAGCCAAGCTAACTCCCTTTAATAAGGCTATGCTTTTCCCAATAGTCATAAATTCTATCCCTCAGAATTCTTTCCAAAACCTCGCTGACCACAGACGTAAGACTGACTGGTCTTTAGTTTCCAGGGATTTCTCTATTCCCTTTCTTGAAAAAAAGAGGAACAACATTTGCCTCCCTCCAATCTTCCGGTACAACTCCCATGGAGAGTGAGGAAGCAAAGATCTTCGCTAGTGGCTTAGCAACCTCCTTTCTCGCTTCCCCGAGCTACCTAGGATAAATCTGGTCTGGCCCTGGGGACTTGCAATCTTAATGTTTGCCAAAATTTCCAGCACATCAACTTTCTCAATCCTGATCCGTTCAAGCCTGTTTCCCTGCTCCTCAAAGTTCTCATTCACAACAAGGTCCCTTTCCTTCGTGAAAGCCGAAGTAAAAACCTCATTTAGGGCTTCCCCTATCTGTTCAGGCTCCACACACAAGTTCCCTTTGCTATCCCTGATCGGCCCTACCTTCTCCCTGATCTTTCTCTTATTCCTCATGTATGAGTAAAATGCCTTCGGGTTCTCCCTAATTCTTCCTGCCAAGCCTTTTTCGTACCCCCTCCTGGCCCTCCTCAGTCCACTTCTGAGTTCCTTCTGAGCAAGCCTGTAATCCTCTAAAGCTGTGCTAGACCCTTGCTTCCTCCACCTTACTTACGCTGCCTTTTTCTTTTTGACAACAAGCACCTCTGTTCCCGTCATCCAAGGCTCCTTAATCTTACCCCTTCTTACCTGTCTCAGAACAAATTTATGCATCACTTGCAACAACTGTTCCTTAAACAGTCTCTACATGTCTGCTGTGCCCTTTCTGTGGAACAATTGCTCCCAAACTGTACTTCCCAACTCCTGTCTGATAGCGTCATCATTTCCTTTACCCCAGTTAAATATCTTCCCTTGGTAACTGCTCCTTTCCCTTTCCATGGCTATGGTAAACGTGAGGCTGTTGTGGTCACTGTTGCCAAAGTGTTTTCCCACCATGAGATCTGACACCTGTCCTGGCTCATTGCCGAGCACCAAATCCAAAATGGCCTCTCCCCTCGTCGGCCTGTCCACATACTGAGTAAGGAAACCCTCCCGAACACACCTGACAAAAACGACTCCATCCAAACCATCTGCACAAATGTATATACAAGGAGCTTGTCTTTCGAGGAGAGGTTGACTGAGCTCGGACTTTTCTCTCTGGAGAGAAGGAGGAAGAGAGGTGACGTGATCAAGGTGTACAAATGTAATGAGAGGCATGGATAGAGTTGATAGCCAGAGACCTTTCCCCAGGGAGGGAGTGACTGCCATGAGGGGTCATAGTTTTAAGGTGTTATGAGGAAGGTATAGGAGGAGACGTCAGAGGGAAGTTCTTCACCCAGAGAGTTGTGTGAGCGCATGGAATAGTTTACCAGTGGTAGTTGTGGATTAGCACAAACAGTTTCAGAATATTACATTTTCATAATATGTTTTTCCTTGTATATACATTTGTATTCTAAAGCAGAGAAGCAATCACGTTTTGTACCTTTGTTTCCCTTAAGAGAAGTTGTAGATCACGTCCACTCAATATCCCATGGTTTTTCACATAGCTAGGAATGTGGAGTGTGCTAGTTCCATGAACAGTGCCATGGACCTCTGTGTAGCTATGGATTATATCCAAGTAAGACCTTTTATCCTGTAGAGATAGAAGAAGAAATATTTCATCTTCCAGAATCTGGATGAGAAAGCATGAGAAATCCAAAATATCTACATCATCTCCTCCTTGGTCATTTCCTGAAGTGAAATTACACCAATAAATTTTATGTAACTCTTGAAATTGAGGAATATGAGTGGAAAATGCCTGGAGTGTGATCCATGAGTATAACTCAGTCATTATAGACAAGGCAATGCGCAAGCTAAACAATCTCATTAATATATACCTGAACTTAAAATGACAGAATGATTATCAATAATCAGAGACCAATAAAAAGACCATACTGAAACTTTCTTTAAGTCTGAAAAATAAAGTGTATGTGGTGTCGTTGTGGTACTACTGCCATTAGGCCAAATAATCCTGAGGCTCAGGCTAATGTTCTGGGTTTGAATGTCACAAACAGCAGAGGGTGAATCTGGAAATCAAATGAAAAAAAATAGGAGATTACGAAACCATTACTGTTACAAACCCATCTGGTTCACTAATATGTTTTAGGCAAGGAAAATCTAAATAGAATCAAATAGAAGAAAGAAATTTATTGTCACTATTATTTTTATAAAAATTCCAGCAAAAAGTTTGTAAGTTGTCATACTCCATATATATTACTGAAAACATTAAAAAAAATTAAGACAAAGTCCATTTTTGTACAATTCACAGTTCGTGGGCTCCCACAGTCGAGGAAAAGATAGGAAGCACCTTCTCCTCTGCTGCAAAAAGCACTCAAAGCCACCAAATCAATCTAATCTGCACAAGCCTGGACACTACAAACAATTTAACATGTCCAATCCACCTACCCTGCACATCTCTGGACTGTGGGAGGAAGTGCAGCATCTGTTGGAAACCAAGCAGACACCAGAATGTGCAAACTCCACACGGTCACTCAAGGCTGGAATCAAACCCAGGACATAGTGAGGCAGCAGTATTAAGCATTGAGCCATAGTGCCCATATTGTTTTAAGTTGGAGGCCTGTGACCAGTGGCCTGCTGCAAGTATTGGTGCTGGGTCCACTGATTTCTGTCATTTGTATAAATGATTTGGATGAGAATACAAGAGGTATGGTTAGAAGTTTGTCGAGGCCATCAAAATTGGTGGTGTAGTGGACAAAGGAAGTTACCTCGGAGTACAAAGAGACCTTGATCATATGGGCCGAGAAGTGGCAAATGGAATTTAATCTCGATAAATGTGAGGTGTTACATTTTGGTAGAGCAGATCAGGGCAGGACTTATACGCTTAATCGTAAGAGCCTGTTGAGTGTTGTCAAACAAAAAGACATTAGATTGCACGTTCATAGGGAAGTCACAGGTAGACAGGGTAATGCAGGTGGTGTTTGGTACACTTGCCTTTATTGGTCAGAACATTGACTACAGGAGTTAGGTGGTCATGTTGCAGCTGTACAGGACACTAGTTAGGCCACCTGCGGAATACTGCATTCAATTCTGGTCTCGAGAAGATATTAAACTTGAAAAAGGGTTCAGAAAAGATTTACAAGCAAATTGCCAGTGTTGCAGGGTGAGAGACAGAGGCTGAATAGGCTGGAGCATTTTTTGCCACTGAAACATTGGAGGCTGAGAAAAATCTTACGGAGTTTTATAAAATCACAAGGGGTATAGACAGGGTGAATAGCTAAGGTCTTTTCTCCAGAGTAGGTGAGGTCAAAACTAGAGGGCATGGGTTTAAGGGTGTGGGAGTCAAACTTTAAAGGGACACATGCAATGTTTTCATGCAGACGGTGCTGCGTGTAAGCAATGAACTGTAAGGGGAGTGGAGGAGGATGGTGCAACTGCAACATTCAAAAGGCATCTGGATGGGTATGTGAATAGGAAGGGTTTAAAGGGATATGGGCCAAATGCTGACAAATGGGATTGGATTAATTTAGGATATGTGGTCGCATGGACAAGTTGATCTAAAGGGTCTGTTTCCATGCTGTTCATCTCTATGGCTAAGTCCATTTTTGTTGGTTCGGTTTTAGTTCATTTCTTAACTCCTTCGCTATGCAGCAGCTGACCAAGTGTCAAAGTGCATCCAGACATCTTTCATGATTCACTGCCACTTGTTTCAACTTGAGAGGAATGAAAATAAAACTTGTCATGAAACCCTCCTGCTGTTGGTTATCACAGATTACCCTTTTATCTTCCTTTTTCCAGCAACATTTCACTTGCTTGAGCCAATTATGTTTGCCACAAAATTGGTGGTTCCAAAGCTTGTTTCTTTTGACACACAGCCACATTGAAAAGGGAAGCTGAGACAGGAATAATCTGTCAGTTTCTAAGGAAACAAGGACCAAAACTCAAAGTAGAAGCCAAAATTTGGCTGAAACTGGTTGGAATCATATGAAAGGACACAAAGCAACTAGAACCCATACAATGATCTCAGTTTTGCAGTACAAGTAGGCTGAGGATGAGAGAAACTATATCTACAAGCTGATAAGCAAATGAACAGCTATTGCAGTAGCTTGTTACTTGAAGATAAAAACAGGCAAATCCAAACCATCCAACATATTATAGTAAATTTAAATAACCTTTTGTGTAGCAAGCAAAGTCTGTGAGAATATAACAGGAAGGGCATAATCATTGCCAGGGGTTGATTCTTTTGGCTATTCAAAATATTAGTTAGATGGAATTCTATCCTCAAATAGGAGAGTGGTTAGTTGTAATGTTTTGAATAGCTCACGTGAGACTTCAACAGTCACTGAGGAGAATTTAAAAGGCAGTAGGCAATGAGGTTTGAAGTCAATGTGAGAAAGGTAGATGAAGTGGACACCAGAAGGAGCCAGTGCTGCTTTTAGCTGAATGCTAGGCAACTGAACGACAGTCTACATGTAGGGGTTTCAGTGAGATGACAAAAGCAGCTAGATATTTGTGTTATTAGAACTCAGCTATCTAATAACTCCTAAAACATCTGCCTAAGAATTGAAGTCAGGGCTCCTGAAATGTCTGAGCACATTAGAGGTTATTCAGACCACAAGTAGTAATTGCTTGATGGAATTAAAATTAGAGCTCAGGATAGTCCTAGTTTGGCAAAGCTACTGGTCAGTGAAAAGCTAGAATTGTGAAGGATAGCAAATTATGGGAGAAAAGTTGAGGATCCATGGAAGAACAGATCCTTGGGAGGGAGGTGATCAACTAAAGCTCGAGCGATCATTCAAGCAGTTCATGCCAGAGTGGCTTGAGAGGGAGTTTCAAAGACAGATCAGAAAAAGAAAATGGAAATGAAAAATTGAGATTCCCTTGTGAAGTTTAATAGGATATGATGACCCAACATGTCTGGGGAATTGCTAACAAAACTACGGCAGTTACCTTAATCACATTTCTATTTGATACGCATTGTAGAGTGTTTAATCAAAATGTCTGTTACCCATATTCATCACACATTAATGCAAGGTTTTTGAATACTAGTTATATATGTGTTGTAGATTGTATTATTGTTCTAACATTGAAGAGTTCATTGTTGTTTCTTCAAAACTATGTAATCATGTGCCTTCATTTTCTTCACATGGCCTGATCCCTAACTTCATTTGCTTTTAAAGTCATTACTGCTCCATAGGTAGTTCATAACATAATGTGGGCTGGTCTGGAATTCTAACAAAGCTGACAAGGGTTCTGCAAACATACACCATTTTTGAATGGTGAAACCCATGTCCATGCAAGCTGGTTTGGTTTATGTGTTGACGCCAGATGACGAACAGCCTAAATTCTACAAGAGAAGGTGAACTTCTTCATGAGGGAGACAGAATACAAGGGCTTTTGGATGGAGATTGATAACAATCCTAGACTGGGTATGGCCATCTTAGGCTGAGTATCATGTAGGCAGGTAATCAGGAAGGTTAATAGAGTGTGACCACTCTCACTAAACCTACATATGACTTCAGATCAACAAAGATGTTGACTCTTAACCACCCTCTGAAATGGCCTAGCAACTCACTCGGCTTAAATAATAATTTTATACAAGAAAAGGAATGAAACTGGTCAGATCATTATTGAACAAGGCAACAATCACAGGCATCGGCTAAGGCACCAGAAACAAAACGTCACACAATGCCTTATTGATAGGCCCTCATTAACATCATTTGGTGCCTGGAGCCAAAATTGAGATTACTAAATCAACAGCTTTACATTAATCGTTATCCGAATCATACCTTACAATGTCCTATTGTGATATGCAGTAACAAGGGCATTACCCTGGGGAGTTCTCAACATTCAGTCCAAAACCTGTAAAGTCTCGATCAAACATGGGCAAGCTAACTGACTGTTGACTATGAATGACACACCCCAACTTTCTTGTCCAACAACCATCCACTCCGCCCCTCCTCACTCTGGAAGCGCTGAGGAGTGGCAAAGGAACAGAACATACTCTAGATGTGGGAATTCAGTGTGTACCACCAGAAGTGCCTCTGTAGCACGAGTATTGACCAAGCTGCCCGAGTCTAACATGGCATAGTGCCAAGCTGAATCAGCAGGAAGTGAGGGGATCAACAAGAGGATGATGAAAGGTGTAAACCTGACTGCATCTGTTTGCCTTATGCAGGTGCATCTGCTCATGAGAAGTATCAATAAGACTGGCCACTACATCATCTTTGAGACATGTCCCACCTTCTTAGTGGAGATATCCTCCATTCTTATGGGGCTCTATCACTATGCTGAATGGGAGAGACTTTGAATAGATAAAGCAACTCTAGACTGGAATCTATGAGGTCACCAGCAAAAGAAGTGTGATTAAACAATCTGTGGCACTATTGCCTAGCATATCCCCCAATCTACCTTTAAGGGGATTAATCAACCCTGGTTCAGCATGAACAGCGTAAGGCGGCATGCTAGGACCAGCACCAGGCACACCTGAAAATAAAAGCATTTTGGCGCGGTGATGCTAGAATACAGGATTATATGCAAGCTAAACAACATAATCAACACGATAGGAGTTAAGCAATTTCACAATAAAAACAGATCAGATCAAAGATCTGCAGTCCTGCCACATCCAGTCAAGAATGGTGATGAACAATTCACCAGTAGGAGGGTTCACAAAAATTCCCATCCTCAATGATGGGGGAGTCCAGCACAGTGCAAAAGACAAGGTTGAAGCATTTGCAACAACCTTCAGCCAAAAGCTTTGAATGAATTATTAACCTTGCTCATTCCTAAAACCTCCAGCAGTGGAGTTCAATTTTTCTTCCATGTAGTGTTCAAAATGGAGGAGCAGTGATTCATCAGCTGGGAGGGTTTTGGAATCTAGGAAAGCATGTGGTAAATCATCAGGAGGCTTCCTTGTCCACATTTGACTTGATGCCATTAAACTTCACGGGGTCCAAAGTCAACATTGAGAATTCTAGGAGAAAACTTCCTTCTGCCTCCAACCACCGTGTGGCCATGTCAGCTAAGCCTATTCTGCTAGTAGGACAGGATGTAGACAGGGATTTTGGAGGGGGTTGGAGCTGTTTTTCTCAGTCATATTCATCTGGTCAGACTATAAGACATTCTCCCAATTTTGGCACTGGCACTCGGATACTGGTAAGGAGGTTTTGCAGAGTTGATAGGACTGTTTTTTTCCAATGCTGTTTCTAGTGCCTAAGTTGATACCAAAATGATCCATCTGTTTTCATTCTTTCTTTGAGCATTTTTAGTTATCTGATGGAATTTAATTGCTGATGACAGTTAAACAATCACACAGCCGTGGGATGGGAATCAAACTTTTTTCCTCCTATTCATTTGTGGGATGTGGACTTCATTGACTGGCCAGCATTTCTTGCCTAACCCTAATTGCCCTTGAGAAGGTGGTGGTATGCCAGTTTTGTAGACCAGTTGTCCATCTCTGAAGGATAGATCCCTAGTGAACCAGATAGGTGTTTACAATAATTTGTATGGTTACCATTAGACTGTTTGTGTGCTGTCATGATTCCTAGTGGTCTCAGTAATCTGGCTGTCAGTTCTGTGGTGTTTACCAGAAAAGGATACGCTGGTACATTTATCCACAGATACCTGGCCAACAGGCAACACAAGCAGAACACAAAAACCCAAAGCAATAGCCACTATACCATATGTTACAAAAACCTCAGTACTGACAGCCAGACTACACAGATTCTGAAGCGTCCCAACCCGAAACATCAACCTTACTGCTCCTCTGATGCCGCCTGGCCTGCTGTGCTCCTCCAGCTCTACACTTTGTTATTACTAATCAAAGGACAAGCCAAACAGAGCACAGCCAGGGAATTCTTGGAGGCTTGGCATTCATCCACCGACCCCATCAAGAAAGACATTGCATTAGACCCAATATACCGACCATTACTACGCACAAAATCAGAACCAGCACCAACTGGAAGCAGCAAAAACTGGGTCAAGTAAATTCGAACTGGCACAAGACAACAGCACTTCACCTAGAGGCTCCACAGTACTGACGACGTCATCTATTATGGAGACGCAACATCTATCAAACCTCCCAGCTCGGCAAACACACCAACATCTACAACCAGCACCTGAGCTACAAATCTTCACTCAAACCTTGAAGACAAAGGCAATGGTAGTTAGGATGAACACATTTTCAGAAACTGGAGTGAAGATTGAAGTGGCTGTAACAGTAGTTATGTTCGTCTATTGAGGACAAATTATAACAAAAGATGGTAGATGCAATATAAAAGACAAAAAAGAGGACAGAGATAGCCAGAAGTAGCTAACCTTGTGAAAATGAAGGATGCGTCATCAAGAAAACTCAAGCTTTAAAATGAAGACAATATTTCATAAGGTATGACATTCTGACCACTGTCCTTTTTGAATCAGAAACCTGGGTATTAAAAAGGTATGTGGAAGAAAACAGCATCCATGTTTCCAAGCACCCCCAACAGGTAATGTATACCTAAAATTTCCACATGCACAACAAAGGAAGAGATGCTTGAAATTTTAGTAGGAAAAAGAATTCTTAAAAAGTGATATCTGAAAGAAAATGTTAGTATTTTAGCCAATTGATTATAGATGAAAGCTAGGTGATCACTGATAATGGGAAAAGTGGAGTGCAGCAAAAAGGTCAACATAGACACAGTTGAACAAGCACCTTCAGAGTGGTGACTGATGTGGTATGGTGGCAACATGAAAAATCAGTTGTTACAGCGCAGGTGGTGCCCGTTTGGCCTATCGTGTATGCATCAGTTTTCTGGTCCCATTCTCTTTTGTAATGCTGCATGTTGTTTCTATTCAAATAATCATCTAGCTTGAGTACTTTGATTGAACTCTCCAAGACATTTCCAGGCAGTGCATTCTAGATCCTATTTTAAGATGACGCAAGGCACAGTGAGACATATCGGCTCAGATATTCTGATGACCAGATAGTTTTGAAACAATGAAAACAGGAGTTGGACGTCCAGACCATGCAGAATCCCTGATGCACAGGGCTCTAACTCACTGTAGCTTATTAGCTATTCATGACATCGTTAGAGGATTAAAAACATACTCTAATTTCTGGCTAAGAACTAAAGTAAACGCCTCTGGTCATCACCCACTTGACACTACCAACCCCCTGGATCCCTGCTTCTTAACCCCCTTTCCTCCTGCCCCAGGCTCATGACTTGATCCTACCAGATTACCCCACCCAACGGCACTGAAACTTTCCAAGATGGTCAGCACATCTTCACAAGGAACACGGAGGTAGTTCCCTCAAATCGAAAACATATAATGCACAGATTTTCATGTTTCATTAGGGGAGTACAATTCTGCAAGAGAACCAACATGGCAGTGTGTACCTCCTACCCTCAATAAAAAGGATGAATCATAAAAGCCAACCACTTGTCTTGAGGCCATGTCTCCCTGTTCTAGGCTCTCCAGCCACAGCAAACATCAACACAACTATCCTGTTATGCTTTCTGAAAATTTTATGGATTTCAATTTGATCATCTATGTTCTAAATTTTTGAAATATTAGTTTTCTTCAGTCGGATGAACTTGTCAGATCTATATAGTCCCATGTACCATTTTAAAAATTAATAATTTACGTATGTCTAATGCTCAAGTTATAGATGTATTGCATACAAAACACACTAACTTGGGAAGCCATGGTGAATCGAAGAATGTAAAAACATAGGGGAAGGAATTAATGTGAAAAATGACTGACAATGATTGGAAAGAACAGAGTGCAAATTTAAGAGCAAATCAGAAGATAAGCCACGAGGTAACAAATTGTTTTTTAAGAAAAGGGCCAAACATAAGGCACTATGTTTGAACACACGCAGCATTCAAAATAAAATAGATGAACAAGAAAATTTATGCTAAATAAGTACAACCCAGTGGCCCTTACGGACAGATGGCATCAGGGTGATCTAGATGGGCATCTGAAAATTATAAGTTATGAGACATGGTTATATTTGCACAATAGAGATAGATAACCTAAATTCAGAAAACCACAATGTAGAAACAACCTGGGGAGGAAAAAAAAAATCACATGGGATAAAGTAATCTTGATGAGAAATTCATTGAACTTTGTTGGGACAATTTTTTTTGATTAACATGTTAAGGCACCAGCCAGAAGGCAGACTTGGTTTCGAACACCACTACAGAATTAATTACAACCGTCCGGTGAATGCACCCCTGGGTAGCAGTGACTGCAACATGACTGAAATTTACACACCACCTTAAAGGGGGAGAATGGTGGGTCCAAGTCTACTACGTTAATATGTAAACAAGGGCAATTATGAAAACATGAAAGCAGAATTAGGACTAGTGAAAGTGAACTGGCACTTGAAGCCAAGGGACAGATCAGAGATAACAGCAAACATTTAAGGGGATATTCCAGAAAGGGCAAAATCGATACATTTCAACGAATGAGAAAAATCCAAAGGGTCTCACCTACCATTGGATAACCAAAATAGTTAAAAGATAGTATCAAACTCAAAAGGAACAAAAACAAACTTTCTAGAGCTAGGGAGCAGGTCATAAAACTGACCAGAATATTAAAAAAAGACCGGTTACTAAAATAGAGGGGAATAGATTAGAGAGTACGAGATTAAGTTTGCTAAAAATATAAAAACAGACAGAAAACATCCCTCACACCCCGCCCCCGCCACAACCGCCCCAACAGGATCCCCCTCGTTCTCACACACCACCCTACCAACCTCCGGATACAACGCATTATCCTCCGACACTTCCGCCATTTACAATCCGACCCCACCACCCAAGACATTTTTCCATCCCCTCCCCTGTCTGCTTTCCGGAGAGACCACTCTCTCCGTGACTCCCTTGTTCGCTCCACACTGCCCTCCAACCCCACCACACCCGGCACCTTCCCCTGCAACCGCAGGAAATGCTACACTTGTCCCCACACCTCCTCCCTCACCCCCATCCCAGGCCCCAAGATGACATTCCACATTAAGCAGAGGTTCACCTGCACATCTGCCAATGTGGTATACTGCATCCACTGTACCTGGTGCGGCTTCCTCTACATTGGGGAAACCAAGCGGAGGCTTGGGGACCGCTTTGCAGAACACCTCCGCTCAGTTCGCAACAAACAACTGCACCTCCCAGTCGCAAACCATTTCCACTCCCCCTCCCATTCTCTTGATGACATGTCCATCATGGGCCTCCTGCACTGCCACAATGATGCCACCCGAAGGTTGCAGGAACAGCAACTCATATTCCGCCTGGGAACCCTGCAGCCATATGGTATCAATGTGGACTTCACCAGTTTCAAAATCTCCCCTTCCCCTACTGCATCCCTAAACCAGCCCAGTTCATCCCCTCCCCCTACTGCACCACACAACCAGCCCAGCTCTTCCCCCCCACCCACTGCATCCCAAAACCAGTCCAACCTGTCTCTGCCTCCCTAACCGGTTCTTCCTCTCACCCATCCCTTCCTCCCACCCCAAGCCACACCCCCATCTACCTACTAACCTCATCCCACCTCCTTGACCTGTCCGTCTTCCCTGGACTGACCTATCCCCTCCCTACCTCCCCACCTACACCCTCTCCACCTATCTTCTTTACTCTCCATCTTCGGTCCGCCTCCCCCTCTCTCCCTATTTATTCCAGTTCCCTCCCCCCATCCCCCTCTCTGATGAAGGGTCTAGGCCCGAAACGTCAGCTTTTGTGCTCCTGAGATGCTGCTTGGCCTGCTGTGTTCATCCAGCCTCACATTTTATTATCTTGGAATCTCCAGCATCTGCAGTTCCCATTATCTCAGAAAATAAATTACTTCAGGTATTTAAAACAAAGAGAAAAACATGAGTTAACAAAGTAGGCATTGGTCCTACAGAAAATGAGCCTGGAAACTGAAGAGATGACAGTGAAATGGCAGATGAACTGAACAGATATTTTCCACTGATATTCACTAGTAGAAGATAAATCAAGGAATTCTAAGTGCGAGAGGAATTCAAGAAACCTACAATTACCAGGAAGATAGTATCAGTAAATTGTTGGTACCACAAGTCGACACGCCCCAGGTCTTGATGGATTTTATCCTACTGTTTGAAAAGAAGCATCTCCTGTGATTTTTGATACATTGGTTTTACTTTTCAAAATCTCTTCAGATTGGAAAACTCAAAAATGGAGGCAGAAAGCAGGAAACTACACGCTAGATGGCTGTTTTTTCCCCCCATTTATTTACAAGATGTGAGTGCCGTTAGGCCAAAATTTATTCTCCATTTCTAACTGCCCAAAGGTTTCAATGATCATTATTAGAGTGATCCAGATTTCTACTGAATATAAATTCCATTATCTGCCATGGTGAGATTTGAACCCAGGTCCTCAGAACATTACAATTAATTGTCTAGTGATAATAGCCAAGAGAAAGCAACAGTCCTGTGGTAAGTCTCGAACAGTCTCCCTAATATGGCACGGATAAATGTAAACATGGTTTGCATTTGACAAAACCTTAACTTGGTTTATGATGTTTGTTGAAGTAGTAACTTGTGCTGTAGATAAACAGGGATCAGTGGATGTATTATATTGAGATATCCAGAAGGCAACTGACAGTGCTACATCAAAAGTTATTTTGCAAAGTAAAAGCTTATGCTTTAGAGATTAACATATTGGCATGAACAGAAGATTGGCTGGCTAACAAGAAACAGAGCATGAGTAGATCGGTCCTTTTCAGACTGGGTGCTGAGACCATAATTTCGTTAAAATTTAAATGGTCCAGATAAAAGGGATTGAAGGTATGGTAGCTAAATTTGCTGATGACACAAAGATTCCTAGGAATGGGAGTTGTTAAGATATAAGGAGCCGACAAAGGAATAGAGATAGGCAAAGTGAGTGGACAAAGATGGCATACAACTGTCCACTTTGGTACAAAGAACAATGAACAAGTCCATTATCTAAATGTTGAGAAATTGCAGAGCTCTGACATGCAGAGAGATCTGGTAGTCCTAGTGCATGAATTGCAGAAGTTTATTATGCGGGTATAGCAATCAGGAAAGCTAACTGAACATTATGTTTTATTGTGAAAGGAAGTTAATGCAACAGTAGGCAAGTTATGCTTCAACTATACAAGGCATTGATGAGGCTGCACCTGGAATACTGTGTACAGTATTGGTCACTGTACCTACAGAATGAAGCAAATGCACGAGAAACAGTTCAGTGAAGGTTTACTTGACTAATACATGGACTCAGCAGAATGCTTTATGAGAAAGGCAAAATAGGTTAGACCTTTGGAATTTGGAAGAGTCACAGATGATTTAATTGAAACATATCCTGATTGGATTTGACCAGGTGGATGTCAAAAAGACTTTTCCCTCTTGTGGATGAATGTAGAACTAGGGGTGTCATATATATAAAAAAATGCCTATTTAAAAGAGATGAGGAAGCATTTTTCCCCAGAGGGTTGTCATTCTTTGGAATTCACTTACCCAACCAGCAATGGATACAGATCCTTAACTATTTTTTGAAAACAGTAGAGGTCAACAGATTCTTGATTGATTAATTTATTTTTGTCACATGTACCGCGATAGTGAAAAGTGTTGTTTTGCAACCTGTCCAGTAGATTGTACCATTTGAAGTATGAGCCGAGCCGGTGTGTTTAGAACATAGAATATAGAACAATACAGCGCAGAACAGGCCCTTCGGCCCTCGATGTTGCGCTGACCTGTGAACTATCTAAGCCCATCCCCCTACACCATCCCATCATCATCCATATGCTTATGGAAGGACTGTTTAAATGCCCCTAATGTGGCTGAGTTAACTACATTAGTAGGCAGGGCATTCCACGTCCTTACCACTACCTGAGTAAAGAACCTGCCTCTGTCATCTGTCTTAAATCTATCACCCCTCAATTTATAGCTATGCCCCCACGTACAAGCTGACGTCATCATCCTCGGAAAAAGACTCATTGTCCACCCATCTAATCCAACTAAACCCATCTAATTCTAAGACAACTGATGTTATGGAGATGAAAGTAGGCAATCTTAGTGGTGAATGAAGTGAGGTTAGAACATGTGCTCACGGTCAAATGGGATACCATGGTCATGAATCGTCTGGTTCAGCTTCAGACTGAGTAGCAGAGGAACAGAACTGGTGGCTCAGTTACGTTTTCAAGAAAACCAGAAGTAATTCTAAATCTTACCAAGCTTGGATTCTGCATTGGTGAAAAGAGGGAGAATATTGCAGGCAAACTCTTCTGCAAAAGTGCTATTCTTGATTGCAGACATTTTGTCACCCTGCTAGGTAATATTGTCAGTGTACCTCCAGCGAAGCACTGACGTCATGTCCAGCTTGTTATTTATCTGCCTTAGTTTGCTGGAGAGGTTGGTGTCTCTTCTCCTTTTGTTATTAAGTGATTTGTCTCTCAGGTCTAGTTCAATGTGTTTGTTGCTGGAGTTCCAGGCTCCAGGAATTCCTGGGATGTCTCTATTTGGCTTGTGCTATTATAGATGAGCTGTCCCAGTCGCATGTGTCTTTCTTTGTCCACATGTATTGAGACCAGTGAGAATTGGTCATGTCTCTTGATAGCTAGTTGGTGTTCGTGTATCCTTACTGTCAAGTTTTCTTCCAGTTTGGCCACCCATTCATGAGTATTGAGGTAGTTACTGGTATAAACATCCAAGGACTCTCAACATATCGAAAAGACAGGGAGGTGGGCAGAGGGGGTGGGGTTGCCTTGTTAGCAATGAAAATAAATCTACGGCACTGAATGACACAGGGTCAGAAGATGTGGAGTCTGTGTGGGTGGAATTGAGGAACCACAAAGGCAAAAAAAAAAAACTATAATGGGAGTTATGTACAGACCTCCTAACAGTGATCAGGACCAGGGGCGCAAGATGCACCGAGAAATAGATAGGGCATGTCAGAAAGGCAAGGTCATGGTGATCATGGGGGACTTCAATATGCAGGTGGATTGGGTGAAAAATGTTGCCGGTGGATCCAAAGAAAAGGAATTCGTGGAATGTTTGCAGGATGGCTTTCTGGAACAGCTGGTGATGGAGCCCACAAGGGAGCAGGCTATTCTGGGCTTAGTGCTATGTAATGAGCCAGACTTTATAAAAGACCTTAAAGTAAGGGAACACTTAGGAGGCAGCGGTCATAACATGGTAGAGTTCAGTCTGCAGTTTGAAAGAGAGAAGGCAAAATCGGATGTAATGGTATTAGTCAAATAGAGTTAATTACAGGGGCATGAGAGGGGAATCGACAAATATCGACGGGAAGACAGTAGACCAACAATGGCAAGAGCTTCTGGGTGTAATTGAAGACACAGTAAAGAGGTTCATCCCAAAGAAAAGAAAGATTATCCGGGGTGGGATTAGACAGCCATGGGTGACAAAGGAAGTCAGGAAATATAATCAAAGAAAAAGAGACAGCCTATAGAATGGCCAAGAGCACTGGGAAATCAGAAGATTGGGAAGGCTACAAAAACAGATAGAGGATAACAAAGAGAGCAATAAGGAAGGAGAAGATCATATATGAAGGTAGGCTAGCCAGTAATATTAGAAATGATAGTAAAAGCTTCTTTCAATACATAAGAAACAAACGAGAGGCAAAAGTAGATATTGGGCCGCTCCAAATTGATGCTGGAAGGCTAGTGATGGGAGATAAGGAAATAGCTGAAGAACTTAATAAGTGCTTTGGAAGACATGAGTAGTATGCCAATAATTAGGGACAGTCAGGGGGCAGAGTTGAGTACGATAGGCATTACAGAAGAGCAAGTGCTAGAAAAGCTAAAAAGGTCTAAAAATTGATAAATCTCCTGGCCCCGATGGGCTACACCCTGGAGTTCTGAGGGAGGTGGCTGGGGAAATAGCGGAGGCTTTGGTCGTGATCTTTCAAAAGTCACTGGAGTCAGGGAAAGTCCCAGATGATTGGAAAATTGCTGTTGTAACCCCCTTGGTTAAGAAAGGATCAAGGCAAAAGATGGAAAATTACAGGCCGATTAGCCTAACCTTGCTAGTTGGTAAAATTCTAGAATCCATTGTCAGGGATGAGATTTCTAAATTCCTGGAAGTGCGGGGTCAGATTAGAACAAGTCAGCATGGATTTAGTAAGGGAAGGTCGTGCCTGACAAACCTGTTAGAATTCTTTGAAGAGGTAACTAGTATGTTAGAGCAGGGAAACCCAGTAGATGTTATCCATCTAGACTTCCAAAAGGCCTCTGATACGGTGTCTCACAGGAGGCTGCTGAGCAAGGTGAGGGCCCACAGTGTTCGAGGTGAACTACTGGCTTGGATTGAGGATTGGCTGTCTGACAGAAGGCAGAGAGTTGGGATAAAAGGCATGGCAACCAGTGACGAGTGGTGTCCCACAGGGTTCATTGTTGGGGCCGCAGCTGTTCACCTTATATATTAATGATCTGGATGAAGGGACTGGAGGCATTCTGGCAAAGTTTGCCGATGATACAAAGATAGGTGGACAGGCAGGTAATACTGAAGAGGTGGGGAAGCTGCAGCAAGATTTAGACAGTTTAGGAGAGTGGTCAAGAAAATGACTGATGAAATTTAATGTGAGTAAATGTGAGGTTTTGCACTTTGGAAAAACAAACACAGGCATGGACTATTTTCTAAATGGTGAGAAAATTCGCAAAGCAGAAGTACAAAGGGATCTGAGAGTGTTGGTCCAGGATTCTCTAAAGGTTAACTTGCAGGTAGAGTCCGTAATTAAGAAAGTGAATGTAATGTTGTCCTTTATCTCAAGAGGGTTGGAATATAAAAGCAGTGACGTGCTTCTAAGACCTTATAAAGCTCTAGTTAGGCCCCATTTAGAATACTGTGTCCAATTTTGGGCCCCACACCTCAGGAAGGACATACTGGCGCTGGAGCGTGTCCAGCGGAGATTCACACAGATGATCCCTGGAATGGTGGATTTAATGTATGACGAACAGCTAAGGATCCTGGGATTGTACTCATTAGAGTTTAGAAAGTTGAGGGGAGATCTAATAGAAACTTACAAGATAACGTATGGTTTAGAGGGGTGGACGCTAGGAAGTTGTTTCCGTTAGGCGGGGAGACTAGGACCTGTAGGCACAGCCTTAAAATTAGAGGGGGTAAATTTAAAACTGAAATGAGACAGCATTACTTCAACCAGAGTGGTGGGCTTGTGGAATTCATTGCCACGGAGTGCAGTGGAGGCCAGGACGTTGGATGCCTTCACGGCAGAGATCGACAAATTCTTGATCTCACAAGGAATCAAGGGCTACGAGGAGAGTGCAGGGAAGTGGAGTTCAAATGCCCATCAGCCATGATTTAAATGGCAGTGTGGACCTGATGGGCCGAATGGCCTTACTTCCACTCCTATGTCTTATGGTCTTATAATTTAGAGGAGGCGATGGCCCAGTGGTATTGTCACTATACTATTAATTCAGGAGAACCAGATAACATTCTGGGGACCTGGGTTCAGATCCCACTGTGGCTAATGGTGGAATTTGAATTCAATAAAATGTCTGGAATTAAGAATCTAATGATAATCATGAATCGACAGTCGATTGTCAGGGGAAAAATCCATCTCGTTCACTAATGTCCCCTTGGGAAGGAAACTGCCATCTTTACCTGGTCTGGCCTAAATGTCAGATCTACAGCAATGTGATGGCCTTTGAAATGCCCTCTGGGCAATTAGGGAAGGGCAATAAATGTCACCTAGCCTGTGATGCCCTCATCCCATTAATGTATTCTTAAAAAATTAAATATCTGGTACTTAATTACAATCACCCTAACACCATAAATGGAGCTGCATCAGGACATCGTTCAAACAGACCACAACACACTACAGCAATCTAGAACTGCGCAAAGCGCAACAGGAGCACTTATACAGAGTTTCTTTTTATAAGAGATGGATACCCAAAACGCACAATCCACTGTTACCTCCGTGACAGACCATAACAAAACAACACAACGTGGCCAGACACACTAGTCACCCCACTGTACAGAGACATATCAGAGATGACCACAAGATAACTCAAACCCCTCAGTATCAGGGTAGCCCACAAACCAACCATCCTGCGACAGCTACCGACGAATGTAAAGGATCCCATATCCACAACCAATGAAACTAAATAATATACAAAATACCATACGTACAAAGGACTGTGAGAAACAATACACAGACCAAACTGGAAGAAAGCTTGACAATAAAAGGAGACATGAAGACCAACTAACCAAGAAACATGACCAATTCTCCCTGGTCTCAATACACAAGGATAAAGAGGAACATGAATTCGACTGGGACATAAACATTCCTAATAGCACAAGTCAAACAGAGACATGCCAGGAATTCCTGGAGCCTGACATTCCAATGAACTCCAGCAACAACCACATTGAACTGGATCTGATGCACAGACCACTGAAAAATACAACTGGAAGTAATATCAACCACTGCAACCAACCAAAGCATATAATTAACAAGCGGGAAGCAGGACAGAACACCAATCACCGGAGACACTCTGACGATATTACCTACCAGGGTGATGAAATATTTGCAAACACACTGGCTCGGCGAGAGGCGCTGTGGTCTTTACACCATGCTGCTCAGCACTCCATCTCTTTGCTGTATTCTGTCTCATTGTTTGCAGTCTTACCTACAAGAGTGCTGTCGTCAGCAAACTTGTAAATTGAGATGGGATGGAATTTAGCCACACAGTCGTGAGTGCATAAGGACTATAATAGGGGGCTGAGTACTCAGCCTTGCGGGGCACTGGCGTTGAGGAGATGTTGTCATTTATTCTTCATAATTATGGTCTACAGGTCAGCAAGTCGAGAATCCAGTTACAAGTCTCAGAGCTTACAGATGAGTTTGTTTGGAATTATGCTGTTGAAGGCAGAACTGTAGTCAATAATTAGGAATCTGACATGGATAGCCTTGTTATCCAGATGTTCTAGGGGTACAGAGCCAGGGAAATGGCATTGACTGTGGACTTGTTGTACTAGGTGAATTGCAAAGGATCAAGGCAATTTGGTAGGCTGGAGTTGATGTGAACCATGACTGACTCTCAAAGCACTTCACGATTATGGAGGTCAGCACCACCATATGATACTCAGTGGCACATGCTGCATGACTTTTCTTTGACACCACAGTGATGGTGGTCTTCTTGAAGAGAAGACTTCAGATTGTACTAAGGAGATGTTAAAGATTTCTGAGAGGATTTCTGCCATCTGGTCCGGACAGAATCTGATCACATGGCCGGGGGCTCCATCATGGGCCAATCGCTTTTCATGGGTCCACTCTCAAGGTAGCCAATCCAACATCTGTGGCAGCCACCGTGGGTACAGGTGCATCAGAGGCTGTTGGGATAGGTGATATTGTTTCACTAACATCCTGTTCAAAGAGAGTGTAGAATTTCAACAAGAGATTCTTGATAACCAAGGGAATGAAAGATTCATCAGGGATATGCAGGAATCGAGAGGTGAAGTTAAAAGTCAGATCCGCCATATGATTGAAAAATTCATGCTGTTCCATGATCTGAACGGTCTACTCTTCTTCCTTGCTTATAGTTAATATAAATAAATGATAAATCAAGCTCAAGAAACGAAAAGGTTAAAAGATTAGCTCAAATAACCCCTGAAAACATCAATCTGATACCAGCAATATTTTGAAAGAATGTGAAATCCATTAGTAAAGAAATATGTTAAAACTTTTGCCATTGGAACATGTGGTCAATGAGAATGGTTAGCAGCCCAAGAACCTCAGGTAATGGGTTCTTGGGTTAACGTTAGTTGGATAGTTGGAGCTGGGCAACAGTATTTCATTATCCAAGTGTACTTTTCTAAAGTTGGTAAGCGTGATGACCGCATTTGGTTTTTCAAGGGAGTGTTTGCTGTGTTGAACTTTACACCTTGATAAAGTAGTTACCTATCAAGAATAACTTACTTGACTCTCCACCCATCATAATCTTACTGACATTTCTGCAATTACAGAAAATACCTCACTCACATGCAGTTTCATCTTAAGTCACACATTTTCTATAAAACCTTTGATTTTGATAACTAACTGTTTCAACACAAATCATTTTATTTCTGAACTGTCAAAATATAGCTGGTAAATATGCATTTAATGACAGTCCTATGTTAACACAGTCAAGCTTTGCTGGAGGGCTTTCAAAATTATGCCGGATTACTGAAATTTCATAGTATTCCCTCCAGTTCTCAGGAAATGAACCCACAAATGTTGGGGGTACCAGCAGAGAATTGAGGGATCATGACTTTGGGATCCCAGTCTTGCACTTCTGCTCAAGTTATCAAAACACACTTCTGAAGCCCTTTCATGCTTAAATTAATCAAACCGGCAATGTGAAGTTGGCTGATAGTATGTATTATTTAGGTCACAGCTCAGGTGAGTACTGTGTGTAATTCTGGTCGCCACAATATAGGAAGAATGTGATATCACTAGACAGGGTGCAGAAGGCGATTCGCCAGGTTGTGGTCTGGGCTTGAGTAATTCAGCGATTAAAAAAAGACCATGTAGACTGGGACAACAGTCTTTAGTTCTGAGGAAGGGTCACAGGACCAGAGGCATTACCTGTTTGTTTTCCTTCACAGATGCTGCCACACCTGAACTTTTCCAGCAACTTTGTTTTTGATCCTGATTTACAGCATCCACAGTTCTTTTGGTTTTTAATCTATGTAGGTTGGGTTATTTCCCTTTGCGTTGAGAAAGCTGAGGTAGGCATCTGATTAAGGGATGCAAAGTTCTGAGGGAAATAAACAGGGTAGCTAGGGAGAAACTTTTCCACTTATTAGAGGAGTCAATGACCCAATGGCAAGGTTTTCCCTTATGAAGCAGGAGGTTCAGAGGGGGTCTGAGGTAAGATTTTATCCCCTAACCTAAACAGGGGTGGGTTATTTGGAAGTCACTATCTGAATGCATGGTAGAAGCAGGAACCCTCAAGATATTTAAGTACTATTTAGATGAGCACTTGAAACTCCATGGCACATGAGGCTACAGGTCAAGTGTTGGAAAATGGGATTAGAACAGACAAATATTTGATGACCAGTACGGACAAATTGGTCCAAAAAGGTCCTCTTTCTGCACTGTGATAACTCCCGCATCTTCATGACCAAAGAATTTATTGATGGTTTGTTCAGCATCTCCTTTAAACATCCAAGGAACCAGCAATGTTTCTGCAAAAAAGTGTCAGTAGCTCCGAAATCGATATAGTACACCAACATCCAGTTGGCAACTATCTCAAATTATAAACAAGCAATTTAAACAAAACATTTACAGCAATTTCTTCCTTTAGCAGCGAAATAAAGTATAATTAAAATGATCATTATAATGGTGACTATTTAGCCCATTTTAGGGTATTGATTCAAAATGACCAAAATCTTTCCTCTGGGTTATTTCCTAGACTATTACATCTTTTACCACCTCAATTACTCTACCCATGTAGGAACTGTTCATTTTGTGAACCACTCACCAATACTCCCAAATATGCTTTAGAATCATGCCATCTTCAGAACTTAACTAGTTATACCTACACCTATAATATAGTATAAATTCCTGATCAACAAATCTTATTGTGTAGAAACAGTACAAACTACAGAAAGAGATTATAAAAAACATATCCCATAAGATATTTGTAGTTAAAGTTTAAAAAGCAAAAGAAATATAGCAACATAAATAGATAGCTGTTTACCTTCCAGGAAGTGAAAAATAAAAACAGGTGTTGTTTAGATTCGAGAAAAAAGTTTGAAAATGACGTACCCGGGAGTTATTCCTCTCAAAATCAGTGGAAAGCCAAGCGTAGATGGGTTTTAAATTGGAGAAATGAGGCTTGCAATGTGCTGGGACGAAATACAGAAATTGGATGTATATTTTTATTAAATGAATAAACAGGTAAGACTCAGAATTTGATGCCAGTTTGAACACAGTGATAAAGCAGTGTGTATTCTGGAAATTTAAGGCATAGAATACAAGAACAAAGAAATAATGGAATTGTATAAAGAAACGGGGAAGCCATGGTTTGAGTTCTGTCTGCAGTTGAGTGTGTGAAGATTATAAAAACAGGTAAAAATAATGTGTTCAGCACAGCTTGAACTAAAAGAATGTAAGATGAGAAACTATTGATGAGTAATGTAGGATTATAAGAATAACACAGAAACAGGTCATTTGGTTCACTACCATTGTAACCAACTCCTCTCTTTTCCAGCCTCCCAGTGAATACAAATTAGTTACTTCAATCACTTGTTCTGGATTGCAAAAAGGTCTAACATGTTAGGATTATTAACCTGAAACAGAGGAGACTAACATCATATTTTAATTGGATGCAGGGGTTAAAAAATAACTAGAAGAAAACAAAGTACTGCAGCAATGGAATGAGAAACCTTTGACCTTTCAAATCCCTTTACATTTTAAGTGTTTTGTTTAAAATGCTACAATATTCTGAAATTAAGGGTATAAAGTTTAAATAACTTATCTTCCTAATTTAATGCTTGAATCCTGATATTATTATGCTGAATCTGCACGGTATTTCAAGTAAAACTAGTCTATCTTTTCAGCAGTGCAGTGCACAGAAATAAATATTATCCCTCTGATGTGGCCCGATAATGGTTTTATTTAACTAAAATAGAATTTCACAATGATGAAGTGATATCTCCTTCTGAAAGGGGAAAGTAGTTGTGTACACTTAGCTGCCTAGGCTAAGATGCCTGGAGAAAGTAGGAATAACATGTACAAGATATATTCTAATCGCAACCAGGAGTCTGACAACAGATGCAAGCAAAAAAATTATTCAAACAGCTTTCCACATGTTCTTATGAGACTTCTGGTTAAATTTTCTCTGTTCAAAAACGTATTCAGATATGCAAATGACTGTACAAGACCCTCGCCAGATTTCAAGTGAAAAATAAAGCCTATAATTGATAATTACTTTTTCCACGAAGTGCTGGGTATAGATTTAAACATTAATATTAAAGTCAACGATAAAAAAAACAGGCAGATGGAAGGACTCAACAAATTTTGCTTTTATCATAGCCCATCTAAGCTCAGCCAAATAAACATAAGTAGGTAATAATTCTCAATGTAGAATAATTGCTGAATATATGTACCTTCCAAAAGTGATCCACTTTGCCATATACAAGTGACTGATTTTGCCTTTTGATATCATCAAGATGACTAATATCACTGGCATTGAGGTGTTGTTCAACCACAAATCCCAGGAAGCTGTTGTCAGGTGTATGAGCTGCAAAGACAGGCAAGATAGACAACACAGATTTCATAATTTGATCAAAATAGTGATCAGTTTAGGAGAACCCAGCAGGGATTCTAGATATCAATATCTTATCCTGATGCATATTCTTAACATTTGAACATGCTAATTTTAGTAATCCAAAAAATAAATGGGAAGTATCACGCATGTGAAAAACTGAATGACACATATTTAAAGAAGGGAATCATATCATAGCAACAGAACAATTTTTAACCAAAGTAATATAAACATAACATTAAAAAGGTGACAATAATTCTCAGTGCTTAAATCTGGAGTTGTGGGACAATTTCTACAACTGCAAATAAGTCATTTCTTTACAACAGTCTTAGCATTTAAATCTCTTTATATTCTTCTCTGCAGATCTGCCAAAAGTCAAAAATGCTGTTGAGCTACAAATGTATTAAATGTACTTAAAAAGCCTTCTAAATATTCCATAGCCTTTAAAAATGCAATATCATTTTAAAGGCAGCAGTGGTATAGCGATAGCACCATCGGGATACCGATCCTGCACCCCAGATATGGGTTCAAGTCACACCAGGGCAGATGGTGAAATCTGAAAATCAATAAAAATCCAAATGATGACTACACACTCTCTGTTGATTGTCATAAAAACCTATCTGGTTCACAAACATCCTCTTGGGAAGAAAACTTGCCATCCTTACTTGGTCTGGCCGACATGTGATTCCAGACCCACAGCAATGCAGTTGACTGTTAACTCTTTTCTGGACAGCAGGGTGAACAATAAATGCTGGCCTAGCTCGTGACACCCACATCTCACGAACGGGTTTTTTCTTTTTAAATCCAGAGCTACACGACTAAGTGCAAAATAATTTGAAAACTGGATTTAGAATGTTTAGCTTTAGATGCTCTTTCATTCACAGAATGCCAACTTACCAATACATATAAATAAATATCACCTGTATAATACCAATACAGCAGTAGCAGACAACGGGAATCCAGCATACCTCAGAAGCATTCTATTTGAATTAGTCACAGCTTGGTACAGCAACAGCTCTGCCAAGGACCACAAAGAACTGCAGAAAGTTGTGAACCCAGCACAAACCATCATCATGCAAGCCAACCTTCCATCCACTGTCTCAAACTACACTTCTCATTGCCATGGAAAGGCAGCCAAAGACCCTGTCCTCCCCTGGTTATAATCTTTTCCGACCTCTTGTCAGGCAGAAAAGCTTAAAACACATGTACGAACAGATCGAAGAACTGCTTTTCCCTCTGCTGTTAACAGATTTCTCAAAAGGACCCCTCCAATTTCAAATCTAATGTTGATCTTGCTTTTTGTACACCTTCCTTGCAGTTGTAACTTTGTATTCCTTGCTCTATCCAATAACCCGTGGTGTTATAATCTGCCTATACTTTAGGCAAAACAAGGCAAACCAAAGTTAGTTCAGTTATGCCCGGTATCAGGAGAGTGATGGAAGGTTGGATGGTCTGTAAATGCCAAGAGTGTAATTAGGCATGAACTGACAATAGTGTGAAAGATGGTGCATTCTTGAAATACTTGCTAGTTTAAAATGGCATCAAGCACATTTTTAACCTTATTTTAAAACAGCCAAATGTGTGATTTACTCTATTGAAAACAATCACTTCTGTGTATAAGCTGATAAGAGAATAGGCACAGTAAACCAGATTATAGTATTAATAAAAAAATTAAAACATTTTAATGTTCTTAAACTACATATAAACATTAGCAAAAATCAATTATAGCTCTACCAGTACATTATTGCAAGAAAAATCCATCATTGGTATAGTCTAGTTCTTAGTGGGTAAATGTATATGCTTCACTTAAATCAATTTGGTTATTGTTTATTAGTCTCAACTTAAGTATAGTGACAATTTCTATTCCTAGTTAGAACTGTTAGCTTATAGCTGTTGAGCATCATTGGCAATAACAAACAAATGAACTTATGTAGAATATCAGGTTAGTGAAATTTCAACATGTACAATCCCATACATTTGTAAAGAGTGTGACATAATGTAAGAAAGCTGACTTTAACAATAAAAGTAAGTCACCCAGTTAAGAATTATAATCATGCATTCCACAAAATACACTGCACCTGCTTCAATTTTCAACAGTATTGATAATCTGGTAATGCTTAATTTAATCGGTGAAGGAATGAACAAAATACAGCCTTCAGTTAAGATTGAAGAGAATTTCAATTAGAATAAAAAGCATTGCTTTTTAGCATTTGTTTCGAAGGCAAATAAAAAGGCAACATTTTTGAATGCAGGTGCCAGAGTTACATATAATGCAATTTCCACCTATGTTATCTTAGATCAAGAAAGTTATTTCCAACTGTAGCCCTCAATAAAAGTTATCACCTATCTGGACTCCATTTTCTCCCCCTTGGTCCAGGAGCTCGCTATCTACGTCCGTGACACCACCCATGCCCTGCACCTCTTCCAGAACTTCCAATTCCCTGGTCCCCAACACCTCATTTTCATCATGGACGTCCAGTCCCTATACACCTGCATTCCCAATGCAGATGGCCTAAAGGCCCTCCGCTTCTTCCTGACCCGCAGACCCGACCAGTCCCCCTCCAATGACACCCTCATCCGCCTAGCAAAACTCGTCCTCACCCTCAACAACTTCTCTTTCGATTCCTACCACTTTCTACTGACAAAGGGGGTGGCCATGGGTACCCGCATGGGCCCAAGCTATGCCTGCCTCTTTGTAGGTTATGTGGAATAGTCCCTCTTCCGTACGGACACTGCCCTAAACCCAACTGCTTCCTTCATTACATTGACGACGGTATCGGCACCACCTCATGCTCCAAGAGAAGCTCGAACAGTTCGTCCATTTCACCAACACCTTCCACCCCAACCTTCAGTTCACCTGGACCATCTCTAACACATCCCTCACCTTCCGGGTCCTTTGTCTCCATCTCAGGCAACCACCTACAAACCGATGTCCATTTCAAGCCCACCGACTCCTACAGCTACCTGGAATACACCTCCTCCCACCCACCTTCCTGCAAAAACTCCATCCCCTATTCCCAGATAACAAAACATGGAGCTGGATGAGAAACGTCAGCTTTTGTGCTCCTAAGATGCTGCTTGGCCTGCTGTGCTTATCCAGCTCCACACTTTGTTATCTTGGATTCTCCAGCATCTGCAGTTCCCATTATCTCTGATCCCCTATTCCCAATTCCTTTGCCTCCGCCGCATCTGCTCCCAGGATGAGGCATTCCACTCCCGCACATCCCACATGTCCTCGTTCTTCGAGGACCGCAACATACCCCCGCAGTGGTCGAGAACGCCCTTGACCACGTCTCCCGCATTTCCTGCGCCTCATCCCTCACAATAACCGCCAAAAGAGAATCCCCCTAGTCCTCACATACCACCCCACCAACTTCCAGATACAACGCATCATCCTCCGACACTTCCACCATTTACAATCCGACCGCACCACCAAAGACATTTTTCCAGCCCCACCCTTGTCTGCCTTCCAGAGAGACCACTCTCTCCACGACTCCCTTGTCCGCTCCACACCTGGCACTTTTCCCTGCAACCGCAGGAAGTGCTACACCTGCCTCCACACCTCCTCCCTCACCCCCATCCCAGGCCCCAAGATGACTTTCCACATCAAGCAGATGTTCACCTGCACATCTGCCAACCTGGTATAATGCATCCGCCGTACCCGGTGTGGCTTCCTCTACATTGGGGAAACCAAGTGGAGGCTTGGGGGCCGCTTTGCAGAACACTTACGCTCAGTTCGCAATAAACAACTGCACCTCTCAGTCGCGAACCATTTCAATTCCTCCTCCCATTCCTTAGATGACATGTCCATCCTGGGCCTCCTGCAGTGCCACAATGATGCCACCTGAAGGTTGCAGGAACAGCAACTCATTCAGCTTGAGAACTCTGCAGCCCAATGGTATCAATGTGGATTTCACCAGCTTCAAAATCTCCACTCCCCCCAATGCATCCCAAAACCAACCCAGCTCATCCCTGCCTGCCTAACCTGTTCTTCCTTTCACCCATCCCCTCCTCCCACCTCAAGCTGCACCTTCATTTCCTACCTATCAACCTCATCCCGCCTCCTTGACCTGTCCGTCCTCCCCGGACTGACCTATCCCCTCCCCACCCATACTCTCCTCTCCACCTATCTTCTCTATCCAACTTTGGTCTGTCTCCCCCTCTCTCCCTATTTATTTCAGAATCCTCTCCCTATCCCCCTTTTCTGTTGAAGGGTCTAGGCCCGAAACGTCAGCTTTGGTACTCCTAAGATGCTCTTTGGCCTGCTGTGTTCATCCAGCTCCACACCTTGTTATCTTCTGCCTTTTCTTTCAGCTTTTAATTTCGAGATTTATTGAGCTAAATATTCCTAGTAGGATTTCCTAGTGTGTCACAATCCTTCCATATCTGAATTCTGGATCAGAAACCTTGAAAGTGGAACAGAGTATGGCACCAAATACAAAGTTATTTTTGATAGTCATTAGCAAAGGCAGTTAGATGCCAGTGCTGGTGGTATCACTGGCCTCCTTCACAATGTGGATGCTCTTGAGGGGGCCAGTAGCAGGAATGACAGCAGTACCACAGCAGCATCTTCAGTCGAAGGCAGCAGCACCATTTCAGCAACAGCTACATTAGCAGTAAAACATTCTCCACAAACTTGTTATAGTGGTATAACTTTTATCTGGGGAGACTTGAACAATGGGATTGAATGCTGGCAATTTAATAAACAGCTTAAGGCTCACAACTTGGACCTTCCATTGAGAAGTAACCTGCGTTTCATTTTCAGAATTTTTTCAGTGTTGAGGCCAGCCTGACAAAATATCCTTATGCTCTAGCCTCTGTAGAATGAGGAAAATTTAGCCCTTTCTACCCCCAATCCAACCTATTAAATTTATACACAACTATCACATGCCTTTTCCATTCTCTGAACCATAAAATAATGAACATGACTGTCAATAATTTCAACTTTATCAGTCAAATTAAAAGTTGATTTGTTACACAAAGCTCTGGTAAAACTGCATTCAGGATACTGCAATGCAGTTCTGGACATGCAGGTCTAACTGAATCACATTGGCATTATTACTGGACTAGTCATTCAGAGCCTCGACTATTGCTCCTAAGTCCTAATCCTCTATGTGACTGAGAAAAACCTAAATTCAATTGCAAAGCTGAAATAAAAGTTATTTGCATTAGGAACAATTATTAAACCACTGGATTGTTATAAAAACATGATCTAGATAATTACTGAGTTTCAAGGGAAATAAGTGATATGTTTGTCTGTTTGTATCTTTCTATTCTGCACCACACTACTCATTGATATGCTTACTTGCTTATTTTTAGTGGTTGGTTTGACAGTTAATTACAGAGCTCTGAAAACTAAAGAGGCAAAACTTTTGTACAACGCTATTTAAAAATGGCAACTGGTTGCAAAGAAATATATTTATGTTGCTCATATCTTAGACGGAGCAACTAGCCTAGACATTTTAAGACTCCTGTACGAAATTTTTGTCTCAAGTTGC
The DNA here is from genome assembly GCF_030684315.1 of Stegostoma tigrinum. NCBI lineage: Eukaryota > Metazoa > Chordata > Chondrichthyes > Orectolobiformes > Stegostomatidae > Stegostoma > Stegostoma tigrinum. The sequence goes on along the minus strand of NC_081360.1, from coordinate 72,112,000 downwards.
AAAAATTTTCTATTCGACTGAAAACTTAAATCTGTGGTCTACTAGTATTCTAATAAAGAATTTAATCCTCAAATCATTTAACGCAAAGAGAATCAAATGGAAGAATTTACTCACGGAACATGGTGTAGAACTGTTGTGGGTTCAGGTTCCATTTACCCCATGGTGTCTTATGGCCCTTAGACTGAGCATATTGAGCACTGTTAAATTCTGGTTCCGTACCAAATGAATCCAACACTCTAAGCATACATCTGAAAACAGCGAAGGAGACAAATAAGGAGAAAACACCAATAAGGCAGGCAATTATAAATAAGATGGATATATTTGTACTTTTTCAATATAAAAAGATCAACCACTGCGCATTTTTACATGCTTAACGTAGTTTTGTGCTGCGCAACTTTTAAATTGAGAAGCAAAAAGTTGCTGTTGATTGCATAGTTTTATCAATGGAATCTTTCCAACAAGCAAAATTTTTCTTCTTTATTCATTCATGGGATGACGGCATTGCTTTTCAGCAGCATTTATTGGCCAGAGGGAAGCTGAGAATCAACCACATTGCTGTGGGTCTGGAGGACATGAGCAAGCCAGATGGGTTTTCTGACAATCAGCATAGATGTCACTCGATTCTTAATTGCAGACAGTTACTGGATTCAAATTGCAGATTCAAATTCCATCATCAGCTGTGTCAGGATTTGAAACCAGGACATTATCTTGGTCGCTGGAGTAACAGTCCAGCAATAATACCACTAGGCCATTGTTTCCCTATGCGAACCAAAATCAGGTCATGAAAATGCAAACAGTTTAAAAACTACCGGATTAAAAGTAAATGAGTCTAAAATGTTAACCTCTTTTCTCTAAGTGCTGACCAAGCTGTAATGCTTTCCAGCATTTTCAGTTAATACAATATGAAATAAAGCAGATGTACCTATTAGCATTAGTATTTCTGGCCATTTAAGTTAAAGGAAAAAAAACTGCAATACACGTGTATGAATGTAACAATTGTTTTTGCTACTTAGGTGGGGCAGCATGGTGACACAGGAACAGTAGTTAGCACTGTTGCCTCACAGCACCAAGCACCCAGGTTCAATTCCAGCCTTGGGTGACTATCTTTGTGGAGTTTGCACATTCTCCCCACATCTGTTAGGGTTTCCCCTGGGAGCTCTAGTGTCTTCCCACAGTCCAAAGAGGTGCATGTTAGGTTGATTTGCTACACCCAATTGCCCCGAAGTGTTCAAGAACATGTAGGCTAAGTGGAATAGCTATGATAAATATGGAGTTGGGGATGGGATGCCCTTTGAAATGCTGCAGGCCTCGATGGATTCTCTCTGCTCTGTAGGGTTTCTATGATTTAATGTCACATGGAACTGTTTTTTGACAAGCAAAAAAAAGTTTAACTACCTGGCTACTTGATTAAGGTAAACTACTAGTATAGGAGGCAATGTCTTGCAATCCAGGGGGCCACTAATATTTTATGGATTCAAATTCCCCCCACATCAGCTGTTGGAATTTAATAAACAAATTTAATTTAGTTAAAGAAGTTAATTTTATAAATTTTTTTATTTAATAAAATAACAAATACCAGTCCAAAAACTAGTTTAATGGTTATCTTAAATATTGTCAATTGCAGAAACATTTTAGTGAACCGATAATGAAGGGAAGAAAATCTGCCATCCTTATTTGGCTGACCCACAGACAAATCTAGAGCTACAGCTGTGACTGACCCTTAAACACCCTCTGAAATGGCTTTACAAGCAGGTGCATCAAAATATGAAATATGCAAATAAAGAATGAAACTGCATGGACCATGCACACAGAATGACCTCGGTACTGGAAAGGCAAAAAGGTGAATCCACCCCTGGCTAACTTGCGAGATCACCCTTATTAATATCAGAAAGCACGTACCAAAGTTGGAACAGCTGCCCCAAACTAGTCTAACAATACCCTGACTCTCAGAATCATACCTAATATCCCAGGCACTACCACAGCATAGAGCTGCAGAGGAGATAAGCTGTAGAGCTAGATGAACACAGCAGGCCAAGAAGCTGAGGAGCAGAAATGCTGATGTTTCGGACTTAAGACCCTTCTTCAGAAATTTTCTGAAGGGTCCATTTTCTGAAGATGATTCCAGGCCCAAATAGTCAGCCTTTCTGCTCCTCTGATGCTGCTTCGCCTGTGATCCAGCTCTAAACCTTGTTATCTCAGATTCTCCAGCATCTGCAGTTCCTGGTGTCTTTGATATGGTCACAAAGAATTTGCCCAGAGAGCAACATTTTTTCTAAGCGGTATGCACACGCAGGTGTGCTGTTGACACGGATCACTACATTGAAACCAAAAGTATGAGACTTACTGCCACACATGGATACCACCGAACCCCCTCCACCGACTCTGCCCCCCACCCCCAAACTGGGCAGAATGAAATGGAGAGGGAATGCAGCCTGAGAGTCTTTAATACTGATGAGATCCAACAAAATCTACTGACATCAATGTTAAACATGGACATGGTAGTCATCAAACCACTTGCTATCCCTGAATCTACTCAGCCAGTAAATTAGTATTCTTTCACGTTGAACACCAACTGGTAGCAGTACCAATTGTGCCATGGGTACACTAACTGGGGGCCTTTCAACGTTTATGACAAGGAAGTGCTCGTAGTACCAGCACTAACCAAACAGACAATTCTAGAGGATACAGGTGCTACGTTGTGTCTACGGCTGATGGGGAGTGAACCAACAAGAGGGAAAAATCTACTTGATTTTGTTCTCACTGATTTTCCTGTTGCAGGTCTATTTTTCCAAATCGAAAAATCAGGAGGGGTGGTGATTGGAGTAAACCCTTGGAGTAAAATCTTGCCTTCACATTGAGGAACCTATCCATAGAGTCACACAATACTTCACTGTGTTAAAAGCAATATATTTTCAACAGATCTAACAACTCTAAACTGGGCTTTATGGGCCAATACAGCAACAAAATCCTATTCCACCAGAAAATGATACTTCATACCTCTCCAAACTGTCCTCACTGCCCTTTAAGAAATCTCAGCCTGAAGAAGGGTCTAGGCCTGAAACATCAGCCTTCCTGCTCCTCTGATGTTGCTTGGCCTGCTGTGTTCATGCAGCTCTACATCTTGTTATCTGCTGAACTATTAACTGCGCTTCTTTGTTTTTCTACTTTAGTGAGAAGGACTGTAACGTCTAACGCCATGACATGTTTACTTTGCTTTTCTGCTTTGTACTAGGATTTCGTGCCTAGGGGCATTTGTGCCTAAGAAGGCGCCATAAGTAGCAGATTGTAAACTTTTCACTATTGATGTGAGTGAGTATGTGACAATAAAAGCAATTCTATTTCTATTTCTAATTATCAGGTGTGAATATACTATCAGCAGTGATAGAAGAGTTTTGTTAACAATGCTATCAAGTGCTCAGCGACAGCCAGCTCGTCGATGCTCAATTTGGATTCCATTATGGGCACTAGTTGCTGACTCAATATAGCCTTTGACTAAGCTTTTTTTTTGGGGGGGATGGAAAAAGAGAAGAGGAGGTGGTGGAGGCAAGCGAGAGCACAGAGCAGAGGTGAGATGAGATTTACTCCCTTGACATAAAGGTCACAATAAAATGAATGTGGCATCAGGGTCACCCACAAACCCACCAACACACTAAAACAGCAGCTAATGAACTTAAAAGGCCCTATACAGACAACAAATAAAACGAACGTCATCTACAAAATACCTTGCAAGAACTGTGACAAACACTACATTGGACAAACTGGCAGAAAGCTAGCCACCAGGATACATGAACATCAACTAGCCACAAAACGACATGACCCACTATCACTCGTATCCTTACATACAGATAAGGAAGGACACCACTTTGTTTGGGACAACACATCCATCCTAGGACAAGCCAAACAGAGACATGCACGAGAATTCCTAGAAGCATGGCATTCCAACCAGAACTCCATCAACAAACACATTGATTTGGAGCCCATCTACTACCCTCTGAGAAAAAGAACAGGAAATGACATCACCAACCCAAGGAAACCTAAACAGAAAAATAGAAAGCGGGACATAACACCAGCACGTCGGAGGCTCACTGATGTTACCTAGAATGGTGATGAAACGTCTGAAAACTAACCTTCCAGCTCAGCGAGCAAACTCCCATCCAGAACCTCAACCTGAGCTACAAATCTTCTCAAAACTCGCTAGACCTAAAAAAAAACTAAGATCAATGAGAATCAGTAGAAACCTCTGCATTCATTGCAGTCACACCTAGCACAAAGGAAGATGTCTGTAGTTGTTGAGGTCAGTCATCTCAGCTCCAAGATATATCTGCAAGAGTTCCTCAGATGGTATCCTCAGCCCAACCACCTTCAGCTGCTGCATCAATAACCATGTACAACCCATTTTCTTCTCCTCAGATCCTGAAGTAGCCCACGTACAAAGGTAGCAAGACCTAGACAAAATGGGTCTTAAGCAGACAAATAGGAAGTACCAACCATACCACACAAGTGGCAAGCAATGGCATTTACAAAGAGGAGAGAATCTGAACAATATAAATTATAGTTTATGGACTATCTGAGAATTTTCAAAATTTTCTACTTTCTGGAGTCATGAAGTATGCACAGATGGTGGGTCATTTGGCCATCAATACTTCTGGCTCTATAGACCAATGCAGTTTCTATTTTCCTGCTGTATACCCATCGCTCTGCATGTTATTTCCCTCAAGCACCTCCCATTGAATTTTTTTAAAATTGTGAATTGTCTCTACTGCCACAAGTTCAACACCATTCGTGACTCCTCAGATACTGAAGAAGTCCATGTTCAAATGCAAATAAGACCTGAACAATATCCAGGCTTGAATTGACAAGTGGCAAGTAACATTCATAACAAGCAAATGCCAGGGAATGACAATCTGCGATATTGACACCAGTCTAACTGCCACCCCTTGACATTCAAAGGCATTATCACTGAACACTCCACTATTAATACCCTGGGGGATTACTACTGACTAGAAACTCAACTGGAGTCACTACATAAATACAGCAAAGAGGCTAGAAATATTATAGCAAGTAACTCACCACCTGACTCCGCAAAGCCTATCAGCCACCTAGTAGGTGCAAGTCAAGAGTGTGATGGAATATTCCCACTTGCCTGAATGAGTGCAGATTCAACAATACTGAAGAAGCTTGACACCATCCAGGACAAAGCAGCCTACTCAATTGGTGCCACATCCACAAGCATCCACTGCTCCCAACACCAACACTCCGTACCAGCAGTGTGTACAATCTACAAAATACACTGCAGAAAAGCCAAAAGATCCTTAGAGAGCACCATCTAAAGCCACTACAACTTCCATTTAGAAGGACAAGGGTGGCAGATACGTGGGAACACCACCACTTGCAACTTCCCCTCCAAGCCACTCAAACGGACTTTGAAATATATCACCATTCTTTCACTGTCACTGGATCAAAATCTTAAATCCCTCCCCCAAGCACACTGTGGGTCTACCTATAGCACTTGGACCGTAGTGGTTCAAGCAGGCAGCCCACCACCACCACCATTTCATAGACAACAGAAACGTGCACAAAATGCCAACATCATCCGTGTCCCATGACCAAATAAATATTCCCTTTATAGTCAATCGCATTTTAATCCGTGAATCCTCCATAATCAACATCCGGAGGTTTGCCATTTACCAAAATTGAACTGGAGCAGACATACAAATATTGCAGCTGAAATCAGCCAGCAATGAGGAATTCTGCAGCAGGTAAACCATCTCTTTAACCCCCAAAAGTCTTTCCACTAGTTAAGAGTGTGATACAATACTTGCCTGGATGGGTGCAGCTGCAACACAAGGAGCTTAACACCTAGCTAAAACGTTCCCATGGAGCAGCACCTTCCTTCAACATTCATCTCCTCCACCACTGAACACTGGCAATATCCACGACATCTAAGATGAAACGCAGAAACTCACCAAACAGCACTACACAAACCTTTCTACCAACTGGGGGAGGGAGGTACAGTTGCAAGTTCCCTTCCAAACCACATACCATTGTCCTGTAACTACACCATAAAATCACAGAAGACTGGAGCAGGTGCATGCCATTTCACTTTCAGCCTGATCCATTATTCCTTAGGATTACAGCTGCTCATCATGCTCAATATTCTAATCCTATACCTCAATCCCTTTAGCCACAAGAGCAATAGGAACAGGAATAGGCCATTCAGCCTCTTGAGCCTGTTCTAACATATAAAATGATTGTGGCTGATCTGTGGTCTGACTCCATTTGCAACTTTTCCACAAATCCCTAAAACCTTTGTTTAACAAAATTTTAAATCTGAAAACATAAATTAAGTACTGATCCAGCATCCATTGCTGTTTGCGGGAACAGTTCCAAGTATCTACCATCCTAAGCGTACAGAAGTGCTTCCTAATATTGCTCCCGAAAAGTCTGGCCCTAATTCTCACAAAGTGTCCCTTATTTATAGAATCCCCAGCCAATGGAAATAAATAGTTTACCTTTATCGAATCACAGAATCTCTACAGTGCATGTAGAGGCCATTCAGCCCATCAAGTCTGCACCAACCATCTGAAGAGCATCCCAACCTACCCCCACAACCTCACATTTACCATACTTAACCCATCTGGCCTGTAAATTCCTATTAAAATTGCCTTGTAATCTTACAAGGCCAATCCACCTAACCATCATATTGGAATGTGAAAGGTAATGCAGCACCCAGATGAATCCATGCAGACACAGGAGAAATGCACAAACTCCCTATTGAGAGTCACCCAAGGCTGAATCAAACCTGGATCGCTGGTGCTGTGAGGCAGCAGTGCTAACCACTGTGCCATACTGTTGCCTTTATCTACCCTGTCTTTTCCTGTTAATATCTTAAAAAGGATTTGATCATATCATGCCTTCACCTTCCAAATTCTAGAGAAAACAGACCTAATAAGCTTTCCTCATAGCATAACTCCTGAAGTCCAACTATTATTCTTATAAACCTATGTTATACTCTCACTAAAGCCAATTATAGCCTTCTTGAATGTGTAATACCCAGATTTACTCTAGGTACTCCAAGTGAGGTCCAACCTGGGTTTTGTATAACTGAAGCATAACGTCTACATCACTGTACTCTAGTTCTCTAGCTCTCGCTCCCCTTCTTGGCCTCAAAAAGTAAACTGCACTCTTTGCACAAAATGGTGGGTGAGTGGAATGCGCTGCCAACACTGATAGTGGAGTCAGTTATATTAGGGACATTTAAGTGACTCTTGGATAATAGTAAAATGTATGGTGTGCCGGGTAGTTTGATTTTAGAGTAGGATAATAGGTTGGCACAACCTTGTGGGCAGAAAGGCCTGTACTGTTTTATGTTCTATGCATGTTGAGTCATAAATGTCATATTCAAAACAAGAGGGTTTGAGTACAGGAACAAGGATATCTTGCTACAATTATATACAGCATTGGTGAACCCACTGTGTGCAGTTTTGATCTCCTTATTGAGGAAAGTAGTCAAGTCCACAGCCTCACCATTCTCTGGATGAAAACATTCAGCCTCATCTCAGTCCTAAAAGATTCACCCTTGAATCTTGAATGATGTCCCCCGATTCTGGACTCTCCACCACTGCTAACATCCTTCTTGCATACAACCTGTCTAATCTTGTTAAAAATTTAAAAAAGGCTTCTTGAATACCCATCACTGTCCTCCACCCATTCTTTTAAACCCCACTGAATGGAATCCAAACCAACTCTTTCTCTTCTCATCGGCCTGCTATCTCTAGATAGAATTGGGTAAACCTTCACTGCTCTCCCTGTGTAGCAAGAACATCCTACCTCAGATAAAGGGGTAGTCACAGAGGTCCATGGTCACAGAGAGAGTTGTGGGAAACACGAGAGATGCAGTCGAGGGTGTTTTCGGCCACTGTGGAGGGGAAGTTGCGGTCCTTGAAATAATGGGGAAGTAACGGTCATTTTGAGTGAAAGCCACTAGATGGAGCATTGTGAAGTAATTAGCTTTTCTGTTACAGCATGGGCGTAACCAAGAGCTAATTTTGTCAACTTACGTGATCAAATCAGACATTTGAGACAGCCTACTCCATAAACATCTGACCACCCTGTTATATTGGCACACACAGTCTGTAGAGAGAAAAGGCCAAAATGCTTTTTCCCCCCCACTTATAATTTATTTTGATTTGGAAACTCAAGACAAAGCAGCCAATTTTGCAAATAAGAAACTAGGGAGGAACAACAAAATTGAAAGATGCAGATCCAATCATCTATGGTGGAGACAAATAAAACGGTTCATTAAGGAGGAATACAGGATCCTTCTACCAATGACAAGGAAGCCCAGCATTGTCAGTAGAAGAGTCTGAAGCATTTCCAACAAATGTCAGCTGAATTGCACTGTGGACAATTGCTGCTAGGACTGTCACTGACCTCATGACATTCATATTCCACCCCCCCCCCCCCACCCCCGAGATGTCCAGATCCTGCCCACTTACATCTGCTATTCCTCTGATGCCCTCTGCCATATCGACAGTTCCCACTTCCCTGACCCTAACTGCTTCCTGTTCACCACAGATGTCCAATCCATTTATACCTCAGATCCCCACCAGGATGGTCTGAGCGCTTGTGGCTTCTTTCTCACCAGACGTCTAAACAATCCCTACTCACCACCACTCTCTGCTGAACTTTATTCTCTCACTGAACAATTTCTCCTTCAATCATCTTATTTCTGCCAAGTCAATGGAGTGACTGTGAGCACCCACATGGTTCCTAGTTATGTTGGCCTCTTTATGGGCTATGTGAAACAATCCTTGCCTCAGACCTATAGTGGCCTCATCCCACAACTCTTTCTCAGTACATCGACAACTGTTTCAGTGCCACTTCATGCTTCTGCCTGGCCCTTGGAAAAAATCTGTTCATTTTGCCTCCAATTTCCTTCTCTCCATAACTTTCATTATCTATTTCTGACAGTTCCCTTCCTTTCCGTGACATCTGTCTCTGTTTCGGGGTAATAAACTGTCCATTGCCATTCACTAGAAAGCCATGGGCTCCCATGGTTACTTTCACCACAGTGCTTCATACCCCACAACCTGTGAAGATTCCATTCCATTCTCCCAGTTTCTTCACCAGTGTCATATCCATTCAGATGATGCCACCTTTCAAAACAGTGCTGCTGACATGGCTTCCTTCTTCCATAACTGTAGTTTCCCACCACTAGTTGGCAGGGTCCTCAACCACATCTGACCAATCACCCGTGCTTCTGCCCTTGCCCTTCCCCCTCCAAATCGCTCAAACTCTTGTTTGGGTCTTCCTAGTTCTCACTTTCCACCCCACCAGCCTCTGCCTTCAAAAGATCATTCTCCACCATTTCAGACACCAAACCGATCTTCCCCTCAGTTGGACTGCATTTTGTAGGGAATCGCTGCCTCCTGGACACACTTGTCCATTCCTTGAACACCAACATCACTCCCCCTTTCCACGTAACTGCAGAAGGTGCAAAACCTGTCTATCTCCTACCTGTTCATCATCCAAGGGCCTAAACAGTCTTTCCAGGTGAAGGAGCATTTCACTTGTATTTCCTTCAATCTTGTGTACTGTAATCACTGCACACAATGTGGCCTACTCTACACTAAAGAAACTAAACGCAAACTGGGTGACCGCTTTGCAGAATACCTCTGGTCTGCATGCAAGCATGACTCCAAATGCCCCATAGTCGGTCATTTTAACACAGCATCTGGCTTGCATGACCACTTGTCGGTCCTACAGAAGTTTTTGAAGGGTCGAGGCCCTTCCTACTCAGCCTGCTGTGTTCATCCAGCCCTGCACCTTGTTATCTCAGGTTCTCCAGCATCTGCAGTTTCTACTATCTTTATCAACATTCTTTCTACCCTAGCAGTCCAATCAACACCCTGCCCCACCTCACACTAGTACATAAATGCTGCCCCCACCACACTTCATTTCAACTCTGAACAGTAACCTAGACTTGAAACATTAGCTTCCTTTCTCTGTGGAGACTGCCTGACCTGCTGCAATCTCCAGCATCTTGTTTTCAGTCCACCTTCTCCAGAGTTTGCCAGAACTATAGATAGCAGTACTCAGCCAACTTGGTTCACTCCACATGATACCCATAAATGGCTGAAGGCACTAATACTACCAAAGGCCAGCAGCCCTGACAGTGTTTTGATAATAGCCCTGAAGACTAACATTTCAGATATTGCTGTGCCTTTAGCCAAATTGTTGTAGTACAGCTAAAACACTAGCACCTACCTGACAATGTGGAAATTTGGCCAGTTATGTGCTGTACACAAATTTAACCTGGCCAATTATCAGCCCACCTATCAACTCTCAATCTTACGTAATGTGACAAAAAGGTGTCAGACAGTTATCAAGCAGACCTTGCTCAGCAATAACCTGCTCACTGAAATGTAGCTTGGGGTTCACCATAACCGCTCAACTCATGACTTCATTACAACTTTGATTTAAATGTGGACAAAGTGGAATTCCACCGAGGAGGTAAAAGTGGCTGCCTTGACATCAAGAGCAACAAGGCACCCTAGCGAAATTGGATGCAATGGAAATTGGGGGAAATCAAGGAAAAAACTCTCCAATGATCATGCCTGGTGTGACTCCAAAAAGAAGATAGTTGGAGGTCAGTTATCTCAGCTCCAAGACATCCCTACATGAGTTCCTCAGGGTAGTATCCTATGCCCAACCATTTCCACCAGCTTCAAGGATCTTTCCGCTATCACAAAGAAAGAAGTGGAAATGTTCAATGCCATTTAAAACCACTGAGGTTCTGAAGCAGTCAGTGTCAAAATGCAAGTATCTGGACAATAATATAGGCTTTATCAGATAAGCAATATTCTTACTACAGATGAGCCAGGTAATAACCATGTCCCACAACAGTGCAAATCTCATCTACTGCTCTTTAAATTTAAATTGCATTACTGTAGCTGAATCCCTTGCTAATCAAGATTCGGGGCGGGGGGGGGGGGGGGGGTACCATTAAACCACAAACTGGAACTGGGCTAGTACTATTCATACTGTGGCTACAAAAGCAGGTCAGAGGCCAGGAATCCTGCAGTGAGTAATTCACCACCCCAAGCCTTTTCATCACCTACAAAAGGTACATCAGGAATGTGATGAAATACTCCCCATTTACCTGGATGAATGCACCTCTGCCAACGCTCACCAAGACAAAACAGCTCACTTGGCTGGCATCAAATTCTAAAACAGTCACTTCTTCCAGCATCAATATGCAGTAGTACCATCTACAAGCCTCCCTAGACAGCACTTTCCACACCCATGAACGCTATCCTACAGAAGAACAAGGGCAACTAATACATGGCAACACCACTTGCAATTTCCTCTCTAAGCCACTTACCATCCTGACTTGAAAATAGGTCACTGTACCTTCAGCATTGTTGGGTCGAAATCTTGCATGTCCTTCCCTATCAGCATTGTGACAGTATATACGCCAAGTGGATGCAGAAGTTCAAGGTGGCAGTCCATCAGTACTTTCAAGGGTAATTAGGGATGGGTAATAAATGCTAGCCTAACCAGCAATTCTCACATTACCCAAGTTAGAAAAAAGAAAAATGGAAAAGGGAAAAGGACCTGGGGTGAGAGGAGCAAAAAAAGTACAGAAACCAATAAAATTCTAATGGATTCAGGATGGTCCTGATGGCAGGGTCACCATTTAAAAAGGATATGGAGTAAGCCATTTAGGATGGAGAGGAGAACAACATGTTTTCACCCAACGAACTGTCAGTTTGTGAAATTCATTACCACAGACAGTAGGTCAGGTAAAAACAGCGCAAGCTTTCAAGGAATTAGATATCATACTTGGGGCTAAGTGGATCAGTGAAGGTGGTGATAAAACAGGAATAGGCTATCGAGTTGGATGATCAGCCTTGACCATAATGTATGGTGTAGGAGGTCTGAAGAACTGAAATGCCTACTCCTGCTTCTATTTTCATGTTTCTATAAACTCTCTCAGCCCTAACTATTTTGTGACCTAGGTTGAGATCACCAGATTAATTCATTAAATATACAAGTATGGCCTCGTCAGTTTGAAAATAGACATTCAACAAAATTTCCTGTATATATTCTAATATACTCTAAATGCATGACATTCAGCAAGGGGCTAATCTGTAATTGTTGGCGCTTGCTTTGCAACAAGGATCTATTTACCAGGTATACAAATCGTAAATCTAAACAGAAACATTTTAAAATCGATGATGCTCACATCTTCACAGCCAGTTCTAGACTGGACCCCAGCTCTGCCTCTCTGGATCAGCTCTCAAAGGTCCAGCATCCCCAACAACATAAATAACACCCCCTTTATTTTGAAGCTTCCATGATTAAATATACACAATTATCAAGATTGCACAGGCATTGTTCATAGCCAGGAATATTTACAAAAGCACGGCAACCATGGAGTAACAACCACTCCCCTTTACACAAGGCACTCCCTCCAGTAGACTACACTGACATGATTATTCTCTCAGTGGGATGGGAGTCCTTCAAAAACTGTGTCCTCGTTTCGGGAAACTTTTCTAATCACAGCTTCTGGGACCTCCTGTTATTCCACAAATATGTCTGGCTGATTAGCTGTTCTTGTCCTGTGACACTGCTGCCGTCTCCAAACCTGGCTCAGACATGGCTCAACTGGCATCCCAGTGCCATGTGGATCTGCTTCTGTGGAATATCTCCCAACAGCCCTTTCTGTTGCCGAGATGCAGTAACCAGTTCCTCCAGACCAGTTCATCCCTAGTATGTACCATATGCGCCAATGGTCCTGTTTATCCAACCACCAGAGCTTGGAATCCATTTCTCCCCCAGACATAACGAGCCAGTGTCTCTCCTGTTTGGGATACCCTCAAAGTTGAGGTCTGCGCCGTTCTGGATGCTTCAGCTTTCTGATTTCACTCTACCACTTCTCTAGTCTCTTCCAGCTGAAGTTTAACATTATCGTTCAACTGCCAGCTGAAAACTAAGATGTTGGCAAACACTGGGTCAACACCTTGTGGCATGTTCCTGTACATAGAGGAACTGCTGATTCATTGTCCTAGCGATCCCTTCACTTGTGAAGTCTAAGGCCTGCTTCAAGGTTTGAACAAATCTCTGCACGTGCTAGTTTGTTACAGTGACATGGACCAGATAGCGTCTGACACTGATTTGCCGGGTACACCTTGAATTCTTGTGCATCACAAACTGTGGACCATTGTTATTCATAAGGTTACGGGGCTCCTGAACCTGGCAAATATTTCACCCAGTTGGTCAATTACGGATTCCGCTGAAATGAACTTCGTGATCACCACCTTGGGCCACTTGGAGAGGGCATCAACGACCATTAGTAACATCTGTCCCTCTTTCAGTCTCATGAAACCAATGCGAATTTGGCATGTGTGTTCTAGGCCACTCTTGTGGCTGAAGGCACCTTTCTTACTAATGCGTTGGGTTCACATGATTCCATTTTCTCCCCCTCAATTTTGAAGCTGCTCTCTTTGATCTTTGAAGTACTCCATACATGGTATAACAGAATTTAAAGCAAAATCTAGCAACATGGACATTCCACAAACACCAAGCTCACAGCTCTCCCTCCCACTCCTCATCTCTGGGATGGAGAAGTGCATAAAACCACAAGAGACAGGATCAGAACTAGGCCATTCAGCCAATAGTCTGCGCCACCATTTGACCATGGCTAATATGTTTCTCAAGGTCATTTTTTTGTCTTCTCTGCATAACCTTTGATCCCCTATCGCTATCTTAAATACACAATGATCTAACATCCACAGTTCTCTGCAGCAATTAGTGTCACAGATTAGAACTGAGCTGAGGAGGAATTTCTTCATCCAGAGGGTGACGAAAGGGTTGTCCCTTCAAAGCTGTGCCCTCAATACCTAATCTCGGCTATTAGTGGAAGCATCTTTTCCATGTCCACTCCATCCAAACCTCTCAGCAGCCTGCAGCTTTCATTCAGATTCCCAATCATCCTTCCAAAGTCCACGTACACACAAATCCTCAACAGCTCCTCTTATGACAAGCTCTTCATCCCCATAAACCTTCTCTGTATCCCTTCCAACAGCAGCACATTCTACCTTAGCTCCAGGGCCCAAAACATTGTTTTTTTTTCCTCCTTTCTTCATTCACAGGATAGGGGCGTCGCTGGCCAGGCAGCATTTATTGCCCATCCTTAATTGCACCATAGGGCAGTTCTAAGTCAACCACATTGACATGGATCTGCAGATCCGTGTCAGACCAACCAGGTAAGTATGGCAGTTTCCTTCCCTAAAGGGAAATTAGTGAACCAGATGGGGTTTTCCAACAATCGACAACAGATTCATGGTCACCAGATTCTTAATTCAAGATATCTTTTGAATTCAAATTCCGCCATCTGTCATGGCAGGATTTGAACCCGGGTCACCAGAACATTATATGGGTCTCTGGGTTAATGGTCCAGCGATAATACCACTACACCATCACCTCCCCTGCAATATTCTAAAAACAGTCTGAACAGAGCCTTACAGGCTCAGCAGTACATTTCTGCTCTTGAAGGGAATGCCAACATTGAATGGCATTCCGAGCTGCCAAATGAACCTGTATGTTAAGTTTAAGATAATTCTAAACTAGGATTCATGCGCCTTTGTGCTGCAGATTACCAAAGCCTTTCTACACAAAATAGTTTACACCTCTGTTCTTCCTACCAATGTGCACAGCCTCACACTTTACTCTGCCACTTCTCTGTCCACCTATTTGTGTGTCATCTGGAAACTTATCAACATTGCCCTCGGTTCCTTTGTAAACGTATAACCTGCACAATTGTGATCCAAACACAGACTCTGCAGTACTCCACTAATCACTATCTGCCATGGTGATAGAGGCTCATTTTTCACCACCCTCTGCATTCTGCCATTCAGTCAATCCTCTATCCATGACAGTACCTTGCCCCTAACACCATGGGCTCTTAGCAGCCTCCTCTGTGGCACCTTGTCAAAGGCTTTCTGGAAATCCAAACAGATCACGTCCACGGGCTCTGTTTTTTCTAACTGGCTCATTACCTACTCAAAAAGAATCCAGATTTGTCAGGCATAGCCTCCCTTTGAGGAAGCAATGCTGACTCAGCCATATTTTACCATGCACTTCTGAGTGCTCTGCAATTTCATCCTTAAAAAACTTTTAAGTCTTACCATGACAATATGTAGTATAAATATCATTGCAATAAATGGAACAGCTGGTACACAATGCAAAAACTAGCACTTACTGATAATGAACCCAAGATGGGCCGAGTGTCTTCTTAAATTGTGTCAAACCAACAATATCAATATAGATTAGTTCTACAATCTTATCACCACGAGTCGGGCAACCTGACCGGTTACCCATCACTTTCTTCATTATTCTATAAAGAAAACACAAATGCAATATTTTTAAAACCAGAAAATTCAAACTAACATACAAAACATTTTCAAGACTAACATAGCAACATATACACTGGCACATTTATAAAATTAATACATGGTAAAAGGCCACTAGATTTATTAAAAATATTTATACAAAGCAATTGGTTTCTCACCAGAGCAAATGTGCTATAGGAAAAAGGACAAGAACACAAACTGCCATTTTAATTGAAGTGCGCAAACGAGTTTTGAGAAGATTTGTTGCTCAGGTTGAGGTTCTGGATGTGAGTTTGCTCACTGAGCTGGAAGGCTAGTTTTCAGACATTTCGTCACCATTCTAGGTAACATCATCAGTGAGCCTCTGACAAAGCGCTGGTGTTATGTCCCGCTTTCTATTGATCCGGTTAGGTTTCCTTGGGTTGGTGATGTCATTTCCTGCATTGGTGATGTCATTTCCTAATTTTTCTCAGGGGATGGTAGATTGGCTCCAAATCAATGTGTTTGTTGATGGAGTTCCAGTTGGAATGCCATGCTTCTGGGAGTTCTCGTGCGTGCCTGTTTGGCTTGTCCTAGGATGGATGTGTTGTCCCCATCAAAGTGGTGTCCTTCCTTATCTGTATGTAAGGATACAAGTGGTTAGTGGGTCATGTCGTTTTGTGGCCAGTTGATGTTCACGTATCCTGGTGGCTAGCTTTCTGCCTGTTTGTCCAATGTAGCGTTTGTCACAGTTCTTGCAAGGTATTTTGTAGATGGCATTTGTTTTGTTTGTTGTCTGTATAGGGTCTTTTAAATTCATTAGCTGCTGTTGTAGTGTGTTGGTGGGTTTGTGGGCTACCCTGATGTCAAGAGGTCAGAGTATTTCTGAACATTCCCGAAATGACTGCCGGACTACTCGGACCTCTTGGCATCAGGGTAGCCCACAAACCCACCAACACACTACAACAGCAGCTAATGAATTTAAAAGACCCTATACAGACAACAAACAAAACAAATGCCATCTACAAAATACCTTGCAAGAACTGTGACAAACACTACATTGGACAAACTGGCAGAAAGCTAGCCACCAGGATACGTGAACATCAACTGGCCACAAAACGACATGACCCACTAACCACTTGTATCCTTACATACAGATAAGGAAGGACACCACTTTGATTGGGACAACACATCCATCCTAGGACAAGCCAAACAGACACGCACGAGAACTCCTAGAAGCATGGCATTCCAACCGGAACTCCAACAAACACGTTGATTTGGAGCCAATCTACCATCCCCTGAGAAAAATAACAGGAAATGACATCACCAACCCAAGGAAACCTAACCAGATAAATAGAAAGCGGGACATAACACTAGCGTTTCGTCATAGGCTCACTGATGATGTTACCTAGAACGGTGATGAAACATCTGAAAACTAACCTTCCAGCTGAAGTGTGCAAAATTTGAATGTTTTGTCAACATTCCATTTTACTACTTCCAGAATTGCTCTTGTTTCTGTTCTGCCTCTGCTAAAGCAGCCTGTTGTCCATTCCACTCTGGCTGCTGCAAGTTTTTTCTCAAATATGTTGAAAATGTTTCTATTCCCGTAAGTTTGCAACATTAAGTTTACAACAACAGCTTCAAGATTTTGACAACTTCCGTTCAAGGTCAAAAAATCAATTCAAAAAAGATTGCTACTCTCAATTGAGGAGGGAAAAATGGCTTACAATTTAGCATCAAACCACAGGCAAAGTATGCAACACTTATCAAGTGTACAAGGTCCCCCTGGCTACGAAGGGTTACTTTGCAGCACTTGTCAGAGTCTGCTAACTGTTCCACTTAAAAAGGTGAATAACATTAATTTTTGCAATCTTCATTCTATAGAACATTAAATGTGACCTTGTCTGCAAAAAATACCAGAATTCCATTAATTAAAATGTAAATCAGCCCCCAATTAAAGTTAGGATGCAACTAATGTGACTAGCAATCAACAACCCTAGGCTAATATACTGAGCACATGGGTTCAAATCATCCCATGACTGACAGTGAAATTTAAATTCAGTTGTCATAAAAAACAGCTTCTGGTTCATGAACGCCCTTGGGGAATCTTGCTTGAAACAGAAGTGAACTCAATCTCCTGCTCATCTGCTGCTGCTTTGCCTGCTGTGTTCATCCAGCTCTACACCTTGGCATCTTGAACTCAACCGGTATCCACACTAGAATTTTTAAATGTCAAATGAAGGCTTAATATCATCTTTTATTTTTATTCACTAATGGGGTGAGGGCATCAATGGATAGATGGCATTTACTGCCCATCCTTAAATTGCCCAGAGGGCAGTTAAGAGTGAACCCCATTGCTGTGGGTCTGGAGTCACATGCCAGCCAGACCAGGTAAGGATGACCATTTCCCTCCCTAAAGGACATTAGTGAGCCAGATGGATTTTTCCAACAATCGACAGTGGATTCATGGTCATCATTAGATTCTTAATTCCAGATATTTTATTGAATTCAGCTTCCACCATCTGCTGTGGTGGGATTTGAACTCGGGTCCCCAGAATGTTATCCAGGTCTCATGATTAACAGTTCAGCGATAATACGACTAGGCCATTGCCTCCCCGACATACTATTGAGCTATGTTTTGAGATAGCAGGACAAGACTTGAGTTGAGTCAAGTATAGATAAGGGAGGAAAAGCATGACTAACATGAGCATACAAGTCAAAAAACTGAAAATACTACCAAACTCAAATTCCAAGAGAACCAGAGATAATGTTTCCGTTCAGATTTTCTCTCCAAAAGACAGACCAAAAAGGCATCTGACCCACTGAGCATTTTCTGCTGTTGTACAAATGTCAAATTTTTAAAAAAAATCACTTCTAAATGATGGTACATGTGATAGCTGCCCAAAATAGATAGGTCTACATAAATAAAATTAAATTGAAATTCATGTATTTTAGCTATAGCAATATCAACATTTCTTTTGCTTGCAGAATACAAATACATATATTTTATGTATTCTTCTATTCTTACTACTTGGAATTCATCAGAAACATCATTATTCTTACAAACTGACTCACAGGAGTTTCACATTTTGGAATTTTATAGAGCTAAGACCCTTACTCTTTTAGTTCAGCCAGTGAGGCTGAAATCCTAATGTCATGGCCCAGCAGGTAAAGGGTTGTAATCAAATCACTCCACTGAACTAATTCACCAAGAGGGCCACCACTGAAGGCATTCTCTGCAATCTTAAATCCCGATTCCTTTGTCAAGAGGCCAAGATGGATGAGAATCTAAGAAATAAAAATGTAAAAGAAAGTTAGAACAGTATTTTAAAAATGATACATAAAAAACACTCACTGAAATAGGTAATGAAATCTGCATGCACATAAATCCTGGAGTACAGCTGTAATGAGGTTCAGTTAGCTCAGTGTTGGATGCCTGGTTTGCCTTGCAGATCAACAACAGCACAGGTTATTCGAGTTAAACTCGCTACCAGTCCCGTCTTTCTCTCGGAGCACATCCTCTAGCCATCCGGGATTATGGTGACTTTCACTGCCTCAATCCTGATAATCAAGTTGTGACAGTCCAATGGAAGCTAATATTTGTGAAACGAGACAGCAAAATTTTGCACAATGCTGTTTAATCATGCGATAACACAGCGTGAAGCTGGACGAACACAGCAGGCCAAGCAGCAGGAAAATTTGACGTTTCGGGTTGGGACCCTTCTTCATAAATGGGGGAGGGGATTCTGAAATAAATAGGGAGGGGGGGGGGCAGATAGAAGATAGGGTGAAAGGAGACAGGTCAAAGAAGCAGGCTTAGAGCCAGTGACAGTGAATGTAGATGGGGAGTTAGGGTGGGGATAGGTCAGTCCAGGGAGGATGGACAGGTCAAGGGGGCAGGGTGAGGTTTGTGGGTAGGTGGTGGGAGGAATGGCTAGGGAGGTGGGAACTAGCTGGGCTGGTTTTGGGATGTGGTCGGGGGAGGGGAGATTTTGAAGCTTGTGAAGTCCACACTGATACCCTTGGGCTACAGGGTTCCCAAGTGAAGTGAGATGCTGTTCCTGCATCTTCTCGGGTGGCGTCATTGTGGCAACGCAAGAGGCCCATGGGTGGACATGCAGTCTGAGGACTGGGGTGGAGGTTGTGGAGTTGAAATGGCTCATGACTGGGAGGTGTAGTTGTTTGTTGCAAATTGAGCGTAGGTGGAGTTCTGCAAAGTGGTCCCCAAGCCTCCGTTTGGTTTACCTGATTTAGAGGAGGCAGCAGATGCAGTTTACCACGTTAGCAGATGTGCAGGTCAACATCTGTTTCATGTGGAAAGTCTTCTTAGGGCCTGGGATTGGGGTGAGGTATAGGAGGAGGTGTAGCACTTCCTGCAGTTGCAGGGAAAAGTGCGGGGGGTGGTGGGGCTGAAGGTGAGTGCAGAGTGGATAAGGGAGTCACGGAGAGAGTGGTCTTCCGGAAAGCACATAAGGATAAGGATGAGGGTGGAAAAAAAAACGTCTTTCATAGCGGGGTCATATTGCAGATGGCGGAAATGTCAGAGGTTGATGCTTTGGATTTGGAGGTTGGTGGGGTGGCACGTGAGGAAGAGGGGAATTCTGTTTTGGTTATTATTGCAGCTATGGTGTTAGGGATGAGTTGCAGGAAACATGGTTGAGGGCATTTTCGATCACTGGAGGGGAAATTGCGGTTCTTGGTTTGGGGGGGGGGGGGGGCAGGGGCGGAGGGTGAGAGAAAAAGAAAAGGACATCTGGGATGGACAGGTCAAGGAGGCGGAATGCAACTTCCCCTCCAGTGATCGAAAATGCCCTCGACTGTGTCTCTGACATTTCCACCATCTGCAATCCCAGGCCCTAGGAAGACTTTTCACATTAAACAGATGTTCACTTGCACATCTGTTAATGTGATATACTGCACCTGCTGTTCCTGTTGTGGCCTCCTCTACATTGGGGAAATCAACGGAGGCTTGGCAACCGCTATGCGGAACACCTACGTTCAGTTCGCAACAAACAACTACACCTCCCAGTCGAGAGCCATTTCAACTCCCCAACCCCCACCCCACTCCTCAGATGACATGTCCATCCTGGGCCTCTTGCACTGCCACAGTGGCGCCACCCGAAAGATGCAGGAACAGCATCTCATTCCACTTGGGAACGCTGCAGCCCAAGGGTATCAATGTGGACTTCACAAGCCTCAAAATCTCCCCTCTCCTGACTACATCCCAAAACCAGCCCAGCTAGTTCCTGCCTCCCTAACCGTTCCTCCCACCTTAAGCCCCATCCCCATCTCCTACCCACAGACCTCATCCCGCCCCCTTGACTTGGCCGTCCTCCCTAGACTGACCTATCCCCTCCCTAACTCCCCACCTACATTCACCTTCACTGGCTCTAACCCCGCTTCTTTGACCTGTCTGTCTCCTCTCACCCTATCTTCTATCTGCCTCTATTTCAGAATCCTCTTCCCCATTTATGAAGAAGGGTCCCAACCAGAAACGTCACATTTCCTGCTCGGCCTGCTGTGTTCATCCAGCTTCGCACTGTATTATCAGATTCTCCAGCAATGGCAGTTCCTACTATCTGTTTAATCATATGACTCTTTTCATAACTGAAGTGTCTGTAAGCATTCAATTTTAAAAAAAAACTTAAATGCTGAAGGATTCTTGCAAGCAAGCACACACTGGTACAATACCAGATAGGCAAATGTTATATATTTTATGTTCTGGATATTATAGAAACAGAGCACATCTGAATTTAGAAGTCTTATTGGGAGCAGAAAGGTAAAATATGCTCAGTTGGCACTCTAACATTCCAAAAAAGGACTCCAAATCCTCATCAGATACGTGAAACTTTCACTTTAAGATCTTGGTAAACAAAGCCATCTTCATGACTTATATATATCCCCTTAAAAAATACAGATTATAAATGTTATAGAATTGCAATGTTCACCTGACGCTGTTTAAAATAAGAGATAGTGGGAACTGCAGATGCTGGAGAATCCAAGATAATAAAATGTGAGGCTGGATGAACACAGCAGGCCAAGCAGCATCTCAGGAGCACAAAAGCTGACGTTTCAGGCCTAGACCCTTCATCAGAGAGGGGGATGGGGAGAGGGTTCTGGAATAAATAGGGAGAGAGGGGGAGGCGGACTGAAGGTGGAGAGAAAAGAAGAAGATAGGTGGAGAGGGTATAGGTGGGGAGGTAGGGAGGGGATAGGTCAGTCCAGGGAAGACTGACAGGTCAAGGAGGTGGGATGAGGTTAGTAGGTAGATGGGGGTGCGGCTTGGGGTGGGAGGAAGGGACGGGAGAGAGGAAGAACAGGTTAGGGAGGCAGAGACAGGTTGGACTGGTTTTGGGATGCAGTGGGTGGAGGGGAAGAGCTGGACTGGTTGTGTGGTGCAGTGGGGGGAGGGGACGAACTGGGCTGGTTTTGGGATGCGGTGGGGGAAGGGGAGATTTTGAAACTGGTGAAGTCCACATTGATACCATTAGGCTGCAGGGTTCCCAGGTGGAATATGAGTTGCTATTCCTGCAACCTTCGGGTGGCATCATTGTGGCACTGCAGGAGGCCCATGATGGACATGTCATCTAAAGAACGGGAGGGGGAGTGGAAATGGTTTGCGACTGGGAGGTGCAGTTGTTTGTTGCGAACTGAGCGGAGGTGTTCTGCAAAGCGGTCTCCAAGCCTCCGCTTGGTTTCCCCAATGTAGAGAAAGCCGCACCGGGTACAGTGGATGCAGTATACCACATTGGCAGATGTGCAGGTGAACCTCTGCTTAATGTGGAATGTCATCTCGAGGCCTGGGATAGGGGTGAGGGAGGTGGTGTGGGGGCAAGTGTAGCATTTCCTGCGGTTGCAGGGGGAGGTGCTGGTGTGGTGGGGTTGGAGGGCAGTGTGGAGCGAACAAGGGAGTCACGGAGAGAGTGGTCTCTCCGGAAAGCAGACAGGGGTGGGGATGGAAAAAAATGTCTTGGGTGGTGGGGTCGGATTGTAGATGGCGGAAGTGTCGGAGGATGATGCGTTGTATCCGGAGGTTGGTGGGGTGGTGTGAGAGAATGAGGGCGATCCTCTTTGGGCGGTTGTGGTGGGGGCAGGGTGTGAGGGATGTGTTGCGGGAAACGCGGTCAAGGGCATTCTGGATCACTGTGGGGGGGGGGGGGGGGAGTTGCGGTCCTTGAAGAACTTGGACATCTGGGCTGTGCGCGAGTGGAATGTCTTATTGTGGGAGCAGATGCGGCAGAGGCGGAGGAATTGGGAATAGGGGATAGGGGATGGAATTTTTGCAGGAGGGTGGGTGGGAGGAGGTGTATTCTAGGTAGCTGTTTAAAATAATGATGGCACATCAACATAACTAACCTCATCCAGCATTTAACTCATGCGTAATGAAGGAATTTAAGCAAAATGGAATTCAATGGGAATCAGGACAGTCTCCACTGACAAGTAACCCAAAAGATGATGCTTGTGGTCACTGGAAGAGATTTATCTCCTTCCCAGGGCAATTTTCTCAGGCTGAACCTTCATCTACTTCAATGGCCTTCCTTCCGTTGTAAAGGTGTGAAGTTTGGGATTTTGGTGATGATTTCAGGGTGCTAGTCCTTTTGCGACCCTTCAGATGAAGTAGCTGTCCACACTTGGATACAGCAAGATTTGAAAACATTCAAGCTGGGAAGTGGGAAGTGCCAGGCAATGAACTGCCCAAGAAGAAATCTAGCTTTCTCCTACTGATATTCAACAGTATTGCTCACATTGGAGGTCACTAATAACCAAATGCTTAACTTCTCTAGCTGCAAAATTACTGTGGCTACAAATTTAGGTCAAAGGCAATTTTGCAGCAAATTGCTCATTCTGACTTCCCCAAACCTGTTCAACTATAAGTACCAATTTGGATCGTGATGCATGCAGTTCCAACAATACTTAAGTAGCTAGACACCAAGCAGCCATTGGCAATCCATCCAATGCTAGTACACCGTGGCAGCAGCATGCATCATTTATAAGATGCACTGCAGCAAATGACCAAGCATCCTTCAACAGCACTTTGCAAATCAGCAATCCTGATCACTTCAAAAAGCGAGGCAGCAGGTTCATAACACCCACATCGAAAAGGCATCCCTTCAAATTATATGCCATACCTACTTGCTGTTTATTCACTGTTGCTGGCCCAAATTCTTGGAAAACTACCTAATAGTGTGATGACAGTATCTTTACTACATTAGCTGCAACAGTCCTAGAAAAGTGGTGTACTATTGCCTTAAGAGTATAATCAGGATAGGTAATAAATGCTGATCAATGATATCCACATCCCACGAATCAGCAAAGTCTTAAGTGTTCTAGAACTGACCTTTTTACGTTTGATTTCTAAATTTTGTTTTTCAGCAAGTGATTTTACAGCCTCTATCCAAGCACTTGCCATTCGATTTATTCTTAATCGCATCCATCGAAATTCATCATGTACAGACATCATTTTAAAGAGGTAATTGAAGTCTGTTCGAATTTCAGCCTGTGATAAAGACAATATTTTAATTACTCAAATGCTTTAATTGTGATAGCTCTATACTTGGCAGAATGCTTTCCTTATCTTATCAAATTCCAAATGATGTCGATGATAATGATGTATCATGTAAACAAAATTGGAACTAACAAGTTCCAAAATTTTCCTCTAATTTCAGGCTACGGATTATGACAAATGGTAAGTATTATGAACCAGAGTTACTTGGTACAAACTTTTCAATCAGAATTCTTGGTCAGCTATGGCTGGCAATGAACAAGACCGAGCTCATCAGGAAACAAACATTTTCCAGAGTCAAAATAACTAATCTGGGAATCAAACAGATACTTGCCTTGTTTCATATTGTTTTGCTCAGTGTAGTCTCAGGAAAATAAAAAACTAGTGGCTCTATGAAACATTTTTCAATGCGTGCGCATGAAGGAAGGCAGATGTGCCAGAGTAGAGATACTATGACCTTATCTAGAAGGCACCTGCCATTTGAAACAAGAGTGAATCAAGGAAGATGCAATCTCCACAGCCAATAATAAAGACATCCTCATCTTGGAACGGATGTACAAATAGTTTTGCAGGACTAAAACACACAATACCCTTCAGATGTCTTCTAATATGTGCAAATAAATATCTTCAGAATGGTTGAGATATGAAAGAATACCATTAAACTCAGAAGTAACAAACAGCTCTAAAGGAGAATCTAACATGCATCCTTTTGGAAAGTCTGCACCTCTTCTCCTGAGAGAAGTCTGAAACAGAGGCATGCCATAGTTGCATATTGTAAAAGAGCACACCAAGATTCAGCTGTACTAACAAGCAGTGAAGAAAAAGATGCTGTCAAAAGTGACTTCATGAACTTCCACTAACTTCCTTATTCCAACACAACTGATTAAATGTAGAAGGTAAATAATTTCACAAAACTATGTGCTGTCATGGAAAGTAGTTGCTGACATGGTTAGACAAATTAATGTTTGTATACTGCAACTTAGATGTGCCTGTAACCTATCCTCATATTGATGAATTTTGGAAGGGACTTAGTGGCTACAGAAACTACCCTGTTTCGCTTAATTATAGGATTTAGTCTTAGGAATACTTAGACAATTAAAGAATGTCAAAATAGTATTTGAGACATGTATTCAACAACACCTAAATTTACTGATGACTACAATTTAGATTTTGTTTATTGTGTAATGATAATTTATACGTATTCTTGAGCTATTGCAGAAGTCCAATGGAAATAATTAGGTGAACCAAGATAAAAATTTATTAATGCAACATTTAACAACAAAAACTCAACTAAAGAAACAGGTACTCTTTCAATGCCCAAATTACACCGATGTTTAGCCGAGTGCTGCACCAGTGTAGAGAATGCTAAAAAAAATGCAAAGTCTCTACCCAAAATTACTGGATGTAACTGAAACAAAGCCTTAAATGATTAATTACTAATTCATCCCATCATCTCACTATCTTCTTGGATTCAAGAATCTCTTAAGTGTATAAAAACAACCAAAACTCTGGCACTCACTCATTTCTTCAAGTAATTTTGTTTGCGCCAATTGATTTATACATTAAAGGAATTAAACCTTCCAATTGTTAATGATATAATTAGTTCCGATGATTCCCAAATACTCTCAGCTTTTTCTAAAAAAATGCTGAATAGTGTATAATACTCCATGGTGGATATTCTCAGATGACATTTAGCTGAATTGTAATGATTACTACTGCTGCTACTGTTGTAATACATTATGCCTCGTAACTTTCTTCACACCACGTTTTTAAGTTCTCACTACTCATGATCTGGCGTCAACATGGATTCATCCTGTGACCAAAAAACTAAAGCATGTTAAAGTCAGTTGTCCATTACATCACCTTCTATGCATTCCACCAGGGACCACAGTTTCATAATGCAAGTACAACTTCCGTACTAGCCAGTGAGAGCATCAGGATTATACACACCAGTACAGTATAGTCTATAACATAAATCAGTACAAACCAAGTTCTGTTGGTCTGTTTCTTCCCGAGGACTTTTTGCTCTCCATGGCAGAGGAGGACACCAATTTTCAACCTATCCTCAAAAAGGAGAAAAATACATTGAAAACTGGATGCACAGAACTGACACAAAGAAAAATAAACTAACACGGTTCTGAAATCTACTTACAAAGGATGAGACAGCTATACATGCAAATGGTAGACAATTCTTTTAAATATAGCCCACAATGCTAACTTCAGACATCTCCAGTATGATCAAACATTTAGCTTCACTTAACATCTCTGTACACGAACAATCAAAGATTCTTCAATTCGAAAAGATTGTGTTACACAAAGTGCTTAAGAAATTTAGGCAATTTATTATGTTAGTTCTTAACAACATGCATTTTATACTTTCTACTCAGTTTTGTAGGAAGTTAACTGTACATTTCAATATTTACAAGTCGTTCCTATTTTTGTCTTTAGTAGTTTCCTTATATCAAAGTTTGATTCTATGTCCTATTTCTCAAACTTCACTTAATCTAAAGAAAAATTTCACATGTAATTTATTATTCAAAGTAGTCAAGAGAACAAAACGCATCTTTCACTTAAGAATACCACCACTGACCTCGCTGAGGTAAATAAAAAATGAGCATATGGACCCATCCACGCCATAGCTGGCATAGCAAGGATCCGACCGCCACATCGTCTTCATCCACTGTAAATAAGAAATGGTATATACAATAACACACAAAGTTTAATGTCTATGTAGAATGTATGAATTATCTACTGAATATTATATAGGTCACATTTTTACTTTACTTGGGATGGTGCAGGAAGGATGAATAGGTCCATTAGACCTATTCTGGATACAGAATTGGTTGGCTGACAGGAGGCAGAGAGTGGTTGTAGATGCTAAGTATTCTGCCTGGAGGTCAGTGCTGAGTGGTGAACTACAGGGCTCTGTTCTTGGGCCTCTGCTCTTTGTAGCTTTTATAAATGACTTGGATGAGGAGGTTGAGGGGTGGGTTAGTATGTTTGCTGATAACACAAAGGTTGGGAGGAGCCGTTGATAATATCGAGGGCTATTGCAGACTTCAGCGAGACATTGACAGAACGCAGAGCTGGGCTGAGAAATGGCAGATGGAGTTCAACCTGGATAAATGCGAAGTGATGCATTTTGGAAGGTCGAACTTAAATGCTGAATATAGGATTAAAGGCAGGATTCTCAGCAGTGTGGAGGAACAGCAGGATCTTGGTGTTCAAGTGCATAGCTCCCTCAAAGTTGCCACCCAAGTGAATAAGGTTGTTCAGAAAACATATGGCGTTTTGACTTTCATTAACAGGGGAATCGAGTTTAAGAGCCACGACGTTATGCTGCAGCTCTACAAAACCCTGGCGAGACCACACTTGGAATATTGTGTCCGGTTCTGGTCACCCTATTATAGGAAAGCTTTGGAGAGGGTGCAAAGGGGGTTTACCAGGATGCTACCTGGACTGGAGGGCTTGTCTTACGAGGAGAGGTTGACTGAGCTCAGACTTTTGTCTCTGGAGAGAAGGAGGAAGAGAAGTGACCTGATCGAGGTGTACAAGGTAATGAGAGGCATGGATAGAGTGATAGCCAGAGACTTTCCCCCAGGGCAGGACTAACTGTTACGAGGGGTCATAGTTTTAAGGTGTAAGGAGGAAGGTAGAGAGGAGATGTCAGAAGGACGTTCTTCACCCAGAGAGTTGTGAGCGCATGGAATAGTTTACCAGTGGTAGTCGTGGAAGCGGAGTCATTAGTGACATTTAAGCGACTGCTGGACATGCACATGGACAGCAGTGAAGTGAACTGAGGGGAATGTAGGTTAGGTTATTTTATTTTTGGATTAGGATTATTCAATGGCACAACATCGTGGGCCGAAGGGCCTCTAATGTGCTGTACTTTTCTATGTTCTATGTTCTGTGTTCTATGTTCTAGACCAAGAATTGTTGAAGGAGTTGCTACACTTTTAAAAAGCAAATTACCAGAACTCTTTTTGAATTACAACACTGCTGTATTGGTTGCCGGTGGGGAGAATGGTTTGCGATTTTGAGAAGACAAGGTGATATAATGGAATTTTACCATGCTTTCTGCTCAAAGCTAGCTTTGCCTAGGGACAGGCTGTTGAGGCAGACTCAGAAGGCAAGTTTGAGAGTCACGGGCTTCTGCTACTTGATTCGAGTGGCGGGAGGGATGAAAGCGTGGGCCAGGGAGTGAACTATTATATTCGGACATTGTGTAATTTTTCTCCCCCCCTTTTTTCTGCTGGAAGCTGTCAGAGAGAGGAAAGTATCAACAAATTTAATTAACTCATTCTAATAAACTAATAAAGTTATTTACTAAGTACATCGATTACATCTGCAAGTGTCGGTTGCTTGAGGAACTTTGGCTCAGAGTTGATCAGCTGAAATTGGAGCTTCAAACACTGCAGCACAACCAGGAGGGAAGTACCTGAACAATGTGTTTGGAGGAGGCTGTCACACCTGGCAGATTTAGTAATTCAAATTTGGTGAGTGGCCAGGGACAGCAGGGTGTGACTGAGCAAGGCAGGTAGAGGGATCCTGCAGTCAGGAACAGAGGAGCCTCAGCTTGACCTTGTCCAACAGGTATGATGTACTTGCTCCCTGTGTGGATGAGGGAACGGGCTGCAGGGAGGATGAGCCAACTGACCACTACACCACGGTCCGGGAGGCAAATGGAATGTTGGCATTTATTTTGAGAAGACTTGAATATAA
This sequence comes from Stegostoma tigrinum, assembly GCF_030684315.1. Taxonomy (NCBI): domain Eukaryota; kingdom Metazoa; phylum Chordata; class Chondrichthyes; order Orectolobiformes; family Stegostomatidae; genus Stegostoma; species Stegostoma tigrinum. The sequence goes on along the minus strand of NC_081360.1, from coordinate 72,083,398 downwards.
AAGCAAGGATGTACTACTGAGGCTTTAAAAGGCTCTGGTCAAGTCATATTTGGAGTATTGTGAGCAGTTTTGGGCCCCATATGTACTGGCTCTCGAGCAGGTTCAGAGGTAATTCACGAGCATGGACTCAGGAATGGGAAGCTTAACATGAGGAGCACTTGAGGACTTTGGGGCTGTACTCAGAGTTTAGAAGGATGATATGGGGGGTTGGGTGGTCTTATTGAAACTTTCAGGATACTGAATGGCCTGGACAGAGTGGATATCGGGAAGATGCTTCCATTGGTAGGAATGTCTAGGACCCGAGGGAATGGCCTTAGAGTAAAGGGAAGGCCTTTTAGAACAGACAGGAGGAGAAACTTCTTTAGCCAGATAGTGGTGAATCTATAGAATTTACTGCCACAGAAGGCTGGGAAGGCCAGGTCATTGAATACATTTAAGACTGAGATAGGCCAAGCAGCAGAGGAGCAGGAAGGCTGATGTTTCAAGCCTAGACCCTTCTTCAGAGATCCTGCTCCTCTGATGCTGCTTGACTTGCTGCGTTCATCCAGCTCTACACCTTGTTATCTCAGATTCTCCAGCATCTGCAGTTCCTACTATCTCTAAGACTGAGATAGATAGGTTCTTGATTATCAAGGGGAACAAGGGTTATGGGGAGAAAGCAGGAGAATGGGGTTGAGGAATTTTTCAGCCATGATTGAGTGGTGGAATAGATTTGATGGGCCAAATGGCCTAATTTCTGCTCCTGTGTCTTATGTCTTATATTGATTAGGTTTTCAATTAGGCCAATTATTTTGCCCAGGATGCATCAGCACAGTAACAACTGATCAATTTCTGCTCAGATGGACAGCTTGTGTACGAAAAATGTAGAGGCTGAAGTCTGCAGACATCAAGAGACAATAGCTCTTGAGTTTTCTCCCTCTACAGTGAAGTAATCAAAAAAAAAAGACTTAAAAATAGCTATTCTCTTCCCCCACTTGCCAGAAGTTCTAACTGTTACGTGAGTCAACACCCCTGTTAAACTGATACAAAAGATCAAAGATCAGAAGTCTTGGAAGTAGTAAGAAGTACACCTCATTGTAACCTGTAAGTGGGACTAGTGTAGATTTAGTGTAGATTTTGTTGATGCTGTCTTGATGGGTTCAAGGGTCTCTTCTGTACTGTTCCATTTTAATTGGTGCTATTAAACTATTTCTCCAAATATATTTCTTCCACTCATGGGACCAAGTGGAAAAACAATTGCAACCTGGTCAGTGTTTTCTCTTAACCCAAGTCCACCAAACAAGAAAATTTGTCCTGAAGCAAAGTGATTAAGTCTTTAACTTTTGCGACAACACTGGCAGTCACGAGGCTCAAGTATCAGTGCAGCTTCCCAAACATTTAAAAGCAGCACCCAAATTTTATTTTTCCTGAAAACAATGTCTTTCAGTTTTGGTAAATATCAAATTATTTCCTAGTTACAAAATATGACAAGATGACCAACAGCATGATATCAGCAAAGAAATGCATCCTTCCAACATCAGTATTTTTTGGAAACAATAAGAATTTCTTTTCCCCCTATTAATACTACTGGAAATTACACTTTGCATTTTTCATCAGAATTTGACTAAATAAATAATGAATTGACAAATTCCACAAATTCCTAAATTTATATATTGGTTCAATTATTTTGCTCTTCTCTTGCAGTTTAAGATGTCTATGAAGTCAAGTTGTACAATTCCCCATCTATAAATTGTGCAGAATGTTATTCCTTTAAAGAGATAAAAATACTGGAAAAAACTATTTCCATTTTTCAATTCCACCAGACTTAGACCACAATCCGCATTTCTATTATATAGTGTAACTATTGATTACTTACTGCACTGTTAAAAGCTGGCCATCATTTTAATTTGTAAACTAAAATGCCAACTACTTATTCAAGTAAATGTGAAACATTCATAGCACCATTCACAGATGATGGATATTAATTCTCCTGGTATCCTGACCACCATCACCTGAAATTATCTAGGTATTTATTCATTTATTATTTAGCTGGGGTTTGCAACATAAAAATTACTAACAAGAATTCATGTCGTGATACATGTTTACATCACTTTTTTTAAAAAATCGTTGCGCTTAGCTGATTGTATAAACTTTGAACTTGAAAATTCTTAGCAGAGTTTTTTGATGATTTATTACAGAAGTTTCATTACAGTAGTCCAATAGATGCATATGCGGACTTTCAAAATTCAAATACAATGGAACAGGTTTGGAAAATAGACCTAGTGAATAATTTCACATAAAAGACCCCGACTTGGATGTCAAGATTATAATTTTCACCTTTGTAGATGATTCAAAAATTGGCAGTATAATAAATAATGGCTAGGACACTAAAAGACTTTAGGAAAACAGCAAAATTGGCAAATTAGGCTAGGCAGCAACATGGCAAATGCAACCCAAAGCTGTTAAGCAAGATGACCTTGGCAAAGATAAACATGGAGTGGAAATGTAATCAAATATTTTGAGAATGCAGCTACATAAAAATCAGTTTGGATAGAGGAGAACAATCATAGGGGAAAGAAGGCACTAATGACAGCGGTTTGCAGACTACTGCACTTTAAGCATAACACACAAAGTTTACAATGAGAAATAATAGGTGCTTGTGATAAAGTGGTGTAATAATCATCAGCAAGTCAAATCAACTTCATACTGTAAAATCAGACAGGTAGTAGTCACTTGGATGGGAAATTCTGAGAAACACACTCAAGCATTAATTTATCATTAATTAAACTTGTTTATTGCCTAACATGGGTTAATGCATTACTTTGGAGCAAAGACAACTCAAGGCAGCAGCAATCATGACAAGTGAATTTTTTATTTGATAGGGAGGAGATTGGCTCTGAAACAAGTATTTTAAAACTAAATAAGCTTGAAAGTGGATATATCTCATGTGGACTGGCTTACTTGACTAGGATCTACATCAAGAGGTACAAAGGAATATTTAGATTCGCATAGTCCTATTATAGAGAAGTTTTGAGAGAGGACCCGCCATATATGTGGCTAACTGAAGAAATTAGAGAACGCAACAAACCAGAAATAACATTCAACTTTGAACAGTTGTATACAACAGATCAGAATATAAAAGAACAACTGAACATAATGAAGTTCAACAGGAGGAATTAATTACAGTACAAGTCAAAACCAGCTCGAAATGCCAAAAGAGAGCAGGAATTTAGACAGGTATTTAAAAAAGGGGGAAAAAAAGGAATATTGGTTTTCTGGAGAACAAAAATGGGGACTTGATGCTAGATAATTGAGAAATAGATAAATGAACAAATATTTTGCAGTTTTCAATATGGAGGATACAAAAAGATTTCAGCAAGAGTTGTATATCAGCAGAGAGGAACTTGATGAAATTGCAAGCATGGAAGTAGTAGTAATAAATGAACAGATGGAGCTGTGGTGTCACTGAGACCAAATATGCTTCATCCTAGGGTTCTCAAAAGGAGGTTGATCATAGTGGTGAGTGATTCCAAAATATTTCTAACTTTTGGAAAGGTTCCCTGTATTGGAAAGCATTAAATATATCCTCAATTCAAGGAAGGCAGTCAGAAAACAGGAAATAATAGGCCAGTTAGACTGACATGGCATGGGGAAAGGGATGACAATCTATTATTAAAACAGATTATAGCTACACACTTAGAAAAACTAAAAGGTAAATCAGGGAGTCATCATGGTTTCACCAAAAGGAAATCATGGTTGGCCTAATTATAGAATTTCTTTTAAGTGTAAGATGGACTGGAGATCAAGGGCCACTATGATATTTGGATTTCCATAAAGACATTCAGTAAAATTGGCAAATAAGAAGTTTATTTGAAAAAAAAAGGGGGTTCATGGAACAGGAGTTAACAATAACAGCATGTGTAGAAGATAGGGTGGTAGAAAATATTGACAGTTTTTTTTTAAATTGAAAACAAAATGGTGGAGGATGCTGGAAACCCAAAATAAAATAAAAAACACTAGGAGAAACTCAGGTCTTGCACCTGTGGAGAGAGAGAAAAACAAATGGAGTTTAATGTGGCTTCTTCAGAAATAGATCTTGGTCTGACTGGCAGGACATCACTAGGAGTCCCACAAGGGTCTGCACTGTGGTCTCAAACTTTTTACAGTTTTTTGAATTATTTATGCAGAGTGTGAAAGCATGGTAGATACATTTGTAGGTGACAAATAGGAAAGCACGTTCTGAGCAAGAGTTAAGGTGCAGACAGAAATGGGCAAGTTGATCGTGTTCGGAAAAGATCTGATAGAGACTGTGCATAATGCTGTCACTTATCATTAGGAAGAATGAGAAAGCAGGATATTACTTAAACAGAGAAATTTCAAATTTCAGTGGTGCATATAGATTTTGGTGTTCTGGTGCATGAGTCACAAGTAGTTAATGTCCAGTTACAGCATATTAATTGGGGAGGCTGATGAGATGATCACCTTTAGTACAAGAAGGATGGAACACAAGTATAGATGGCATGCTTCAGTTACAGAGTATTGCCGAGCTCATATCTTAAATATTGTCTGTAGTTTAAGTAAAGATGTGAATGTATTGGATGTGGATCAGAGGAAGTTAACTAGATTGAACATGGTTGGACCGACTGGCCTTACTTCCACTGAAGATCAACAGTGAAGGCTGATTCAACTGAAAGACAAGATCCTGAATGGCCTTGACAAGGTGGACATAGAAAAGATCTTTCCTTTTGTGGGTCAGTCCAGATTAGGGGGCACTGTTTTAATAGTAGGTGTTCTTCTTTCAGAATAGAAAATTTTTTTTTTCAATTATTGCCCCCACAGGAGATTGTGTAACTTTTTGAAATATCAAGGCTCAGAAGGTAGGAGAGGCAAAGGTCACTTAATATTTTTAAAACTGGTGTGCTGACACCAGAGGAACAATCAATGAGATTCATTGAAAAGCCTCCACATACATTTTCATAAATATCATCTGCAGCTTTGTGAATTAAATACTCTTTCAGACTTTAGTTATATCCTTAAATAGTTTTAAATATACAGTTAAAGCTCATACAGAAAAGCTAATCCATTGTGGAAAGAAGGGGTTAAAAACAAAAGTAATTTCTGTACAACTGCAAAGTATTATCCTAAGTGGCGACTGCTTTCCCGACACCAACTTTTCTTTAAATCTATTCTGGATGTTCAAGCACCCAGAAGTAAGTATGTTTCAGGTTCAGTTTCCTCTTGAGCTAAGCTGGCGGCCACTTATACACGAACATAATGTGAGTTTGGGGAAGCGGGTATTGGAGAAAGAGGGATGTCTTCATCAATATTTGAGATAGTCACTTGGTGACTTCTGTCATTAGCTGCATGCCTGTTAACACAGGGAAAGAATCCGACTTGCTTTGGCTTTCTTACACCATTTCAGGGTTCACGCATGCCCAGGTTTGACCAAGACAACATCCAGCAAGCAAAGTTAGATGTCAGAGCACTGGTGGGGTTTGGAGGAGGGTTGGGGGGGGGGGGGGGGGGGGGGGGGGGGGGGGGAGGAGAATAAAAAAAGGAGGGGGGAAAAAAGATAAAGATATTGTTTTTGTTGCAGAAGTAATTTTCCACATAGGCTTGGTTTTACCTTCAATTTGCTCTCACAGTGAGGGAAGCCATCCATAGGAGGCAATTCACACTGTTCCTGGGCTCCATTGATTAGATCTGTTTGGCGGTGGTGGGGGGGAAGAAGGAGAGAAAAAGAGAGAGAAGAATGAGATAAAAAGAAGAAGTAGTGACTCATTCATATGTTACAGAAGAAGTTTAAAAATCCTAACAATCATCTTATGTACTGAAGAACTTCTTGTAATATGATGCAACTCAACACAATCCACTTCAACAATACCACAGCATTTTTGCAAAGCTCATTCCAAATATATTACATAGGAAAGTATGGCACTAATCTAGAAATGCTAATTATGAGTGCAATTAAAAATATTAAGCACCATTAGCTATCATTCTGTTAGCCTAGAATCTGCAGCTTTTCTAATTACTGTAACAACCGTAATTAACATGTTCACATTATGGAAGTATATTTTGTGGACGGGAACGATTAAAATATCACAAACTAAAAAAGATAAACATAACTACTTGAATATGGACAAACATGCAGAGATGGAAGTTCCAATATTTTCACAACATTCATAAAACATGACAAAAAAGGTCCATATCTTGAAATATCCTGTTATCCTATATCAAATTTCTACCAACTAAAGCAGTTTTTTTTTAAAAAATTGGAAATATAAACAAACAAATTAGAAATGCATCATGGAATCTGAAAGGCAATGAGGGTGATCTTCAATCACACTTCCATGTTCTGCTCAAGTTTTACTATTATCATTACATTTAGGTTTTATTTTCAATGTTAAGAGTCAAAATCCAGCAAATTCCTTTTACGAATTAAGGAGGCAGGGAAAAGTTAAAAACCTTAAATAACAATAGTTTACAAATTGAACACAAATGACAAGATAGGAGTTTCAAAAATAAAAATTCAACATTAAGCAGTATAGCCATATGTATGAAATTTGAGGGCGAGAGCTAGAACAAGAAAAAATAAGCTTCTTGAAACTAAACCAAGGGATTTTACAAGAGCAAATTAACGCACATGCTGAAATCTGTAGTGAAAACAAAAGTTGGAAATCACAGTAGTTCAGGCAACGTCCACGGACAGAGAGCAAACTCTGATGAACGGTTATCTAGACTCGAAGCATTAGCTTGATCTCTATCCATGGGTGCTGCCTGACCTGCTGCGAGTACATGGAATTTTACTTTTTTACTAAAGTAGAACACAAATAGTACAACATGCAAAAGTGCTTGACCAAAAAAATCTCCATCACTTAAAATGTTGGACAAGACCTTGAACATTTCCAGTACCTAAAATACTGGGTTGAAGCTGCAACAAACATATAACAAAGCCAGCAGAATGGGGATTTCCTGTCTGAGACTGTTGTTCAGCCTGCAATTTCAATACATACCTCCTCTCAAAAAAAAAAAGGACAAGAAATCAAAATTAACAGACTCTAGTTGGAGACATTTTTTACACCTCTGGCTACGCAGCACACAGACAGCATGGGGCATAGGCAGTGAACTAGGCGTTCAGCTTCAATCGAAATCCAATGTCTAGAACCAGGGATCTGGTGGTGGAATGGAACCATTTTTTCAAAACAAAAACACAAAAAAAAAATTAAGAAAATAACTGATTGCAAACCAGAACGCTATAAAAAGGGAAAGTCTTTTAGAGCAACAGGACTCTGGATAATTCTGTAACAGCTGCTCCTTTTTGTGAGGCATTTTCTTGAATTCTCGGAGCAATAATTACAGTTTCATAAGCTCTTGCTCTATTTTGGAATTTTGGGGAAAGAAAAAAAATCAAAACAACAGCATGTTAAAAAAGGAAGACTGACAGATAAAGGCAGTGACCCAAATGGAGAAATGACCTGTACTACTGTTTGACACAGCAGTGGTCTCCCTGCTATGAGAAGGATGTTGTGAAACTTGAAAGGGTTCATAAAAGACTTAAGCATGTTGTCAGTGTTGGAGGATTTGAGCTTTGGAGAGGCTGACTAGGCTGGGGCTATTCACAGAATCAGAATCCCTACAGTGTGGAAACAGGCCTTTCAGCCCAACAAGCCCAAACTAACTCCAAACAGCATCCCACGCCAACTCACCCCCTTCCCTTATCCTTGTAACCTGTATTCCCAATGACTAATCCACCTAGCTTACACATCCCTGGACACTATGGGCAACTGAGGATTCACCTAACTTGCACATCTTTGGACTGTGGGAAGAAACACAAAGGGTCATTACAAAAAGGAACATGGCATTTTCCCTCCTGACTGAATTTGTTATTGCAACCCTGCTTGACTCAATAGCAAAATGCAAAAAAAACTATAGTTTGAAAATTAGATGGACATACTAAAATGCAGCCTATAGGAGACCAGCCGCCTTGCTACTAAATGGAAGATAAAGACTGTTATTTCACTTCTTGCTACAAACACAAAATACTGGAGAAACTCTGCACATCTGGCAACATCTATGGAGAGAGAAAAATAGAGAGTTAACATTTCAAGGCTGGCATGAGTCTTCTTCAGGTTCTCTGTCTCTCCACAGATAATGCCAGGCCTGCTGAGTTTCTCTTGCTTTTTTGACATTTACTTCAGATTTTCAGAATCTGCAATATTTTGTTTTAAACTTCCAGGTAGTGGCCCTTCAGGGTTCTGTTCAGAAAGTCAAAAAACTGGTTTAGTATTCCACTTCAATGATAGCACCTTCTCTACAAGTAGCTCAGTGTCTGATTGCAAAGAAAATAGGTGGTCATCTTTGATCTGAAACACACAAACACTAGTGAGTATTTAAAGAGAGGAATAGGAAAAGGGCTGAACTTGTAAAACACGGTTTAAAAAAATCTGGGGAATTAAATAAATGCAAACTGCTCAAAAGCAATGTCAAAGCTCAAAGTTTAAACAGGTACCAAGGGAATATGGCCTATTTTTATTGCAATGTCCTAATATTTTACGATAGTGGGTAACTTTCTACAACAAAAATTAAGTGATAGACCACTTAAATGGGTTCTAGACAGAGATTATGTACTTACCTGCCACATTAACTTTCTCAACAGTGACAGAGCTAGGGCTCACAGTCATAGTCGCATTAGTAGAATTTATCCCTGTCCCATTTAAGATCATCATGTTGTCTACTTTGGACTCCAACTTTCCAAGGCGTTGTAAAATATTATCAAGGAGAACAGCCAACGTCTTCTTCAAATCTGGAAATATTTAAACGTAAACTAATTTTAGTGACATTTCTGATAACAAATTGACTAAGTTACGTGGAACATAAGATCATATGATCCTGAGGAAAAGGGGGAGGGAAAATGCTCAGTACATCCAGAGAACACAAATTTCCAAAATAAGAAGTGTAGCCATGTTCATAATAGATGATGCAACAGTCATTTGACCCTAGTAATGAGTGAATAATCTTTTATTGTGCATTACAGTAGTGTATTTGCAAGATTATAAAGTTATAACAAAGTTTTGCTCATGGTTTGTTAGTCACTGAGGGCTTAGGTTCAAAACCTACTATGCTAGACGGTGAAACATGAATTGAGTTAATGAATCTGGAATTTTAACAAGTGGCTGAATGGTGATAAAACCTATTGTCAACATTGACCAAAGAAAGGAAACAATAGTATACAAAGTCTTGCTGACTCTATGTACTGCTCCTTATTAACATCATAGTGTTTGTCCCAAATTGGAACAGCTGTCCCACAGACTAGTTAAGCAGCATCCCAACAGCATGCAAGATATGATTCCGAGATTACAACTGCATTCCAAATACCAAATCACCATTCATGGGTTTGTTCAATCCCATTCACAGGACCAGAGGTGTGAGCATGTTGGTATAAGAAAGGGAGTTGCCTTTAGAGTCTTCTACGTAGAATTTGGAACCCAAAACTCAAGGCATCAAGTCAAACATGGGCAAAGAAATCTGATTACCACTTAATACCCCCAGCTGGCAAATCAGTTTCCCCCCCCAATATTGAACACCACTTGAAGGACAAAATGAATGTGTCAAGAACACAGAATTTACTCTGGATGGGAGACTTCAACGTTTGTCAACAAGAGTGATTCAGTAGCATCAGTGACCAGATTAATCAAGTCCAAAATCACATGGATACTTGGGATAGCCTGTGACAAGAGAGGAGGGAAACAAGAGTTAAAAACAAAGTTATTTCTGCCCTCACCAACCTACTTGCAGCAGACATCATGAGTGAGCATATCCACCTTCATATTGGAGATGCACTCCACATTAGGGTAATGGTCTCCATAGATGCAACATTGGAGAAGTGGTAATTTCTCCTCAATTGTTTTTTTTAAGTCTGCCACCACTTAGCCTAAAACTACCACCTCTCATTCTAGTTTGCCCCACAAGAGGGAAAAAACAGCCAGTGTCTATTTTACCAATTCCCTTCAATATTTTACACTTCTCAATTAGATCTCCCCTCATTCTTCTAAACACGAGTAAGTATAGATCTAAACTGCTGAACCTCTCCTCATAAGCCTCTCATTTTAGAAATTAATCTAGGTGAACTAGGTGCATGCAGCAGGGTGCTGGTCTCTGGCACAGAAGGGAAGGGGGGAATCGGAAGAGAGTGAGTGTGACTGGGGACTCAATAGTTAGAGGGACCGATAGAAGGTTTGCCGGGAATGCAAGAAACTCACGGTTGGTGTGTTGCCTGCCAGGTGCCAGGGTCTGTCATGTCTTGGAGCGTGTCTTTGGGGTCCTGAAGGGAGAGGGTGACCAGCCCCAAGTCGTGGTCCACATAAGCACCAACGACATAGGTAGAAAGAGGGATAAGGATGTCAGGCAGGATTTCAGGGAGCTAGGGTGGAAGCTGAGAGTTAGAACAAACAGTCCTTATCTCTTGTTTGTTACCCGTGCCACATGATAGCGAGGCAAAGAACAGGGAGAGATTTCAGCTGAATATGTGGCTGCAGGGATGGTGCAGGAGGGCAGGCTTTGGGTACATGGACAATTGGGGCTCATTCTGGGGAAGGTGGGACCTCTACAAACAGTCTCCACTTGAACCAGAGGGGCACTGATATGCTGGGTGGGAAATTTGCTAGTGCTATTCGGGTGGATTTAAACTAGCTCAGAAGGGGGATGGGAAACTGAGGCGTAGTCCTAGTACACAGGAGGATGAGCTTAGGGAGGACATGGACAGGACCTCACTGTCACAGGAACATGCTGGCAAACAGCAAGCTGGGTCAGAGTGTCTACTTTAACGCCAGGAGTATCCAGAATGAGGTAGAGGAGCTTGCAGCTTGGATAGGTACCTGGGACTTTGATGTTGTGGCCATTTTGGAGACATGGGTAGAGCAGGGTCAGGAATGGATGTTGCAGGTTCCAGGGTTTAGATCTTTCATTAAGGTCAGGGAAGGTGGTAAAACAGGGGGAGGCGTGGCTCGGTTAGTCAAGAACAGTATAACAGTGGCTGAAATAACTTTTGATGAGAACTCGTCTGAGGTGGGATGGGCTGAGGTTGCCGAGGAAGGTTTGTCGACTGAGTTAGACTGGGAGGAAGTTAGGAACAGCAAGAGAGCAGTGACCTCACTGGGGGTTTTCTACAGACCCCCCAAATTGCAGTAGGGAGATCGAAGAACTCATAGGCCGGCAGATTGTTGAAAAGTGCAAACGTAGCAGGGTTGTTGTTATGGGTGACCTCAACTTTCCCAAATAGATTGGAACCTCCTTAGTGTAGATGGTTTGGATGGAGCAGTTTTTGTCAGGTGTGTTCAGGAGGGTTTCCTTACTCAGTATGTGGACGGGCCAACGAGGGGGAGGCCATTTTGGATTTGGTGCTCTGTAACGAGCCAGGACAGGAGTCAGATCTAATGGCAGGAGAACACTTTGGCAACAGTGACCACAACAGCCTCACATTTACCACAGCCATGGAGGGGGAAAAGGAGCAGTTACCAGGAGAAGATATTTAACTGGGGAAAAGGAAACTATGACGCTATCAGGCAGCAGTTGGGAAGTACAGATTGGGAGCAAGTGTCCTACAGAAAGGGCACAACAGACATGTGGAGACTGTTTAAGGAACAGTTGTTGTGAGTGATGCATAAATTTGTTCCTCTGAGACAAGTAAGAAGGGGTAAGATTAAGGAGCCTTGGATGACCGGAACAGAGGTGCTTCTAGTCAACAAGAAAAAAGGCAGCTTACGTAAGGTGGAGGAAGCAAGGGTCTAACACAGCTTGAGGGTTACAGGCTTGCTCAGAAGGAGAAGGTAGGGCCGATCAGGGATAGCGTAGGGAAATTGTGCGTGGAGTCTGAGCAGATAGGGGAAGCCCTAAAGAGATTTTTGCTTCGGTTTTCACTAAGGAAAAGGACCTTGTTGTGAATGAGAACTTTGAGGTGCAGGGAAACAGGCTTGAACAGATAGAGATTGAGGAAGTTGACGTGCTGGAAATTTTGGCAAACATTAAGACTGATAAGTCCCCAGGGCCAGACCAGATTTATCCTAGGTTGCTCCAGGAAGCGAAAAAGGAGGTCGCTATGCTGCTGGCAAAGATCTTTGCTTCCTCACTCTCCACGGGAGTTGTACCGGAAGACTGGAGGGATGCAAATGTTATTCCTCTTTTCAAGAAAGGGAATAGGGAAATCCCTGGAAATTACAGACCAGTCAGTCTTACGTCTGTGGTCAGCAAGGTTTTGGAAAGAATTCTGAGGGATAAGGTTTATGACTATTTGGAAAAGCATAGCATGATTAAAGGGAGTCAGCATGGCTTTGAGGGGGGCAGGTCACGCCTCAAATCTTATAGAGTTCTTTGAGGAGGTCACAAGATAGGGTGATGAGGGCCAAGCAGTGGATGTGGTGTACATGGACTTCAGCAAGGCATTTGACAAGGTTCCCCATGGTAGGCTCATTCATAAGTCAGGAGGTAAGGGATACAGGGGTGATTTGGCTGTCTGGATTCAGAATTGGTTGGCTGACAGGAGGCAGAGTGTGGTTGTAGACGGTAAGTATTCCGACTGGAGGTCAGTGCTGAGTGGTGAACCACAGGGCTCTGTTCTTGGGCCTCTGCTCTTTGTAGCTTTTATAAATGACTTGGATGAGGTGGTTGAGGGGTGGGTTAGTATGTTTGCTGATGACACGAAAGGTTGGAGGTGCCCTTGATAGTAGAGGGCTATTGCAGGCTTCAGGTGAGACATTGACAGAATGCAGAGCTGGGCTGAGAAATGGCAGGTGGAGTTCAACCTGGATAAATGCAAAGTGATGCATTTTGCAAGGTTGAACTTAAATGCTGAATATAGGATTAAAGGCAGGATTCTCGGCAGTGTGGAGGAACAGTGGGATCTTAGTGTTCAAGTGCATAGCTCCCTCAAAGTTGCCACCCAAGTGAATAAGGTTGTTAAGAAAGCATATGGTGTTTTGGCTTTCATTAACAGGGGAATAGAGTTTAAGAGCTGCGAGGTTTTACAGCAGCTCTACAAAACCCTGGCGAGACCACACTTAGTTTATTGTGTCCAGTTCTGGTCGCCCTATTATAGGAAAAATGTGGAGGCGGCTTTGGAGAGGGTGCAAAGGAGGTTAACCAGGATGCTGCCTGGACTAGAGAGCTTGACTTACGAGGAGAGGTTGACCAAGCCTCAGACTTTTGTCTCTGGAGAGAAGGAGGAAGAGAAGTGACCTGATTGAGGTGTACAAGGTAACGAGGCGCAATGGAGAGAGTCGATAGCCAGAGACTTTTCCCCAGGGCAGGATTGACTGTCACGAGGGGTCATAGTTTTAAAGGTGTTAGGAGGAAGGTATACAGGAGACGTCAGAGGGAGGTTCTTCACCCAGAGAGAGAGAGTGTTGTGAGCGCATGGAATACTTTGCTAGTGGTAGTCGTGGAAGCACAGTCATTCGTGGCATTTAAGCGGCTGCTGGACGTGCACATGGACAGTGAATTGAGGGGAATGTAGGTTAGGTTATTTTATTTTTGAATTAGGATTATTTCATGGCACAACATAGTGGGCCGAAGGGCCTGTACTGTGTTGTACTTTTCTACGTTCTATGTTAACTATCTACAATGCAACTACACCTTTCCTTAAGGAAAGGAACCAAAACTGTACACAGTATATCAAATGTTCAAGGCAACAACTCTTCCCTGCTTTTGTACTCCATTCCTTTAGCTATAAATGCCAAAATACCAATTGCCTGCCCTATTACCCATTGTAGTTGCAAATTAGCCTTTTGTAATTCATGCGTGAGAATACCCAGACCCTCTGCACCAAAGCATGTTGAGTTTTCTCTTCACTGGATAATAAGTTGCCCCTTTATTCCTTAAATCCGTTTTGATTCAAGTTAAACTTATTCTGTCAAATTTTGGCCCATTCACCCAAGCTATCCATTTCCAGTTGGAAATTTCTTATTTCTTCATTGCAACTTACTGCCCAACCTATTATAAGTGTCTCGATTGTAAATTTTTGTGGCATAGGGCTCCTGAGGAATGGACCCTGTGGCATCCACTAGTCATGGCTTGTCAATTAGAAGGTATTGAATACAGAGTTCTGCCACAATGCATGTTTCGTTAACACAAATTGGCTGTAATGCAATTGAAGAATAGTGGATTTGTTTGGATAACATGAGCCTTCTGCTGTATAGCTTGTGCAATTCCCCTACAGTGCAATGTTACAGAAGAACACAACTATTGCGTTACAGAACTACTTGTGTACTGCAAAGGCTATAGGACCTGGCAGTTTTCCAGGAAATATATTAAAGGTTAGCACTCCATACCTGTGCAGTTAAGCAAGCTGTTCCTTTAGTTACAACACTTGCATCCACGAAATAATGTAGAAAGTTATGTTTTGTTATGTGTCGCGGTACCTCAGTAGCTACGGACTCAAGGTATGATCGACTGTACGTGGATAACTGGGCGGAAGCTGATGCGAACAGTGACACTAGATGATAGCAGACAAGTCCTAGTCCCCAGCTAGAGTCGCACCCCAAAACTTACTGATGCAGGAAGAGGACATGAGGCCTTTAGAAAAAGAGCTTTTACTGTCTCAGTCCGAAGACACAAAATGGACACGACTCATCTGTATTTATACATTAGGAATGATCTCGACCAATCAAATGCGGAGTAGCATACTTAAGCATCCATCAGCCAATGAGAAGCGAGCTTATTGATAGGCGGTCTTTTCGGCTGGGAAAGCAACATGGCAGAAACGACATGAAAAACTCGAAACTCAAACCTTAGAAAAAGCAAACCATCTACAGTGAGTAAACGACACAGATCTTGGGGATAGAAACATCCCCAACAGTTCTGTCCATAGAAAAAGGTGGAAAAAAAACCCAGCTAAATACACCCTGTTTCAACTCTGACTGAAAGTGATGGAAATGGTCATCAGCAGCAGTGTCAAACACTTTCCTCAACAGTAATCTTCTCACAGATGGGCAGTTTGGATTTAGCCAGGACTGCAGAGCTCCTGTCCTCCTACAGACTTGGCTCAACCAAGGAAATTTAATAAAAAAAGAGTTTAACTTAAAAAAGGGAATGTTAAGACAACTACACTTGAAATCAAGGCAACACTGCATAGTGACTGTGGCACCATGGAGCCCTGAAGAAACTGAAGTTAAAAATGGAATTGGGTAAAAGATTTTTCACTGGAGTCATACCTAGCAAAAAAGGTTGATTGTCTTGTCACGGCATTGTCATGGAGATTGTTCATCTAAGCCACAGGGCATCAGTGCAAGAATTCATCAGGATGATGTTCTAGGCCCAATTATCTTCAACGCTTCATCAATTGCTTTGTCTATATCACAAGGTCAGAAGTGGGGATGTTCAGCACCATTGGTGGGAACTCCTCAGATAGTTACTGCATTTGGTCAGGAACTGCTTTAAGACCTGGCAATATTCAGCACCAGGCTGACATTTGTACCACGCAAGCATTGGCTAATGACCAACTCCAAAAGAGAATCCAACCAATACACCTTGACAATGGTATCGCCATGTCCGAATCCCCCATAAATCAAGATGCAGGGTTCTTGCTTAGCAGAAACTTTAAGGGAACAGCCAAATAAATAATGCGGCTATAAAAAGGACAGGTTGGAGGCTAGGAATTGTGCAGGGAGTAACTCATCTCCAACTCCTCAAGGCCTATTCACCATCTACAAGGCACTAGTCAAGACTGTGACGAAATACTCTCCAACAACACTAAGCTCAAAAATCAGCCAGGACAAAAGCAACCCACTTGACTGGGACCCAATCTAACATGCTCAATATTCACTGTCTACCAGGCATGCAGTAACAGCAGTGCATGCCATTTGTACCATCACTGAAACTATCCAATGCTCCACAGGCAGCACTTTCCAAACCCAAGACCTCCACCATCTAAAAAGGATGGGAATAGTAGACAAGACACTTACACCACACAGCACTGCTGCAATTCAAGGCAGCATCTCACCACCCCATTCCTATCTGCATTGGGGAAACAAGCGACACCGACCTCCCATGCATGAATTTTTGTTTTTGAGAAGTCTAGAAAAAAGGAAAGTTGTTCAAATGCAGAATTCTTTGCTTTGAATTATGGTGGAAGGAGAATTCAGGAATTAGATGTACTCTTTTAAAAGTACAACATTCAAGCACATTAAGACAAAACTAGATAATTCCTGTGGATAAAGACATGAATGTGTATTCTCAGTTTGTGCTATTTTATGTACAAATTTGAAGACTACATAAAAGCTGCTTTTAGTTTAACAAGGGACAAAGCAAATTGAGTGGCAACTTCGTTAAGTTTGATTAATACACTTGAAGATGGTGTTCACTGGAAAGTAAGTATTTAAAAGTAAAACAAAAACAAAGTATGCCGACCAGTGAACTGCTTTATTGAAACAATCTTGAGTACAAACAAAAACTATTTTCTAGTTCTTTTGGGGTTGTCAGTTTTTGCAGATTAAAAATAAATCCAAACTTTTCAAAACACACCTAAAAGCTTCCACACACCCAGAAGACAACCATTTTAAAATTTTTAGAACTACGTCAAAAAGGTTCACAAAAAAAAAAGCAAACTCTCAAACGACAGTTATTTCAACTTTGGACCACAGTGAGTTTTAAGGACAGGCCTCTTTGTAGCAGTTACATTAGCAGAATTGAGGAAGGGTCACTGGACTCAAAATGTTAACTGTTTTTTCCTTCATACATGTTGCCAGACCTGTTGAGCTTTTCCAGCTACTTTGCTTTTGTTCCTGATTTACAGCATCTGCAGTTCTTTTAGTTTTCCCAGAACATGAGCCCAGTTTCTGGATTAATAGTCTGGTGATGATACAATTAGGTCATCACCTCGTCTAGAAGAAGTGCCCTGTGTCTACTTTGCGAAGGCTTTTCAGGCTTATGTACACTTCAATCAAGTTGCCCATCACTCTTCTTAACTCAGATGCAGCCTGTCTA